>NC_050198.1:94529811-94829811 GCF_004126475.2 Phyllostomus discolor
TTGCCTCTCGCATGTGCCCTGACTGGGAATCGAACTGTCAACCTATTGCCTTGTGGAATGACACTCAATCAACTGAGCCATACTATGAATAGCCAGAATTGCTGATATTCAATGGTTTGGGGTCAATTTCATAGGGTTCAATCTAATATATTTTCTCATTTTTTTTGGTTCCATTTTACAGCACAGAGTACTAAATCTCAGAGAGCTGAAAAGACCTGTACTTGTAACTAAGGTTGCAATCAATAGGAAACAGCAGGGTTGGGCCTTGACAACCCCCATGCTCTTGATTCTCAAGGTAGGATGATTCAGCCCAGAAGACCCTAAAAACAGTAATGTGAAAAGAGGCAATGTTGGGAGATCGTTCTCCCAGCCTGCTCTCAGGAATCCCTGTGTTAGCTGTACTCATCACCTTTTCTTAGTGGAGATTAGTGGGAGACTAGGTAACTGGCGTAGCAGGCACTGGAAGTGATGATGTGATAAATTTTAGTTTTATGGCTTTAGGAACAAATGGTACACCAAAGACAATATCAGAGCACATTAATCCATACATCCTGCCACCCAGCCACCCGCTCTCACGCATGTGTCAAGCTGTACACTGGGTGCTGAGCTACCAACATTTAAGGAAGTCTTAATCAGCAAGGCTTACACCCTTTGGCAAGCTGGGGGAGGGGGCTGGAGTGGTGGAAGCTGGGGTGAGACCACCATGTGCATATGGGATTTTGATTTGCTGTGAAGCTGCTCTGTATTCTTGGTCTTTTTCCTCTGGCCCAGGCCCAACTTGGTGGGAGGCTCCTGCTTATGTGACCACAGAAAGCAGATGGCTTTGCATGGTGCTTCAGGATTTGGATACCCCTGAGAGTTTCTCTGGGGCAAGGCCTAGAGGAGGCAGCAGTAAGAGTGAAAGAGGAATGCTGGTGCCCCACCACTCCTCCAGGCAACAGGAAACTGGGAGGTGGTGCTGGTGAGGAAGAGCTCACTCCCAGGCTGCCATCGGAAGATATTCCTTTCTACTTTACCTGAGTCCACTTTGAGCCCTTGGCCGAGCCCTTGGCCCAGCCCAAGGCAGAGGGCTTGGTACTTGTGTCTGGCCAGTGGGGGGAAGGGTAGGGTGGGGTAGGTTTGGTTTGGAAATTTGTCTACCAGTGGGCATGGGGCCACTGCCTTTACCCAGGGACAGCATGCTACCTGGGGGAGATAATCACAATTCTTAGCTTACTGTGTGGGGAAAGGGTGGGAGCCCTCAAGCCTGCTATAAAGTCCAAATGCTCCCCAAACCTAGCCTGGCTCAGGCCAGGACAAAGCTGGCTTCCCAGGCCCCAGTGCTCTCCAACCGGCCAGTCAACTGCCTCCCCCTGTACTGCCAGCACCCAATCAAGTACCAACCCCCAAACTCAAGCCTCAATGCGAATCCCTTTGCAGTATGCAATTGTGCCCCTGCTCACCATTCCAGGTTGTAGGCTGTGCCGCCATGGCTGTCACCACTGCTACCAGGGACCACAGCAGCTCTGAGGCTACTGGGTTAAGATCTAACAGTTGAGTAAGCCACAGTGTGGGTTCCTCCCACCACACCCTCCCAGGGCTTTCCCCAGAGCCTCATTACCACACTACTCTGGTTTTGAAAAAAGGAACCAGGGGCACTAGGTCTTGAGAACAATGCAAAGTACAATAAGAGGCTATGAACAGAGCCACCTCTGGAGGCAAAGAAAGAGAATCACCTCCTGAGCACTCAGGGCTCTTTTCTTATTTCTTTTACAGCCAGCAGAGCTACAGCCCATGGTGGGGGGTAGTGGGTTATGGGGTGGGAGTGAAGTTGGGGAGGGTAGAGGAGTAAGGCCTTTTATACCTGGGTCAGCTGTTCTGCCCTGCACAGGGCCAGCATGCAGTGAGTTTCTGGGGATCCAAACACCAAGGTCCCAAGAGGCCCTAGGAGTTGCCTGGATTGTTGAAGTTTTTGTCTTCAGCTTCTGTCCTTGTGATCCACCCCTACCCACCACAGACACACAGCTCAGGTGACATTTCAGACTTCTGCCTGCTAGATCTTTGCTGTCCAATACAGTAGCTCATGTGGCTCATGAGCAACTTGAAATTGGCTAGTCTGAATTGAAATGTGCTGTGGGTACAAAATGCACACCAAATTTTAAAGACTTAATATGAAACAAAAAATGTTAAATGTCTCATTAATAGTCTTTAGTATTTATTTTATGTTGAAATATTTTTGATATATTGGATTAAATAAAATATATTATCAACATTAATTTCATCATCTTTATTTACTTTTTAAATGTGGCTACTGGAAATGAGGAATACTGGCGTAGAAATTGGCAAATCAGTGAATAAAATAAAATAGTCTAAGACAAACTCTCTCTCTTGAGAGAGAGAGACAGAGAGACTATATATATATATATATATATATATAGTCATTCAGAATATAATAAAGATGGCATTTCAAAACAGCAGGGGGGGATGTGGTTAATACTAGAATATTCAAAATTCCATATGTGGCTCACAAGTAAGTGTTACCATAGATAGCTTCTTTTTAAAGATGTTGATATGAGAGAGAAACATCAATCAGTTGCCTCTCACATGCACCCTGACTGGGGACCAAACCTTGCCCTGACTGGGATTCAAACCAGCAACCTTTCACTCTACAGGATGATGGCCAACCAACTGAGCCACACGGGTCACGGCCCCTTCAGTAGTATTTGAAGTTTTAAGAACAACTGTGATATTTTTACAATAGTGAAACTATTACATGTATTTACATTTTACATATGAGAATATAATTTATTATAATAACTTATATAATAGTATAAAACATTAATATTTCAGTAATAATTCAGCTTCTATTATTTTCATAGCTTTATATCTACCTGCAAACACCCCTCTCACCTCCCTCTTTGTTATTCCTCCATTTCTGCCCTCTTATTCCCTCACCTTCTCTTTCCTCTCACCTTCAAAACCCCCAAGGATCTGTGAATGGGGAGCCATTGCACTTGTCTTCGCTCTGCAGTCAGCTTCAACCTGAGGCTTTGGCATCTCCTGCTATATGTCTTCCCATAGAAGAGGAAGGCACTATGCTACATTAATGTTCAACTACACATACAATTACTTAAGATGACCATGTCAGCCCTATCCACTATGGAGACAAAAACCTATCCAGGGAAACAGCCTACCATTTCCCCCCAGCAATTTCACCACATTCATGTTAAGATAAGATAGCTTAGAAAGAGAAAAATATTCACTTAGGAAAATGAGTGTGTTTGAATTTTTTCCTTTCCTAGTTAAGGAATGGGTAGAATCAGGGTAAACGCAGTGGACTTTGCAGAGAAGGCTTGGCTTCAGTTTGGGAAACCAATTTAATTTGCCATCTGCAGTTAAAAATCACTAAGAAGGTCAAGTGTTTTCAAAAGACAGCTATAGAAATTGGAAGAAGGGAAAAATTTCTCCAGCTTCTGGGAAATAGGTATAACAAAAGATTTGTTTGCTCCAGGGCAGATGGGAACCTCTGTCCTTAGAGTTTAATTGAGAAAGGAAAAAAAAAGACAAGAGTCTCAGCCAATTGTCAAGCAGATAATAGCTTCTGAAGGCTGGGCCAGCAAGGATTGAGAAATTGAAAGCCCTGCTGAATGTGTGCGGGACAAGTGGTGTGGGAAACTACCGATTTTCTTTTAACAGTCATTCTCAATGCAAATGGATAAATTGCTTCAATAAAGAAAGACCTGGAATGCCTATTGGAACTTTTTTTTTCATAGGGAGACCCACCCCCCACAAAAAAATTAAAGACCTGGCATCAAAATAAGTAAAAAAAAAAGCACAGGACTGGGAACCAGGAGACGGCTCTGGTCCCGAATTTACAAAACATGACAACAAATAATTGGTATGAGATTCTTTTGAAAACTACAAAGTGTGGTTAACTATTGTTATGGAAGTCAATCTTGTCTTTGGCCCTTTCTATTCCCCCCTCCCTTCTGAGGCTCTCTTGTCTTCCACAATTTAAGAACCAAAAATACTGAGCCAAAGGTTGGAAAGGGATCCAACTTAAAGAACATCTACACTCATCCCTGAGGATATACCACCTAGACCGAAGAATTTTTCCGACATCCTAAGTTAATGGAAAGTAAGCCAGAATGCCATATATTTGGTGTTACGATTTACACAAAATATTAAGTACTAGGCTCTTATTTAAGCAAGTCTAGTGAACTAATTTGCAAACTCGAGGACTTGAACTGCACTGCTCACAGGAGGGAGAAGAGGAGAAACGCAGCCTCCACACAGTATCCCTTGGTAGCCTTGGGACCCTCTTCGTGGCCCCAGTGGCTCATGCCCTAGGAACCCAGTTAGCTAAGATACTTCCTTGCCTCTTCCTCACTCCCAAACATCACTCCATCATCAAGTTCCTTTGCTTTTACCTCCAAAATAGATCCAGAATCTGACAATTTCTCCCTGGCACTGTCACCACCCCAGTCCAAGACGTCATCGGTGGTAGAAGCCTCCTAAGTGGCTTCTAGTCCCCTTTCCTGCCTCTCACTCTACAGCAGCCAGAGTCAGCTCTTTTAAAAGTGTATTTTATTGATTATGCTATTACAGTTGTCCCGTTTTTTCTCCCCTTTATCCTCCTCTAGCCGGTACCCCTCTCCCACCAGCATTCCCCCCACCTTAGATCATGTCCATGGGTGGTATGTATAAGTTCTTTGGCTTCTCCATTTCCCATATCATTCTCAACCTCTCCCTATATATTTTGTACCTACCATTTAGGCTTCTTAGTCCCTGTACCTTTTCCCCATTCTCCCCCCTCCCCCTCCCTGCTGATAACCCTCCATGTGATCTCCATTCCTGTGATCCTGTTCCTGTTCTAGTTGTTTGCTTAGTTTGTTTTTGTTTCTGTTTTTTTTAGATTCAGTTGTTGATAGTTGTCAGCTTTTTTAAAAAGCAATTTTAAAAATTGCTTTTTGTCCACTGCATGGACCTTAGATGGGTGAGGCTTTGGTTAATGTCTGCCTTGTTCTACTCTGCCCCCCTGCCCCCTGTCCCCGACCCTGGGGTTGAAAGCTCCATGCTAGCTGAGACTGTGTCTGTCTTGCTCACCTCTATATCCCCAGGACTGGCCTCAGGACTGGCATGTAGTGCACAGTTATTTGTTGAATGAAGGAATGAATTTTAACAACTAACATTTGTACAAGCTTTAAAGGTAAACACCTTTTTTGATGTTCCAAATAACCCTGTGTCATAGGTATCAATGTTGTCATTTTACAGGTGAAAAAGGGGAGGGTCTGAGCATTGTCAAAGTTGACAGAGTTGATGTAGAGCCTATTGAAACTCATGTCTGTGGGGATCAAAACCTATGCTTTTGTGGCCACACAGCCCTGGAGGGCTATACCCAGCTGTGGAGAAGTACCCCATGCAGAGAGGCTTGGGCATTTCTTGGCTGTATAAGGGGACACTTTGCTCAGAGTTTTGGAGCCTAGGGGCAAGCCATGTGGAAATTCCCTGCTAAGCAGTGAGAGCAGAGTGAATTCTAAATCAGCTTTTCCTGGATGATTTAGAGAACTACTATAACTACAGTGACCTTACTTTCTAAATCTGAAATCAGGATTCTTGGTGTGACAAACAGAACAAAACACTTGCAACTGGGACTTTTCTGGAAAATGCAGAGCACACAGTTGCTATGCACATAACACATGGAAGCTACAATAATGGGTACTTCTCAGCTAATTCTGATGCAGCCACTCAGTGCATCACATCTTAAGAGGATTCCTCAAAACAACAACAACAACAACAACAACAACAACAACAACAACCCTGTTTTCTGGGTCTCAGGTTTCTATACATAAAATTTTTCCCCATCCACTATTTGGATTTGTTTATAATTACTTCCCTACTTTCTTTTATCTTTTCTCTTAACCCATTTCTCCTTGGTCTGCCCCCGAAGAGATTCTAGGTCCTGCTTGCTGATGGATACTGTGAATGGTTGAAGGAAACAATAAGCAAAAGTGTTTGGGGACCATGGCAACAGAGGCCATGGCAACAGGCCAAGCACTGAAGACGCCCTTTCTACCACTCTTAGTTTCAGTTTTAGACCAAGTGCTGCTGATAAGGCCTGATAGCCCCATTGTGTCACCTAATCAGGGCAATGCTGCTTTCAGGAGACATTGGTGCAAAATTTCAGTTCCAGAAAGAGCTTTGTGATGCTGTTGCTTCGCTGCACAGGTGTTGCAATGGCAGCCTCATGGTAAAGGCTGTTGCCAAATCCAGGACTGGATCTAAGATTTGCCTCAAGCACTCATCACACTCCATTGGAGTGTACCCAGAACCACTAGATGGGCGGGCAGGGAGTGAAAATAGCAAAAATTTGGTGGTCATCTGCTTGGGCCTGGAAGCCAAGAATCTTAAAGTTACTACCCAAACAATCCACTCCAAGATTTTATACTGGAGTCTGAGACAAGAGAGTTCTCAGTGAATTGGAGTGTGAAGTCTTGTCTCATAGATGTTATTGGTCTCTCTGATGTACTGGGTTCCCCTAAACCAGAGGGTGGGCTCTGCAGCCTCAGTTTCTTTATCTGTAACAAAGGAGCAGCAGGAATCTCTGTCCTGCTTTTCTTTTCTTCTTTTTAGATGATGACCTATTTTGAGCATACAGAAAAGAACTGGGAAAAAAACAAATTTCCCCATATTTGTCCCGTAACTTTTTTTGAAAGAAATAAAATTTTACACGTTCAGTTGAAGCCCCTGGAGTACCTCCCTAGTTCCAGTCTTCTGCCCCACAGAGGTAGCCATTCTGCTGAATTGGGTGCCTGTGATTCACACGCATGTTTTTAAATGTACTGTGCCCATGCTCCTAAACAACATGCAATACACAGTACTGTTTTGTGTGTTCTTAAACTTCGCATAAAGTTTATCAAACTGTAGCTATCTTTCTGCAATATACTTTATTTTCTCAACATTAGGTTTGTGAGAAATATTCACATTGATGCAGGTAGCTCTGGTTCAGACTTTTCATGCTGTGTAGTATTCCATTATTTAAATCTACAATGATTTTATTTATCTATTCTCCTGTTGTTTCTTTTGTTATATCTATGTTTCTGTTGTTCCAGGATGGCTCAGAAGCCATGAGATTCCCAGGGAGACAGCAATAAGCAGAAGCCATAGGGAGTGGGCAAAACAAGGCTGTGGGGAACAACAGGAGAGGCCAGGACAGAGTGGTTGAGTGGTAGAATTAAGTGGCAGACACTTTGCTGGTCTTATCCAGCACTCAATTGTGAAAAGTGGGGGCTGCCAGAGATGGCTTCCTCTCCTTCACTTATGCATGAATGCTGACACTCATGACCTGTCACCTAAGGAAACTCAAGCACACCTTTGTTCTTACAACCTAAAAGAGGCCAACCAACTTGCAGTCTGTGGGAACTAGCCCAGACCCCACAGGAGCTGTGATTCACAAAGCCTGGGCCAGCACTTCTTAACCTGGGTCTTGATTCTGTCCTCTTGGGGTATGTGTGTGTGTGTGTACACAGTGAATGTATGCTATCCAGCCTTCCTTGTCCTGGCTGGTGATGCACAGAAGGAGGTCCAGAGGAGGTCCTGCATGAAGCTGGAAGAGGGTGAGAAGAACCAAAAAATCTCCTTTGGCAGTGAAGGAGCTATGCCACATGGATTTGTGGATCATGGGTAATTCCTATGTTCCACTGGATACCTAAGGTCTCATGGACACAGTGTCTGTGGGTTACATCCACCACTGGGTTGTTATGAGAGCCTCAACCATATCCATGGGCAACAACTGGGCAATTTCTGCATTCCCTGACTACACTTCCACCCCACCACCTCTAAAACACAGCAAGGAGTTACAAGAGACCAACATGGCTGGCAACGAGGGCAATGAGACTTAAAAGCTTTCCAAATCTCTAACCAGGCTAGATTCCAGAGACTTCTGCGAGCCAGTTAGGGAAGTGTGGGCTACGTCAGGAGTCATTTCAGTTCTGTGTGTGGGAGGAACACAATGGAAGGCATGTTTGGAAAGATCAGTGTGCAGTGATGTGCAGCATGGACTGAAGTAGGCCTGACAAATGTCCTGGAACTACCACTTGCTGGATGCCACACAGCAGATGCCACCAAGATGTTAATGCCACATGAAAGTTGGCCTTGAAACTAAGTTAAGATTCCTTCATGGAGTTCCACATAGGGATTGTGGTTTGTCATGTATTATTTGAGGTGTTATGAAAAATTATCTAAAACTTGACAAGGCAAAAAAGATTACTTCATGCCTTTTCAGGAACATATGAAAGCATCACCCATGTGGTTGCTTGACTATTCATTATTGATAAAGGCCCACTATAAAGTTAAAAGCAAACTTGTGGAAAATTGATAAGTTGCAAATTATTTTTGCCTGATAGAAATAAAAATTGTTTCTGTACAATAGGGAAAATAGCACCAAAATTTGCAGTTTTATTATCCTATAGAACTACCCAGTTTTGTATCCAACTTTTTAAAAAGATTATTTATTTATTTATTTATTTTTAGAGAGAAGGGAGGAAGGGAGAAGGAGCAGGGGAGAAACATCCATGTGTGGATTAGAAATTCACTGTCCTCTATAACTGAACAGTATTACATTGCATGGATACACCATATTTTGCCCCACACCGGGGACCCAGCCCACAACCAGGCATGTGCCCCAACTGGGAATTCAACTGGCGACCCTTTGCTTCGCAGGTCCATGCTCAATCCACTGAGCCACACCAGCCTGGGCATGTAGCCAACTTTTAAAAATTCTTATTCCATCATTATTCAGAAATTGTATTTTTCATTTCTTCCTCATTCTTGTTTATAGTTTCTATTTCCTTTCTCATACTGTTATAGTTCTCAGCCAGTTCCTTGTAGTTGTCTGTGAGTTCTTGAGCATCCTTATAACCATTCTTTTGAATTCTATATCTGATAGTTTACTTGCTTCCATTCCAAAATCTTTCATATCTTTTGGTATCTCTCTTTTTACTTTTTTACTATTTTTATTGTGGTAAAATATATATAACATAAAATTCATCATTTTAATCATTTTAGGTATACAATTCAATGGCATTAATTTTGTTCACAATGTTATACAACCATCTCCACTATCCATTTCCAAAATTTTTCATCACTCAAAACAAACATTAAACAGTAATTTCCCATTCCCCCTTCTTCCTAATCCCTGATAACTTCCAGTCTACTTCCTCTGCTTATGAATTTACTTACTCTAGATATTTCATGAAAGTGAAATCATGTACAGTTTGTTCTTTTGTGACTAGCTTCTTTCACTTAACATAATGTTTTCATCCTTGTTGTAGCATAGATTAGAAATTTACTGTCCTCTATAACTGAACAGTATTACATTGCATGGATACACCATATTTTGTTTATTCATTCATCTGTTGATGGACATTTGGGTTGTTTCAACCTTTTCTCTATTGTGAATAGTGCTGCTATGAACATTCATGTTCAAGTACCTATCCAAGTACCTGTTTCACTTCTTCTGGGTCTATGCCCAAAAGTGGAATTGCTGGATTATATGGTAACTCTATGTTTAACTTTTTGAGGAACTGCTAGACCTTCATATGTTTTTTAAAACCAGCTCTACCATAATGCTGGTTCACTCATCAATGAGTTAAATAAATCTTTGATATGTGATTACTATATATTTCACTGAGAGTCATGATTTTAACTCTTTGAAAATGACACTTTGATAAGGGTGATTCATTTACCTTGCTAATCTTTAAAGCATAAAGTTGACCCCTGCTGGCCCCCATTGCCTATTGCAGGCTCCCTACAAGGAAGTCAAGGAAATAAATAGAAATGAGGGGTCCCTTGCTTAAACTCATGAGGCTAGCATGGTATTTTGGTACTTATGAGGAGAGAGGAAATTTTAATTATGGTCCTATGATCATGATGACAAATGAACTCAAGCAGGACTACTCATGGACACAGAATGTGTACATCTTTATTTTCTCTGGGAGCATAAGACTTTTCTGCTTTGGAATGTCAAGCAACTGTTGATTTTCTACAGCATGACAGCTTCTATTGGGAAAACTCTAGATTTCTCTAGCTTGCTTAAGCAACCTCTGGGACCAGAAAAACTACAATCGAACCAATTAGGAGAGATACTAGAATTCTTTTTGTACAGACTTAAAATTTGTTTTCAGCCCTGGGTGATGTGGCTCAGTAGACTGAGCACCACCCTACAAACCAAAGGGTCACTGGTTTGATTGCCAGTCAGGGCACATGCCTGGGTTGCAGGCCAGGTTCCCAATAGTGGGCACTCGAGAGGCACCCACACATTCATGTTTCTCACCCTCTTTCTCCCTCTCTTCCACTCTGTCTAAAAATAAGTAAAAAATCTTTTTTTAAAAAAATTGTTTTCATTGGCATTTGATAAGGAAATCTTTTAGGCAGGAAATGAAAAGAAGAGACTTGGCCTGGCGTTTGAGGAGGGTGGGCACACAGGTGGGCAGAGGGCACAGCCTAGGGTTGGTGGGGTGGGAACAAAGAGCAGGTGCCCTACCCATGACCCAGTTCTTCAAGGAAGATTTTTAGTTGCCTCTAAGTGGCCTTTTATTCATACTATACAATACAACCCTCCAAAAAAATCTCTACTAGAGTATTAATCACACATAAAATTAGAAGTATTCTTGGTTTCATACATTTTTAGTGTTTCAAACCAAGAAAGTTTTGCCTATTTGAGTGTGGCTGAAATTTTAAAAAACAAAAAATATATTTTCCCCCTCACAGCTCAAAACGAACTAACAGGATTTTGATCACAATTTTCTCACATTTGAGACAAAGCTATGAAAGAACAGATGAGTGTAATGGAGGAATTTCACAGGTGGTTAAGAATGTGTAGAAAAAAAAAACAGAATAAAAAAGAATGTCACTGTTATAAATATAATCAGAATATATCTATTTCTGCAAGCATACTAGACAGGTTAAGAAAATAAAGATAAAACCTAATTTCTTCTGAAACTCTTATTTTTCTCCTTCACAGGGCTGTGACAAGATGAAATATATGTAACAAGCACTTCACAAACTTCAAAGAACTGCTCTGAGGGGGGCTAGGTGGAGGGAGAGGGCATGGGCTATGAAGCCCAATCTTCCTTGGGGATGGCCTGGCTTGGGGATCTCCCCAGCAGTGAAGGCAAAAGATAATCCAGCATGCTGACCAGTGTGGCTTAGTGGGTTGGACATTGTTTCTCAAAGAGAAAGGTTGACAGTTCGATTCCTATTCAGAGTACATGCCTGGGTTGCAGGTTCAGTCCTGGTCAGGGCTCAAACTAGAGGCAACTGGTGAGTGTTTCTCACATTGATGTTTTTTCCCCTTCCTTTCCTTCTCTCTAAAAATAAATAAATAGCTCTGGCTGATGTGGTTCAGTGGACTGAGTGCTGGCCTGTGAACCAAAGGGTTACTGGTACCATTCCCAGTCAGGCAGGGCATGTGCCTGGGTTGCGGGCCAGGTCCCCAGTAGGGGGTGTGCAAGAGGCAACCACACATCAGTGTTTCTCTCCCTCTCTTTCTCCCTCCCTTCACCTATGTAAAAATAAATAAAATCTCAAAAAAACACACACGAAAATCCTGAGGCCTTAGCTTTCACATGTGTAGAGTGAGCACAGTATTTTGTGCTTTACATGGTTGTTGATAAGGCCTTCATGAGGAGCAAGAACAAAGTACTGTGGAAGCATGGTCTTTGGTACACATTGTAGCCCTTACCACATTGTTCTGGGACAGTCTCTTTACTATTAGTAAATAGTCACCTCAATTATACCAGAAGTTCCTTGGGACTTGTTTGCCTCTGCATTGTCTTTGCCTCTAAGCACAGTGCTTTGAACACGGTGCTTGGCCATTCCTTCTTTTAACAAACATTTATTATGCCTTCTAGCCAAAAACTCTTTATTTTTTAAGGTTCTATTTATTTATTTATTTATTTATCTATTTATTTATTTTTACAGAGAAGGAAAGGGATGGAGAAAGAGAGGGAGAGAAACATCAATGAGAGAGAGAAACATTGCTTGGTGCCTCTCATATGTGTCCCAACCAGGAACTGAACCCGAAACCCAGGCATGTGCTTCAAATGGCAACCTTTTGCTTTGTAGGATGACTCCCAATCCACTGAGCCATACTGGCCAGGTCCCAGTCAACAACTCTTCACAGCCATATTCTGCCCTCCAAATCTCCTTGCCTTTCCAGCACTTAAGCCCCAGGGTGGTCATACAAGGACCCTGTGGTAGACACAGGGATATACCCTCCAGGCTTCTGAGGACCGAGTGCTGCTGCAGACAGTCCTCTTTGGGGATTGTCCAGCAACCTGCTCAGAAGAAACTGCCTCACCCAAGGCCATGCACACTCCCTGGGGGAAGCCTGCATCTAGTGACTTGTCCATATGGGGTACAAATGTCTGGTCTCATCGTAACTCAGAACAACTGTGAAGGGCCAACCTAGCTCCAGAGTTCTTCATGGGTCAGCTGAGGCGAGGCATTAAGATGGTGTCCCAGCCCAGCTTCTCCCTCAAACAGTCCTGCCTACTTGCCTTAGACTTCAGCTGTTGATCCCAAAGGCACCTCAATCAACTTGGCTCATGCAACCTACAACAGCTCCTCCAGTGGCAACCCCCAGACTGGTTTTGTGGCCTGTGTAGGCTCTGACTCAGCATCAGGGAAGCCTCCATTCCAAATAATCCCAGGAACTGGGACAGTCCCCAAGGCCCAGTCGCTGTGCCACTGTGCACAGGCATCACTCGCAATTCTCGCAGTTATATTTCTCCCTCTCTCTCTCCCTCTCTCTCTCTCTCTCTCTCTCTCTCTCTCTCTCTTCTTATCAAATGCACTTGGAACCACTACTGTGAAACATAAAGGCTTAAAAGCAAATAATTATAGCAATGGGAAAGACAATACAATAGAGAAAAAATGAACCTCATGTTTAGCTGAAGGAAAGCTTTGTAGAGGAGGGGGCCTTTACACTGAGTCTCAAAGGATCAGTTGGGGTTTGATGTATGGACAAGGGATGTGAAGTAACATTGCACAGAGAGAGTACAGCATACTCAAAAGCTGTCAGGCCTAAGAGGGCTCAGGGTATGGGAAAAGGGGGAGGAAGGAACAATGAAGCCTGGGACACTAGTAGGGGCAGATCATGCAGAGCCTTATAGGCCACTTTGAGGAACTTGATGCTGAACCAAAACCATGTTCCAGCATTGCCTAAGCTTCAGCCATTTAGGTACCACTTCCACGGGTTTTGCCCTATTTGGGTCCCACTGATTCTATTTACTATTCACTTTTTCCTGAAATAAAATTTTTTTTCTCACATAAATTTATAGTAAAATAAATTTTATATGGCAACAAAAACCAAAGCAAAAGGAGTGCCATTTGCCAGAAATAGAAAGTAATTGTAAAAATAAATACAATGGAAACAAAACAGAGTAATTAAATTCTATGTAGATATCTCTGTCTGTCAATGTCTTTGAGCCTGAGGCCTGCTCTAGCTCTGTTCCAAAGGATTAGCAAACATTACAGAGGTTGAAGAATAGCACCATGCTGAGACTTTCTCCTTGATGTAATCAGAAAGCTGGAAGGAGAAGGAGGCGAGAATCATTTTCTCACCATGTAATTCAATGTTCTTTAAAGCTGTACCATGTACCATTAGGATCACCTTGGAGTTCCCCTCCCTACCACCCCGCTGACTGTGAAAGCAGTTGGTAAACAATAAAGTGCCCTACAAATGTGCTTGTTATTACCACTGTATTGTTTGGTCCATTGACTCAAGGGCAGTCACTTCCACATAGCTGTCCCTTCTTTGGCTCAGCAAGAGTTTCCAAACCAGTGCCTGTGGCGATCATCATGCCCCACATTGTGTGAGAGAAAGCAATAAGGGTGGGCTGGGGGTGGCAGAACTGTGGGAATCCCAGGCTCTTAAAACTGCAAGGGCCCTCACAGAGTATCCTCTCTTCCCACTTTACAGCTGGGGAAACTGGGACCACAGGAGGGAAACGATTTATCCAAGGCCACAGAGGGTGTTAGCATTAGCAGTCTAGGTGACACACAGAGGGAAAAAATAATATAACTTATTGTTTGAGGCCTCTTGTTCCAGTAGTTGCCATCTGTGAGACAGAAGAGAATAGAATATGGGAGCAGGGGCGGGGAGAAGTGAGTCCATTAGGATTGAGAGCACAGGGGCACTCTCCAAAAATCAACCTCCTAGGCTGGGCTCCTCAACTAGGTGCACAGGTTGAGGTGGGCCTGGAGCCTGGGTGGTGGGAAGTGAGGAAAGAGCCTTCAAGGGGCTGAAGTGTTTGTGAAAGATATCCAAAGAACTGAGGTAGGCCAGATCAACAGAACTGATCCAAAGGGCAGTGCCAACTCAGCCACGACATCCTGGGATTGTGCAAAGCAACATGAGTGTGAGATTTGCCACATCTGGGTTCAATCCTGGTTCTCTCACTTTATAGCTGTGCATGCCTCTGGGTAAGTCACTGAACTTCTCTGCGCCCCAGTCTCCTCACTGGAGCATGACGTGGGTAATAATAGTACCCACCTCATGGGATTGTTGTGAAGATCACAAGAGGCAGTATATGCAAAGTTTCACATACAGGGCTTTTTACCGTACTTATTGTTACTTCTTCCCACTGACTAGACCTCTGCTAATACATTTTCTCCTCTTCTACCCACCCCCACCGCCAGCCCAGATTCACAGCCAGCACCTCCCAGCCCTGAGCTCTGTCCTATTCTTGGGCTCACCTGGCTGTCCCACTTATCCGGCTATGGGGTTCATAAGGAGGCTTTCAGGTATTTGCAGATAAGAAAGCTTGAGGGGGCATGTTGCAGGGGGTGGGATGGGAACCTCCTTTGCCTAGAGACAGAGGGCAGGCCAAGCAGCTGGCACCATCCTGCTAGAGAGAGAGGCCAGCTTTGGCCTGGGAGAGAACAAACAAAAGGCTCAGGTCTCCTGTGGTGTTAGAAGGCAGTGCCTGAAGCAAGTCCCTTCATTAAAAGCTAGCAGGCAGAAGGTTAAATATAGCCCTTTCCAGTTGTCTAGGACATATATTTGTAAAATGTCAGAGCTGTGTTAGAGTGAGAGAAGATCTTGTCTGTGCTCTGTCTTTATAGAGTAGGAAGGAAGTGATAAAGGAGAGAAAGAAACCTTGACTTTCACCAGTGAGTAGTAGGCAGCCATTGGAGGATTTTGAGCTGCCGGGTTTGTTTTTTAAAGTCTTGCTTTGGCTGAAGAATGCAGAATGGACTCGAGAGGGGCCAGAGTGGGAGCAGGGAGCCCAATCATAGGGAGAGTGATGGGTGTACCAGGCCAGGGTGCTAGCTGTGGACATAGAAGGGGGAAATCAACTGCAAGGTGGGCCAGGCCTGCATCCCAGGTGAAGGCAGCACCTCCTCCCTCTCTTGCCCCAGTCTTTTGAAGGACTTGCTCCATGAGTAAAAAAAAAAAAAAATGCAACCTGCCTAAAGACAGCCAGACTCCTCACTCCCTTTCAAGGCACCCCTTGGCAAGTCTTTTAGGAAGTTTCTTCTTGTCCATAGGCCCCAGCTCTGCTGCCTGAGCCCCCTTCAGACCCCATCTACTCCCTTCATCCTGTGACAGCTCCTCAAAGACTAGAACACCAAAGACCACATTTCTCTGATTCTTCTCCATGCCAAACAGCACGTGGTCCTCACAGTGTTTAATTCTCAGTCCCATCGCTCTGGTTTTCAACTACTAAGCTCATAAACTCTTTTTGAGCCTACTCCTGCCACAATGGATCAACCAGAACTCCAGAGACATGGCATGGACTCATGGTCTGTCTTACTAGCTACCTCTGCAGCCTTAATTGTAGTTTCCAATACACTTACTGGGGCATGCAACTGCAGTGTCCTCCCCCTACCCCTGCTATCATCTTCACATGAGCCAGAGAGGGGTCCTGGTGTGGCCAGGGACCCTAAATTTGATTGTACCCTACTGTCAGCAGGTCTGGATTGAACTTCAATTACAGGGTACTTGGTCCTTTGATAACAACCTGTGCGGACAGATGACCAGTGATAGGCACCTCTTCCCTGCTCCTCCCTGCCTCCATGCTTCAGTATTGCAAAAACAAAAACAAAAACTGAAACCCCCAGAATTTTAGCAGGAGTCTAGGAGGTGCGTAAACACTAAGAGTGGCAGACGGTATTTACCACCATCCATACAACAAGACCTTAGAAGGCATGGTAAGTCAATTTATCAAAAATAATAGATATAGTATTTCTTACATACACACACACACACACATGCGCGCGCGCTCCCTGGTTCACTTTTATCATCCCTAGAATCCCAGCTTATTAGGGTTGGGATATGATCACATCCACATATTCCTCCCCCAGAGCCACCCAATTTTGAATTCTTTTCATAGCTTCTGCCAAGTAGCCAGCCTGCCCTGCTTTGCAAACCTCTAGTACTCGGGTACCTGTTCCCCCGCAAAGTGGTCCAAACTGCCTCAGGAAAATTCTGAGTGCAGAAAACACATCCTCCTCCTCAACAGACCCCAATTCCTTTCCTTCTCTCTGCTGAGCAAACAACCCTGTTCCCCAAAGACTCACCTCCCAGGCTCCAGAAGAGGGTCATAGACTCAGCTCTTTCCATCCTAAGGGTGTGGATGGCCAAGACTCCACATCCAGTAAATTTTCATGCAAGAGAAAAACGTGTGGTGGGCCCACACTGGGGGCAGGGAGCCGATGGGCTCCACGTTGTTCTGAACACCTTCCCCAGGCCCCTCAGTGGACGCCCAGGCAGTCTTCCTGATGCCTGTTTCCCAGCGTCCTGTCTGGGTCAGTTTGGCCCCACTGATCACATGCTCCGTTGCCCCGCAAAGTTGTTCCTGGGCTGCCCAGGCAAAGTGAGGCAGAATTCAAAAAGTGAGTTTCCTCTCTTTCCTTTCACACTTGTTTCCGCCCCCACTGCCTGCCTGCAGCCACACAGGTCCAGTGGGTCCCGTCACAGCAGACCAGTGAGGGGAGCTGTTTGAGTTGGTCTGGTCTCTCTCTGGGTAATGTTCTCAGCCAGAGGCCCAAGTCAGACCCCACAGAGGGCTGACCTCCCGCCCTACTGCTGTCCTGTAGCAACGGGAAATGAGCAGGAACTGGCTGTCTGAGTCAGCGCCCCTGGTCTATTGTCACTGCACGGGCCCCTTCCTTCCCAGTGGAGAGACGTGCACAGAGATAGGCCTTGTTTTTCACAAGTCTCTCTTGCATATACACACTTTCTCTCTTGGTCTGGAATGAGTAGGTGCACCATGGCTGGATGCAATTCAGTCCAGTTTCCCCAACTCCTAGCAAGTACTTACTGTAGCAGAGGTCATGCCTACCCTACACAGAAGTCATTTCTCAGCATCCTTGCCACAGATCGAGGAGCTAACAATGACAGTAACAAGAGAGGAAACTGAGTCTCAGAAAGGGAAATGGTTTCCCTGGGTCCAACACCACAAGAATAGTGATATTTGGAACCCAGCCTGGCTTGCCTGCCCACCTTCCTCACTGCTTCTCCCACCTTCACCCACCAGCATATTACAGATTTTAGGAAAGCCAATTTCTTAGGGCACAAAGCATTAAAGAATTGTTCACTTTAAAACATTTATAACATACCTTGTTCAAATTTGTTTCTGTGTGTTTAGAAGGTTAAGGATCCAGGAAACAAGTCACATGTACCAGAAGCTCCTTACAAAGGGACTCCATGACCATACTGGCAAAATGAGTGCAGCCTGAAGGGCTGTGCCTTGTCCCAGTGACCATCTTCTAACTGGAAGAGAGGCATGGTGGGTTCTTGCTCACACAGTAAAAAAGAGCCCTACTGAAGGTTTATTCTCTTTCCCATTCACTCCCCGCGCAGAGATGCTGAGAGACAGGGAAACAGCTTGAGGGAAGGAGTTGGGAACCGCCCCTAGAGGAGCCACCCTATTGCCTCGAGGGTTCTGCACACCTCCAGTACTGACCAGACTCAACTCTGTGAGGCCAGGGCAGGGTTGTGGGTCTTTGGAAGCCCCACATTCACAACAGACTTGTATGGCTTCATAGAAAAAGCCTTCTAAAAAGACTGAGGTGAAATTTCCAGACAAGGAGATTGTGTGGTGGTGCGAGAGGGGTGGTTTCTAAGAGCAGTGCCCAGTTGACATCATCAACTGCATTCAAGACTTTAAAGTAGGCTGAGGCCCAAGAAGTGAATGTTCTCTGTGGCAATATCGAGAGGTTAACCTTAGCTAGGTCAGCTTCCCAGACACCAGACCTGCTTTCCAGAAGCCAGACCACAGCAGGTTAAGAAGGGAAATGGGAGGGGAGTGGAGACACCTCTCAGGAAATCTGGCTGTGGTTACAGAGGAAAGAGATAAGAGCCATGGCTGGAGGCACAGGCAGAGCTGTAACTAGGAGTTCGCTGTTGTCAGGATGGGGCTGATGCTATGTGTTTTTAAGTGGAGGAGCTGCTGCTCACCGTACCTTCCATATACCCTGCTGGCTGGATTTCATCTCAGACCAATTAAACCAGAATTTCTCAGAAGCGGGATCCAGACATTGACAGTGTTGTAAATCTCCCCAGCTTGAGAGCCACGACACTAATTCTTGTTAGAGACTGAAGCCCAGTCTTAGCCCAGCTGGTAGATGGAGGGCAAAGGTGGCCCAACTGTCTTAGCTTCTTCACATTTGCAGGTCAGCACAATGGCAAAGACAGACTTGGTGACCCTAGTGTCTGGTCTCACCTGTGTGCTCATGGGCAAGTGGCTTAAACTCTCTGAACCTCAGGTTCTAATCTATAGATTAATTGCATTATTTACAGTTTCTCTTCTATGTACGACCTTTAGTAGATAATAAAAGTACCTATACCATAAAGTTGTTGTGTAGATCAAGTGAGTAAATAATATCTGCAAAGTGCTCAGAGTGCTGCCTAGCTTGATATGAGCTATGCTGGGACTAGCCTGTGTCTTCTAGTGGCCCTTCTACTGGACCTCTGGCTAATGCTCAGGAGGACTTCCCTTCAAAACTGTTGGTGGTCCTAACAACTGCTGGTGAGGATGTGGAGAAAAGGGAACCCTTGTGCACTGTTAGTGGGAATGCAGATTGGTGCAGCCACTATGGAAAATGGTGTGGAATTTCCTTAAAAGATTAAAGATGGAACTGCCTTATGACCCAGCATATCCACTTACAGGTATTTATCCAAAAAATCTAAAACACTGGTTCAAAAGATATATACACCCTTATATTCACTGCAGCATTATTTACAATAGCTAAGATTTAGAAGCCACCTAAGCGTCCATCAGTAGATGAGTGGATAAAACAACTATGGGACATTTACACAATGGAATACTACTTGGTCATTAAAAGAAGGAAATCTGACCTTTTGTGACAGCATGGATGGACCTTGAGAACATTATGCTAAGTGAAATAAGTCAGTCAGGGAAAGACAAATACCAATGATTTCACTCATATGTGGAATCCAAAGAACAAAATAAACAAACAAAATGGAAACAGACTCATAGGTACAGAGAATACACTGGTCATTGCCACATTGGAGGGGGTAACAGGGGATGGGTGAAAAAGGTCAAGGAATTAAGAAGTACAAATTGGTAGTTTCAGAATAGTCACAAGGATGTAAAGTATAGCACAAGGGATACAGTCACTAATATTGTAATAATTGTATGGTACCAGGTGTGTACTAGACTTATTGTGGGGCTCACTTTTTAAGTTATATAAATGTCTAGCCACTATGGTGTACACCTGAAACTAATATAAAATAATACTGAATGTTAACTATAATTGAAAACTTAAAAATGATTATAATATATCAGTAAATTAACAACCAGGATAAGTTAGTGTAAGCACAATTTACTCTCAATAATATAAGTATGCAAAGACTCTACTGGAAGGAATCGTATCACACTTTTTTTCTAAAAGAACCCACCTGATTTTATTTATTTATTTATTTTTAGAGACAGGGGAAGGGAGGAGAAAGAGAAGGAGAGAAACATCAATGTGTGAGAGAAGGATCAGTTTGAGAGAGAAACATCAATTGGTTACCTCTTGTACATGCTCCAACTGGGGACTAAAACCACAACCCAGGGAATCAAACTGGCGACCTTTCAGTTTGGGAGACCATACCCAACCATCTGAGCCACACCAGTCAGGGCAATGTATCACATTTTGATCAGGGTCTAAGGATTTACCTTAGGAAAATAACCAGAGGATGGTAAAGTGGGCTATATTTTAAAAAACAAAAAACACTGTTGGTCCTGCCATTGACTTGGTCTACCATCAGCCATCAACCGTGGCCTGACAGGCCTGAGTCTATCATCACTTCAAAAGCCACTTCTCACCTGGGTCCCTGTGGGCTGAAGCTGGCTGCTGCTGCTGTGATAGGAACTGTCATTGTGTATATCCAGAGCTACAATGCTTGGGATGGAAAAACTTGAATTAGAGTCTCAGCCAAATCCTGACCTGTGCAGTTCAGTGGGTTGGACTTTGTCCTGTAAATGGAGGAGTCGCCGGTTCCATTCCTGGTTGAGGCACGTGCCTGGGTCCCATCACATTGCATGTCGATGTTTCTCTCCCTCTCTTCCTCCCTCCCTTCTCCTCTCTCTATAAATATAAATAAATAAATAAATAAATAAATAAATAAATAAATAAATAAATATCTTTAGAGTCTCAAACAATATTTATCTATTGTTCCTCCAACTAAAATTTTGAGTTCTTTTGGCTGGAGTCAGGACAAACTGTTGTCCCATGGTGGGGAAATGGTTGGTGTGTGTCAGCTTCCATAACACGGACTTCACGTTTGGGGGGTTGGAATCCTGATGATGGTGGGGTTCTGGGATGGCTTCATCTTCAGAACCAGCAGTGTGATTTGGGGCTCTAGATTAAGACTCTGGCTTGGGTGGCCACCCAAAGAGACCTCAACCTTTCCAATTTTGCTCTTTCCCGAGCAGACAGCTCCCATCCCCAAACCAGGCCTTGCAGCACCAAAAGAATAGGAGAGGGCTGGTGACAGAACCAAAAGTTGGAGCAGATGTCCAGGTAGCCAGTCATGGTGCAGGGGTCAGTAGTCAAGAGTCCGGGAAGAAAGAAGGTGCGACATCAATGTTCAGCAGTTAAAGCCAGGGCAGAAGTGTGAGGAGCTAAGCCCTAAAAGCCAGGTGCCCAAAGACAGGTCTCTGAAGCAGGAGTAAGGTCTCAGGCTGTGTCAGAATATTTAAAAGGAGCAGTGTGCTAGAGACGGCACATGCTTTTTATGTCCTGTGTGGCACGGGAGGATGCACATCTTCTCTGAGACAAACCTAAAGCCTAAACAGCAGCCCCCACCTGGACCTTCAGGTCTACAAGTTCCATAAAAGGAATTCATGGAGGTGGCTCTGGGCCACCCTTTCCAGTGCCAGAAACAACTCAGAGTACACACTCCACCCAGATGGCAGGGAGCAACTGGAAGCCTCATCCTGCTTCTCGGACCCCACACCCCTTCATATACACTCTTGGAGAATTTACCAGGAGATGGACTTTCCAAATAGAAGATGTGCTGTTGAGAGAGAGGGTTTCATCAAAAACCATTTACTCCACAGGGCTTCAGATGACAGTTAAGAGGCCACATTAGACTAGCATGTTTGCAAGTATTGCCTGGGGGTGATGCAGAGCTGATCTTGTCAGTGTGCAGGACTCCCACCAGGAACATCTTTCCTTGTCATCTCACACATCATTTTTGCCTCTTCTCAATGTCAGAGTCTTGTCTGGTTCCTCCCAGACAAGAGGTCATATTTGATAATGGTCATATGGACATGACCATGTGGTGCAGAATGTCTCCACCAAGGTGATGAAGAAATTCCAGGGGACATGAGTACAAGTCTTGAGCAGTGTGTGTGTGTGTGTGTGTGTGTGTGTGTGTGTGTGCGCGCGCGCGCGCGCAATGGCAGGATAGGACAGCTTGATTCTGGCCCACATTATTCTATGAGGATGGGTGACTTTGGGCACATCATCTCACCTCTATGGGTCTATAAAATGAAAGTTTGTAGGGGACGAGTGAGTGGACATTTCACCTTTATTAAAATACCTGGGTGCCATCATGATAGACAAGAAGTCTGCTGTTTAATGTTGGCATGCAAAAATAATAATATATGAGGTGAACCCCCAAAAACCTGGAATTCTGTTCTGGAGGGTGGGATCCTCATAGTACAGGCTTCCCACACTAGGTGTGTTCTAGGAACCCATCTGTATCAGTGTACCAGCTGGCATTGTAAGAGACTGCACTCAGCTTCGGTGAAATTTTTTGAAGATTCTTTGACCGAGTTTGCCCATTTCATGATGGGTGATTTACGAGCACACCTGCCCACACCGCACTGAGTGTTCAGCAGTTTTTGACCAAAAATGGCATGATCCCTATGCCCCACCCTCCCTATTCACCCGGTTTCACCTCCAGTGACTTTGTTTTTGTTTCCTTGAATAAAAAAAGTCCTTAAAGGGAAATGTTTGCTGATGTGGAAGAGGTGAAACAGAAAATGGTAGAAGCACTAAAAGGCATTGAAATTGATGAGTTCAAAAACTGTTTTAAGCCATAGGAAAAAAATGTCTTGATAGGTGTATTGCATCAAATGGAGAGTACTTCGAAGGTGACTGAAATTTAAATATGTCAGAATAAGTACAATTTTTTTATAAATAAATTCTGGGTTTTGGGAGTCTCCCCTCATACACACACTGTGCTCCCTGAAGACCCCCTCCACACCCTTCTCAGCACCTGTTGAGAAGCCCTGGATCATAACTCCCTAGATACCCTCCCTCTCTGCCACTTAGAAGCAGCAATAACAGCAGCACGCTGTGCTCCTTGCTTACTACCTGCCACATGCTTCACACGCAGCACCTCATGTCATCCTTACAACCACCCTCTGAGGTAGGCACCGTTCATCCCAGCACACCAAACTGGCAGCAGAGGCTCCAGAGTTTAGGTCCCTTGTCTAAGGGCATGCAGTTAGTAAGTGGCTAAGTCTGGCTGAGAAACCAAGCAGCTGTGGCAGTCTTCTCCATGTCTTTTATCAATAATTCTAATCTTCTCGCCATGAGCTTAAGCATTTTAGATGAGGAGAAAAAAACACAACATTTTCCCAATTATTCCTCAACCATGGCTAAAACCACAAAACTTCACTTGCTTAATCAAATTTTAATGGTACCCAGCATTCATAGGAGACAAGGTGGCTGCCACCTGAAGCCACTCAGAAGCACATACGCAGCCTGGCTTCACTGTTAACTGCTATGGGACAGTAGCAACATTACCTAATACTTTAGTTTAAAAGCATTTGTATATATCCCTTAATAAGGCATTCTAGTATGCAACATTTTATACCCCACAAAACCCTTGAAACCTCCCCCCACATCATTTGCTCCTCATCACAGCCTTGTAAGGTGGTGATGGTGATTACAGTTATTCTTACATTGCAGCTCAAGAAACTTAGGATACAATGGTGAAATAACTTTCCTCAAAGAACCAAAGTGAGGGTCAGAGCTCGGATTCAAACCTGAGGCTGCCCACATGAAATCCACACATCTCATTCCCTGCAGTTGCTTCTACTTTTGCATTTATGTCTTTCAAGTGTGTTTGCTGGCTCAGGGAAATGATATGATTTGGTCTCTCAGCTTGACAGAATGATTTGCCAGTGTAATTGTTCTATGTGTTAATGGCTTTTATTTTTCATTGCACAAACAATATTATAATGACATTAATGGAAGTCTAAGGGAAAGAAAAAATTCACCAACAAGCCTGCCGCCCACAATAAATCAAGTTTTGCTTTTTCCACAATTCCCTCTCAGTCCTTACTCATGTGCAGACACACTTTCGATAAGGTTTCTAAAGCTTAGCATAGGTACATTTTTGTTTTGTGCATTTTGTATGTTATACTTTATTATAGGCATTGTCCATGTTGCTCAACAGTCTTTGTAATTAGCTCTTTAGTGGTTCTACCACACTTCAGTGAGGTTGGATACATCAGATTTCCTCAGACATTTCCCTATTATTGGATATTAGGATGGCCATTGAACTATTTTATACTCACTTTTTTGCTTCCTTCTAGTTTTGGCCCAGGGAATGTGGGAGTATTATGATTGGCCTCAAGCCCCTGGGCCCATGCCTCTACCTCCAACGCATCTCTCAGTGTGGGAGGTGAGGAGTGCCAGGAAATATTTTGTTTGGTGGTCTAGAATTTCAGCTTCTGCCATACTTTTCACTGGGCTCATGAAGTTAGGTTAGGAAATATTTCTTTCAGGAGAAGGTGCCCAGGGAATAAGGGTTACTTGACTTCTGTATAAGTCTCTGCCACTTTAACATCTAGCATATGGAAATCAAGGATTGTGAGAATTTAATAAACTTGTCAATATAATAAGGCCAGGTCAACTACAAAATGCCTTGCAAAAACAATGAGCTGATTTTTTCATTTTGTTAAGGAACAGAGAAGAGAAAAGTGCATTCATTTTCATCTAAAAATATAGGTGACCTTGCTCACAGTGCTGGTGTGGTTACTTGGGGTGGTGGGGGACAATTGGAAAGCAGCATGATACCAGTTCTCCTTGAATCTGAAGCCCGTCTCAGCATCTGGTTTAGGCCTAAATTTAAGAATCCTTCTACTATCCTGCTAGCTTAGGAATCCTCAGCTGTAGCTTCTGGACCCAACACAGAGCCTCCAATGAGTTCAACACACACGTGCCATCAAGGAGACATGGTGGGACACCTCTAAGGCTGAGAATTATAGTCCTGGTTGCTACAAAGATTTGCGAACCCTTCCAGAACAGAGCCTCAGAATCCTCCTTTTACCACACCCAGTGCCCAGGGTTACTAACTCCTGCCACAGATGCAAAGATACTGAGAAGCACATGGAAAGAAACAATAGACACAAGACTAATAGTAAGACAGACTTGGGCTCAAATCTGGGCTCTGTAACTTTCTGGTTATCAGACCATGGTGCAGCTCTACCCTTGAGTCTCAGTTTTCTCATCTGTAAAATGCCATCAACAATTTCTGCCTGGACATTGTTTTCAGGGTTAAGTGAAGTTGTGGGTGGAAAGTACGGCAGACAATAGGTGTGTCATATTGGTTCCCTTTCCCTCCTCTGCGGGACGGTAATTCAAATCGATGGTTCTTGTATGCACAGCCATGCACATGCTGCATAGTCAGGATGGTTCAAGTACATATCTTCCCCAAACTACACAGATTCACAAAATAACAAGACTATAGTTATTCAAGAGGTGAAAGGTAGTGGGAAAGTTGGGGAGAAATCAATTCCAACTCGTGATCTTGACAGACAAGGCTTTCCAGTGTTAAAGCAACCTATGCTCTAAGGTCATGTTGGGTTTCCACATGCTGTGACTATCTTACCGCTACCCCATCCCATGCCCGCTCCCATCCACTGTGCAGCTGTACTAGTTGCTGGGAGCACCTCAGCCTGGTGCTACCTGTGGCCCCCCTATACGTGCTGGACTCATTTCTGGTTCTATTCTCAGGGCAAGACTCATGGTGTTCCCTCCATCTGCAATTGTAATCACTCTTTTTTTACTTGAAAATCTTTCCTAGCTATCTCATACCACATCTTTCCAACAACCCCGGGGTGTGTGTAGTAAGATCACCTCTAAGGATTTGCAGCTTTTTATAGGCGAAGGATGGAAGTAGTAGGGGAGAATGACTTGTCTAAGATCACCCTGCTCATTCATGGACAAGAGAGATCTGAACCCAAGCCTTCCAAGTCCTGTTCAATGGCTCTTTACCACATTTGGTTAAATAAGTTTTAGCCCTTGCCCTAAAAAAAGCTCACATTTTACTAGTGGAGATAAACATGTAATAACAACCATAAATAATGACAATGCCTGAAAAAGTCAATCTGACAAGGCTATATATCTATCATGTGATTCCAACCATATGACATTCTGGAAAAGGCAAAACTATGGAGACAAAAAGATCAGTGATTGCCAGGGCCTAGCGGGCAAGGGGGCGGGATGAATAGGTGGAGCACAGACAATTTTTAGGACAGTGGAAATACTCTGTATGATACTATAATGATGGACATATGTCATTATACATTTCTCCAAACCCATAGGATGTACAATGCCAAGAGTGAACCTAATATAAACTATGGACGCTGGGTGATAATGATGTGTTCATCACATGTAACAAATGTACCACTTTGTTGGGATGTTGATCATGGGGCAAGCTGTGCACGTGCAGGGACAAGGGTAGTATAGGAAATCTGTATACCTTCTCATCAATTTTGCTGTAAATTTAAAACTGATCTTAAAATTAAAGTCTTAATTTAAAAAAGACAATTCCAGCAATTTGAATTAGCTGATAAAATTATGTACAAAGCACTAAATTAGTACAGAGGAAGGAAGGATGAACTCTGTTAATTTTGTATGGTAGGTCAGTCAGGGAAGGCTTGAGAGAAGAGGTGATAGCCAGTCAGGGTTTTGAAGGATGAATATGAAACTGCCAAGAGAAAATGGAGGTTTCAGGGGAGGGGGATTCCAAGCAGAGAAAAGTGTATTTGTGAAAAAATGGTAATATTGAAAAGACATGGTGTATTTAGAAAACCACAAGTCATTCAAGATGGCTGGATCATGGAGTTCAACAGGAAATGACAAGGGGTAAGGTTGGAGAAGTAAGTAAAGCCTGATCCTGGATGGTCTGTAAGTTGTGGTAAAGAGGATAACTTTACACCAGGAACTGGTGCTTCCCAAACCTCAGGCAATCATGTCTCACATCCTCAACTTTTTCCATTTCCATGCACCACCTCTACTACTATTTACTTAGCCATTTTATTCAAAAAGACTCACTTTGAAAACATTTAATCTTGCCCTAATTAAAAAGATGAGAAACCATGGGTTAGATTTACTAGCTATATTTTTTCTGATACACATTAAAATATATACAAAGCTCTGAAAGGTAACAAAACTTTTTTTCTTTATCATCTACAAATGATCCCCTGGGCCACCTGGGACAAGCATGACATATTTTGGGAACAATCTCGATCTCCCTTCCCCAAATTAACAAGGTTTGGTTTTATAGCAAGGGAGTGCAGGGGCAAGCCATTCTGATGGCTGTGCTAGGCATGGTCAGGAGAAGGGCAAAGGTGGAGGCAGGGAGCCAGAGTTAACAAAAATCTAGACTCAGGCATTGACAGGATGACAAAAGGACAGTTTGCCAAGTCTCAGAAGAAGACTTAACAATAAATACTTGTTGGATGGATGGATGGATGGATGGATGGATGACTGAAAATTGTAAGCATGAGGTGAGGGAGAGAGAAAAGCAAAGGATGACCCTTAGGTTTCTACTTTGGGTTACTGGAGAGATGGTGTCACCAACAGAAAATGGAAGAGAGAAAGGGGAGCTTTTCTATAGGGGTGGAGGATGAAACAAGATGTGCTTAGCTAAGAATGAGGTCCTTGTGGGACATTCAGGTGGAGATAGAGCAGTTAACTCAGTAGTCTCAGCTGGAGACAGACATTTGGAGGCCAAATGTATAGAAGCAGACTTTGGGTATTGCCTTGACCACCAGGGGAGAGGGTGCTGAGTGAGTGGACATACATGCCCAAGATGGAGCTCTGAGGAAAGGACATTTGTGAGTAAGGCCACACAACAGAAGAGATACTTTCCCCCTCCATGACCTTTCCTGGAGACCTAACCTTCTCTCTTAGACCATTAGCTGACTTTCTTGTGCTTGTGTCCTCTCCTTGACCAGTCTGTGGGTAGCCTGGGACTGAAAAGTTACCCAGTCTTTCTATACATAGCCTGGAGGGGTGAGTGTTAATCTAAGGCTTCTGGGACTCCCTAGAGATGGTGAATGAGCAGTGCAGTGTTGGGGGAAGATGAGGGCCAGGAGACAGAAGGGAGAGAGGGGACAGTGGTCATGAGGCCACCTCATCATGCTGCCAGAGGTGGTCCAGGACCTATCACTTCCAGGGTGACCCTGGGTCAGATTTGGCATTGAAGATGCAGAGCATTGTTTAAGAAATGAAATGGCAGCCAGTAACTGTCCTGAGCTGCATCACCAGGAGTTATGCGGAAAGTTATCCTCAGGCTCCTGTACTGGGCTCTGCTTTGAACACCAGCAGGTCCTGAGCCTCCAGCTCTATGACAGAGAAGCAGGATACTATGAGGTAGTGGTTGGGCCATCCATTTAATGCTGGACTTAGAAAAGCATGTCCACAGAAGATTCCAAAGACACTTCAACACCCAGAGCCTTCACCACAGGGTCAGTCCACCACAGGGGCCAAATTCCACCCATTCAGGAAGCCACAGCAGGCCTTGCTGTGGCAGGTGGGCCCAGGAGCAGTTATCTGCCTGCTAGCACATCCCAGGTCACTTTCCTGTAGCCTCCCTTCCTCCCTCACACACCCTGTGAACCATGATTGGGGGCTGCCCCTAGGACTGACTGGCCCTGGACAACTCCCTTGGCTACATGGTCAGCCAAGTCCCCACGGAAAGGCAGAGGCAGCAAGCTCTTTGGGCCTGAGCATGGCAATGCTTATGGCAAGACACCAATCCGTTTGTTGCTTTCTTATGGTAAATTTGAATTAAACTTGACAAAACTTTCACTTCATTCACACTGACCTGAAAGGTGGATGAGATCCTCCCAAACAGGCACAGACAAAATCATAGGCTTCTCTATGAGGGGTTCTGAGAAGGGCAAAGAGGGGGCACCATCACACCATCAGTAGACAAGGGCAGGAAGAGTGCCTCTGTGCATGTGGCCTGATTTGAGGCAGCAATGGAAGGTGCTTCCCGATGGCCAAGGAACAGACAGGAGGAAGAAGAGTTGTTTGGGTGAGGGTGGTGGTGAATGGGACGAGAGAAGTTGTGTCCACATACTCTTGCACTGCCTGGGAACGCGAGCTAGGAAAAGTTGTCTCCAGATTCTATGTCCCTAATTTCCATACTGTCAGCATGTACGAAAGGCTTGTTGGGGAGAATTATGCCAGCCTCTTGAGTCCATGTCTAGAGAGGGCCAAGGGGCAAAACAGGGCACGCCCAGGATAGGAGGGCAACAAGCTCAAGGCTGCCACATGCTCCTGTCACCCATGCAGTATGGAAGGGCTCTCTGTCAGGGCTGGGGCAGGAGGTGGGGGCAGGGCATTACACAGCAAGAAACAGATTCGTCTGGATCATTCCGTGCATGCAGCATAGGAGGTAGAGCCAGGAGAGGTGTAGGTGTACAGTGCGGGTAGGAAGTGGGCTGGGGGAGATGAAGGCTTGAATAACAAAGGAGACTCGGAAAGGATAAGCCATGCATGCTTCCAGGTCTCTGCCTACTGGATCCAGACAGAAAGCACAGTCCTAGCAATAAACTTCAGTCCACAGCACGTTGCTCACTTCCCTGACGCTCCAGCCACCCTCCAGAGGCTGCACGGGGTTGCTGGCCAAGAGGCCAGCCCTACCAGCTCAGGAATATTGGACTTATGCAATTCAGGCTGGCGCGGGAGCAGGGGAGCTGGGAGTTCACCCGCATCTCCCCTGGGCTCTCTCCCCGCCCCCTGCCAGCTCCTGCAAGTCACACCAAGGGTCAGGGGCCCCGCGGCTGCAGCTGGGGAGGCCCTGGCTGTAGGAGTCGTGAAAAAAGGAGGGAAGGGAAGAGAGTACCTGTTGCTGAATGCATCCTGCTTTGGCTCTTACTCCTCGGTTGCTTGTGGTGAGAGTTGCCCATCATTCTGTTCTGGACTGGCAGCCGCCCCGTAGCCGCCGCTGCCGCCTCCGCCTCCTCCTCCTCCTTTTCCTCCTCCTCCTCTTCCTCCTCCCCCTCCTCCTCCTCCTCCCCCCTCCTCTTCTTCTGCCTGTGCTCCTCCCCAGGTGCTTACATCACCTCAGCTTTGCTTCTCACACACATGGCTCACCCAAATCCCACTTGTGCCCCTGGCACACAATTGTCCAGACCTGACCCTCTCACTTGGACTACAGCCTGCTAGGAGCTTCTCTCAGCCTCTCTCTCTCCTTCTCTCCCTCTCTCTCCCTCCCTCCCTTCCTCACTCCCTCCCTCCCTCTCTCCCTCCCTCCCTCCTTTCCTCTCTGTCTCTCCCTCTCCCTTCCCCTCCCCCTTGCTTAGTGCTCCTCAGGTTGAGCAGCTCAGGTTCTAGAAGAACCCTAGCAAGCCCTGAGCACGGCCCCCGCCTCATATGCCTCTGCAGATGGGGCCAGCACGGGATCCCTCGGGGATCCGACTCGCCTGCCCTCACTGTCCCTGGCTGCCTGTGCTCTCAACGCTGTCATTTCTGCTGCCGCGAGCTCACTCGTCTGCAGAAGCTTGCAGGAGCGAGGGGCCAATAACAGAGCCTAATCCAGGAGTGTGACAGGGACCAGTGAAGGAATGTGCTACCCAGGAATTCTAAGTCACACAGCTCCCTGCTCCATTGGGGGATGGATCCAGTTCTGTAAGTGACAGCTGCCAATGGACTCTGGGCTCCAGTCTTGACAGAGACTTGCAGAAATCTAGGTAAAGCATGAGGCTGCCAGGCTGCAGGCTTGGAGCTAACACGGCTGGATGCCTCTTTCCTGTCAGACACACCTGAAGCCTCACTCCACTCACCCTTCCCTTGCTTGCTTTGCCTTCCCCAGGGGAGGACAGAACTGGCAGCCCAGAGATTCACAGACTGGAATGGGGACCCTCGGCAGCCAATGAAAGGGCTCCTTCCATGAGCCCCACTGTAAATCCACACGCATACTCTCAATTTGTCTCCCTCTCTCTCACACACACGTGCATGTGCACATGCAGCTGCTCACTATAAGTGCTGCAGCCCTGTGGGACAAGTGACACGGGGCAGGCTGTGCTGGCTCAGCAGCTCATTCTAGCTCCAGTACCCTGGGAGCGAGGAAGGGCTGTGGTTCCTGGAATCAACTCTGCCAGAGCTAGACAACCTTGAGTGACTTCACTTACTTAGCAGAGTTTGGTACTGCCCAATGCTAATGTCATCAGACACCTGCACATGTAGACAGGAGACCTGTCTGTCATAGCCACAGCCACAGAGCACATTGGTGCAGGTCTAGCTAGGGGGTACCTTCTCAAAGAAAGTGACCCTTGGCTGGGTTATGAAGGATGAGGCAGAGTTGGCCAGATACAGAAAGGGAAAGGGCACATTGTTAAATATTTGAGATATTACTCCTGCTAGGAACCACTCTCGCCAGGCTCCCAGCTGTCAAGGGTCTCTTCAGTTCTCTTCAACAAGCCCCCAGGTCCCTTCATGCCAGCAGACTGAGGCTACTGAGGGAGGCAAACACTGGCTTCCAGGCTGCCCAGCTTAGTGGCAGAGACAGATGATCACACAAAAAAGTCACAGGATGGTGTCACCCTTGCTTGGCTTTGTAAGTCATTGTAGAATGTGGCAGAAGGCCTCCAAGGGGTCCTGCCAGAGGCCAGAAAAGAGTTGTGAAACAGAGGTCCCAGAGCAAGTGTGAAGGGTGAAAAGTGAAGCGTCTTGGGAAAATAGATTTATGAACATGGTAAAAATCTTGAAGGAGAGATTTGAGAAATATTTGGCCGTTGCCCTCTTATCCACTTGTGATAGATCCTAGATATGAGTCTTGATTGGTTTAAGGTTGTCCTCATGGACTGAAAAATGCTTAGAGAGGCTACAAGAGACAGAACTATGACATCTTGAGATGGTTCTAAACTGTGTATGGATACTCTAAAAGTCAAAATAGAATTGGACTCAACTGGGCTGTGGACTTGAGACCCCAGATTATATTCCCGAGGACCAGGTGTGGAAGCTAGACTAGGAATAGGTGTATTTGGCAAGTATAGAGAGTAAGAGGATGGAGGGAGAGGCTGAAGAATGAGTGAATGATCACAAACTGAACACCCCTGTGGACCCACTACTCAAGTTAAGAAGCTGAGCCTGACCAGGACTGTAGAAGCCTTCCTCAGGGCAGTTTTTAGGCATCATTATCATCATTGCAGATCTTCTAACAACAGCCCTGTAGGGAGGTGTAAATAGTTCATTTTGCTTTATAGACACCTGAACTGAGGTGAGAAAGGGCAGACCAAGGTCCCCATTGGCTCCTCTCACTGGGTCTACACATGTGTTCAAGTGGATCTCAGAGTAGAAAAACCACTGACAGAGAACAGTAGACACAGAACCCTCCCTTTTTCTCTTTGTACCTCCACCTTATCATTCTTCTCTCTTTTTCTTGTCTGAGCCTCTCATAAGGGAAGTCTATACCTCGTATCCCACGTCTTCACCTCCCTATCTCTGCTGGACCCCCTGCAGCCCCTGCCCCTCCTCATCCCCAAGTAGAGCTCCCCTCACCTAGTCACCAGTGTCCCCTTGGCCACAACAAGTAGCTGCTGTAGCATATTTTGTCATTGGGCCTCCCTGCTCTGTTTACCACTGGGGATTACACACTCTTTGCCAAAATGAACCCGATCAGTACACGGGGCAGCCAGGATTTGAAGCCCTGTCCATCTCTCTCCAAATTTTGTACCTTTTCCACCATATCTGTCTTTATAATCTGAAGTAGATGGAGAATGCCTTTAAACATCTTTAACATTTTCCTCTGCCTCCACTAGCCTTTTTCTGAGTCCTGTAAGTTGTTCCTTAAAACTCTCATATACAAGCTTCTCAAGTGTTATCTCTACTTCCCTCACTGTGGCCCCAACTACAATTATCCCTCCCCTGGGCTGCTAGGGTGAACATCCTCTTCACTGGGCTCCCTGCTTCTGCCTCTACATCTTATAATCTATTCTTTATATCGCAGCCAGAGTGAGCATTTACACATAAACCAGATCACATCGGTCCATTGCTCAGAACCTTACCATGATCTGTTGTTGAAAGTGTTAAGTCCATGTTCTCTAGCTGATACTCAGAACCCACCCCATCTGACCTCTTCACCTTCTTTCTTTATTCTCTGAAATAAACCGCTCTGAAGTTTTGAGGATTCAAATCCTCACTCTGTCATTTCTACCTGTTGTAATCCTACAAAGTTACTTATCTACTCCAGGCTCCATCTCCTCATCCGTACAATGAGCTATGGAAACATCTAACTTGCAGGCACCAGATACACAGTGGGTGCTTGACAAAAAGTCCTTCTCATGCCCTTCTCACTATCTCTCCCTACTGTTCCCAAATTCTACACCTCCTCAAACTTCAAACCCTACCATCCCATGAAAGCCCTCTCCCCACGCACAGCCAGTCTGCAGGGCTCACTCCCTCTCCCAGATGCCTTCAGCACTGGCTGTCTGAGCCACTCATTTGTCCCCAAACATAGATGTCCTGAACTTATTGGAAATCTTCCATGTGTTCATAGATCCTCCCTAGTCCAGCAGCTTCTTAGTTTCTTAAGGGTGTGTCAGAATCTGAGTCTTTCAGTAAGCCCTGCAGAGGGCCTGGAGCAGAGAGTGTGTCAGTTAAGTGTTTGCTGGCGAATCAGGACAGGACAAGCCACCCTGCCCATGCAGACCCCTTCTCTCCTCCTCTTCCTCCTACCTCTCTTTTGCTCTCTAACAATCCTTCCAAAAGCTTCACAGGTTTGGTCCTTGTGCATCCACCAACCCAGGGGTCCTCTCAAAATGTTCACACCCATTCCTACTTATCAGGTGGACATCCAGGCTGTGTGTGTTGTTGGTGGCAGCTGTTTCTGACCATGGAAAGGTGTTAAACCAACTATTTTTAGCACTGAGTATTGTGCTGGGGGTTGAGACCAGCCAAGGTGTAGTGGCATTAGGAGGGCCCTAACCCCCCTGCAGTATCTTCCTGGCACATGTGCAAGCCAAGGCAGACCAGAAGCATCTGTGTTTATGGAGGACAGAGGGCCAGGCTACACCATTCCACTGGTCCCTGATCCAACTTGGTACCTCAGATGCACCAGGACTGGGGGCAGAGAAGTCTGAGGTCTGAAATAAGTAACTCTGGGCCCATCTCCCCAAATTGATAGTGTTTAGATTCATTGTTGTCACCTCATCAGCCATGTCCAGCTGTACTCAGGGCTGGGGGTAGGGGGACAGGGCAGTACTATCACTAGACTATATTCCAGAGCCCAGGAGATGGAACAAGACCCAGCTTGTCACTTTCATCATGCTCTTGCTTACTCCTCATAACCATCCTATGACTGCATATTTTGAGTCCTCATTATCTAGATGAGGAAATGGAATCAGGAAAAGAGGTGAACCTGGTAAGTGGCATGGTTAGGACTAGAACCCAAGTTATGCTGACTCCCTGCCTGGTTCTTTATTACTCTGTTGGCCCCATCTGCCATGACCAGTATACACTCCACTCCTAGGTAAGGAATCTACAGGTACACATTCCTTGAGGAGAAGAGAATTCTAACACACAGAAATTATTCTGACTCCAGCAGGCCATAGACGGGAGGCTGGCCCTTGGCAGTTCACACAGCATGCTGTATCAGAGACACTTTTCAACTGCATGTCAGTCATAGCCTCTCAAGCCTAAAGTACCAACCAACTGCTCTTCCAGCTCCAAATACATGCTGTCTGCTTTCTGTTCCTTCTGTCTGGAATGCTTTTTCTTCTACCTCCATCTCTGCTTGTGAAAGGTCATATAGTCTCTCAAAACCCAGCCTCCTCCTCCATGAAGCTTTCTCTCACCCTTGCAGCCACAGCAAATTCAGTTCCACATGGCCACAGCCTCTTCATGAGTGTCAGGTCCATTGCATATGCTTCCTTGCCCTGCTTCAAGCTTTTTCCAATCTCTCCAAATGTAAACAGGTTTCTCCTCTGTTTATTCCTACAGCACAATACAATGTTCCCTAAAGAGCAGTATGCATTCGTTAGTGGTGCATGAGGTCATGGTATGAGAGGGAATTTTATATATGCATGGATGAGCTTTTTAAGTCTAAGAGTCATGCATTATTCTAATGCATATTAGACTCTAATAATAATTAGAGGAAAAATTAGTGCATAAAATGTGTAATTTCTTGAGTATTCAGGCTGAATTAAATGAGTTGGTTTAAAGAAAAATAATTAGATGTCTGTAAAGTGGATTGAACTATTTACACTTTCCCACAGAGCTGTTGTCAGAAGATCTCCAATGATGCCTAAAAAGTTCCCTGAGGAGGGCTTCTGTGGTTTTGACATAAGTAGTGGGTCCACGGGTGCATTCAGTTTGCAATCATTCATCAAAGCGTGCACTTTAAAAAAAAGATTTTATTTATTTATTTTTAGAGAGAGGTGAAGAGAGACAGAAAGGGAGGAAGAGAAACATTGATGTGCAACAGAAACATCAATTGGCTGCCTCTTGCACGCCCCCAACCAGAGACTTGGCCCCCAACCCAGGCATGTGCCTTGACTGGGAATCAAACCAGCGACCTTTCAGTTCACAGGTCAGCACTCAACCCATGGAACCACACCATCCAGGACAAAGTGTGCACTTTTTTGGTGTGTACTTTTGATGTGTGCACTTTTTGGTGTTTATGTAATCGTCCATAAAAAGTCTAATTTTTAAACTTTATTTTTTAATCCCCACCGGAGGATATGTTTATTGATTTCAGAGATAAGGGAAGGGAGGGAGAGAGAGAGAAAAAGAGAAACATTGATGTGTGAGAGAGAAACATCAATTGGTTGCCTCTCATACATGCCCCAACTGAGGATGGAATCCATAACCTAAGTATGTGCCCTGACTGGGGATCAAACCCACAGCCTTTTGGTGTATGGGATGATGCTCCAACCAACTAAACCACACTAGTCAGGGCAAAAAGTCTAATTTTTAAAAAGTGGATGATACATAGTAGGTCCTCACTCAAATGGAGTTAAACACTTTGTATTTGGGATCCAAGTGACTAGAAGGGTGACAATGCCATTAACATCCAAGGAAAGGGGGTGTGGGGGAATAGAAAGTGGGTTTAGGGAAGGCAGGAAGCTGTGGAATTGTGATTTGGGACATGTTTTCCTTTTTGGTCCTGTCCAAGTGAAAAAGCCCGAGTGCCTCTGAGAGCTGATGCTGATGAATAGCAGGCCAAGGCCAAGGCCATGGAGTCAGAACCAGCCAAGACCTGGATCATAAATGAGCATAAAACCTAGGAGCTAAGCAGAGAGGCTGGCACAGGGGGCAGAGTGCTGGCTGTCTGTTTCATGACCTTACATGTGTCCTGGGCCTCTCTGACCCCCCATTTAGTTTCCACTTGGGCAGTAAAATATATAAACCTAATTGCTTCCTCATGGTCCTTTCAGCTCAGATATTTGGAAAGCGGTTGTCCTATGTACTGATATTAATCAACAAGTAAGTTCTCAAATGATTTGATCACCAATATTGTTAGGCAGCGTTCCAGTCACGGGGGACACAAGAATGAGAGGCCCCAGCGGCTGCCCTTAGGGAGCTCCTAGGCCTTGGTTTTTCTCACATCCTTGCCCCTGGAGATAGACTAGCACCAAGTTCTAGAGTACAAGGGTCTTTAGAGACTTGCAAAGGAAACCCTAGCTGGGGTTGGAAGTGCACATGCTTCTGAAGGTCAGGAAGGGCAGGGAAGTTTGTGAAGTAGGCTGGAAGAAGCAATAGGGGGTGGTGTACACAGCCCACCCCCACTCTGGCCCCCAAAGCACTTAACCTCCAACCTGAGAAACCTCTAGCTGGCCCAATCCACTCTATATGTAGTCCACGTGCTGCCTATAGCTTGCCAGTTTGCATCCCGCTAGCTGTGGTCTCCAAGTCTTTTTGAGCTTATCTCCTGACATATGGATATTTATTTATAAATGGCATACATGTAATACTGTGCTAATCAATTTTGTAAATTGTGAAACATAAACAAATATGGAAATTAAGTATAAAAATGAATGTTGATAGGAATTTTAATATTTTCTTCCTATACCCCAATGGATTATGTACCCACTTTGGAGGCCACAGGTATATTGAATCACACTCTGCCTTTTAGCCAGATGATGGAAGGAGGGCAGAAGAAGGGGTTAAGCATGTGTTGGACAAGACAGACACAAGGAGCTTACAATCTAGTCAGAGGAGACAGGCAATGACCACATCTACTAATAACTAAGGTAGGGCTAGCTTGTGCTAAGCAGAAGTGCAATGAGGAAAATCAACATGGTGATATGATGGCAAGTGATGGGGTGGAGGTGGAGAGCTAGTTTAGATAAGTGATTGAGGCTGGTCTTTCTGAGCTAAGAACTGAGGATGACAAAGAGCTAGCAGAGGGAGGAACAGAAAGTACCAAGGCCACGAGGTGAGAAGGATGTTGATGTTTTTGAGAAATGGGAAAAAGGCTAGCATGTCTAGAGTGGAGGAGGTGAGGGTGGATTTTGTTTTAAGTGCAATAGGACATTATTTGAGAGTTTTAAGTAAGGGAGCAGAAGGATTTGATTTAAATGTTTAAAGACCGCCATGTCTATTATGTGGACAATAGATTGGAGGGGGTTCAAGTAGAAATGGGGAAGTCAGGTAGCTATTGTACTTTCCAGGCAAGAGATGATGGACCAAGATCAGGGAAATAAGTGGAAACAGCAAGAAGCAGGCAAGCATAAGATATATTTCAACTTCATAACAATCTTACAATAATGCCCTTGAAAGGCTGCTATTATCATCCACACGGCACATATGAGGAAACTGAGGCCAGAGAAAGTCAAATAACTTGTCCAAGATCATACAGCTTGTAAGTGGTAAAAGCAGGAACTCACCCAGGTCTGCCTGACTTCCTTCCCATCCTACTCAGAATTCTAATTATGTTTCCTGCTCCAAAGAATCATTCACTAGGACAATGCAGGGTCTTCCTGTTTCAATCCTGAAAATCACTGGGCATCCTGAACAGAGAAAAGGGCATTGAAGACTATTTGACCTAGCAACCATCCAAGGGTATAGAAGTGATTAGAACAGTCCATTTGTCCTGTTTTCTTAAACATGCTGAGTTCACTGGAGCTCTAAGTAAGGGAAAAACCATTCTTTCCTTTGGAGGGGGAGTGGACAGGAGGGGGCCAGTGAGGGTATATTTGGAAATAGAAAAACCAAAAGCTGCCAACTTGTGCCTTCAAGGAAAGCCCAGGAGCGCAGGCCAAGGGGAAGTCACTTGCCAAGTCCCTCACAGCCCCCAAAGTTATCCATGTAAAAAAGAAGGCAGAATTGTTCTTGCCAAAGACATGGAGTCCTTTACAGAGCACTTTGTTAGCAAAGCCTAGCATCCCTGTCACTATGCAAAGCACGTTGGACTGTTGCCATGGCAATAGGCAGCTGGGCGTCTGAATCAGCTCAAGGCCTGCCTCAGCAGAGAGGACCAAGACTGTGGGGGCATCTCCCAGAGGGTAGGGGGAGTTGTGTTTTGTGTATGTTGATGAGGAGCCCTGAGCTCCCTTCCAGGTCATCAGGGTCTACAGCCTGTGTCTTCAGGAAATATTTCCTGTTGCCAGACACGCCTAACTCCACAGCCCCCCAGGTTGGCATGACCTGACCCGTTTCCATGGCTCTCTCTGGGTGGGGTTTTTCCCCCTTTCTTCTTGGAGTGTCTGGATAATGAGCAATAAATGGAAACACCCAAGGGCTGTAAAATAAAACTCCCTTGTGTTACAAGTATAGGAAGAAACCAAAGTGCAGAAAATAAAAGTGTCTTGCTGAAGGTTGTGCAACGTTGGTGGTACCACAGTCAGAGCATAGCTTCCCTGACTCAACGTCACACAGCTAGACAGAGCTGGCATTAGACTTCAGGCCGGTCCTTGTACTTCAACCCATGGCCTCATACTTCCAATGCCAAATGCACTCCCCACCCCATCTCCCATGTGAATGAGACACACAATTGCAAGTGATTCTAGATGATGTCCCTACTCTGCCACTTAATATGTAAGGCAAGAAAATGTTCTGCAGTAAAGACCAGCAGCCACTGCTATGCCTCTGTAGGTCTCAGTTCCTTCATCTCTAAAGGAAGATAATGCTACTTTGGGTTTGTTAGAGGAATGAAATGAGAATTCATATAAAGTGCATGGATCAAGTTCTGATGCATAATAAGTGCTCAGTAAATGTTAGTTGCTATTAAGATTATTCCTTTAGGGACCAGCCCTAATTCTGCCACCTTAGTGGCTCCAGCCCTCATTTGATGCAACTCAGTTTTCCCCAATCATCCACTAATTGCCAGTTGCCAGCACCTGGAAGTTGAATTCCATCTGTCAGAGGAAGGGGAGGGCATCAAGAAAAGGTGATACTGAGCTAGTCCTTAAAGAAGGAAGCAGCATTTACAATAAAATGAAGGTTGGAGAGAAGACATTCCAGGCAAAGGGGACGTTTTGATCAGGAGCATAAGGTATGAAGATATCTGGTGTTTGTGGAGAAAAAGGAGTGATTTAGTATAGTCAGATAGAAGGTGAGGTAGTTGAGACCAGACCGCGGAAGCCTTGTCATAATAAGAGGTGTGAATTTTATCTTGAAGGTAACAGGGAACCATAGAAGCTTTTAGGAGAAGTAACCTGTAGATCAGTGTGGGGGATGCAATGTTGAAGGCTGATTGGAGAGAGCTGGGAAGAGCATCAGGGAGCTGTGGAAGGCTGTGGATGAGAAGTGATGAGGAGCTGCCTCGAGAGAGTGATGGTATAGAGAGGAAGAGCAGAGACACTAGTGGGACATAGGGATAGAACTGGTGCTGCCATTCTCCAAGTTAGGGAGCCCTGGGAGAGAAGCAGGTGCAGGGAGGGGGAGGAAAGACCTTAGCTTGGCCACAGTGCATGCAGTACCTCTGGGATTGTCTGTATAGTCGGGGCTCAGCAGAGGCGGCTGGAGATAAAAAAGGAGCAGTCACCAGTTCTCAGAAACATGTAGAGCCAGAGTGGATGAGACACTCCAGGTTGAGTAGAATGGAAAGACAAGAGAGCACTGATGTGTGAACTTTGCATCATGGCATTTTGGGTCTCTTCCTGGATCTGCAGTGCCTGCTTTCCTGATGCACCAACCCAACACTTTCATGAAACCCCCTGACATGCAGAATAAGGCACCCTAGCAACTCGGCCAACAGAGATGGTGCAGGTTCTCATGCATACAACCTTAGCAATCCAGGCAGGCAGTGGGCACTCTTGACATGAGGATTTTCTGGAAGAGGGGCTTGATAATCTCAATAGGTCATAAAGGATTAAGGGGCAGGCAGAGGAAGCCTTTAAGTATTGGGAAGCTGTCAAGCCCAGGGTGGCAGAAACAGACTTTCCAAAATTCCGATTTTCACTTGAAAGTTCAAATTTTATCTTTGGTGACAAACACTGTCAACTGTTTTCCTTGAAGCGACAGATTCACTCCATTCATTTTTGAGAAAATGTCTGCCAGGCACCCAAGTCTGAAACACCATAGTCCGTCTCATCTGTCAGTTGTGCTTTCAAGTACAAATGAAGTTGCATGAAAAGAAGCCTGCTGCGCTCACCCTCAAACAATCGCACAAGCGCCTTTCCTCCAGACAACCACACACTTCCTCACACAGCACAAGCACTGGGTGTGTTATTCCCGCTCCATCACACAGATATGGAAAAGTGCTGAACTCAAGGGTGCAAATGTAATAAAGTGAACAAGTTTTACTGCTTTATCAAAGCCATTCTTTGGTGAGACTGGTTTTTTTTAAACCTGTGAATGTGTGGTGGTAAAGTAGACACTGACCAGTGCTACAGGTGGGTACCACTACTTTGATTCAAGCCAAGTTGTCAGCAGTTTTGCCCTTGGTGCAAACATCAACCTTGTGAAATAGGCAAATACCGGCTTAGTATTATCTTGAAAACAGCTCTGACCTTGCACACCTCTGAAAGGGTCTCAGGGACTCCTGGGGGAGGGGGTGTCTATGGATCATACATTGAGAACTGCTAATTTAGACAAATTCTTGCCCAGGTCCACAGGAGCAAGTTTAAAAAGTTTATTGCACCATTATTTGTGGTTACAGGGAGTTGACCAAGATGTCTAGTCTCAGAGGAACAGAGAAGTAAAATGTGTCAGATACATGCCATGTCAGAAGTGATAAACTAGGTGTGCACACAGAAACATGGATAGACCTCAAAAACAAAGAGAGAGAGAAGGGAGAAGAGAGAGAGGAAGCGAGAGAGAAACATTGATGTGAGAGAGAAACATCAACCATTTGCCTCCTGTATGAGCCCTGACTGGTGATCGAACCCACAACCTAGGTATGAGCCCTATCCAGGAATCAAACCCACAACCTTTTGATGTGTGAGATGATACTCCAACCAACTGAGCCACCCAGCCAGGACAAGACACCATATATTTCTCAGAGACATCTATATATCCAGGAATGCATAACAACCCACTGAGAGGGGATGGAAGTGGGGACTGTAGATGAAAGGGAAAAATGAAATAAGACTAAAAATATTTTAAAGTACCTTGCATGGATAGATAATAGTGTGTAAGCAGTATATTCACTGTGCCCTTGAGTGCAAATAAAAACAGAGTGAATAGGAGACAAGATATTTTACTCTTTCAAGAGCTCTAATGGTGAAAGGAAGGGGGATTGCTGGAGGAAAGTACAGGGAAAGAAGTGGGTGGAATATCTGCTTTTTGCCTCCTGTCTATCCCCCTTACCTACACTAGCTTACATTACCATGGGCCTGGTTCTGAAGCTTACAGAATGAGGCCCAGAAAGGTAGGTGAGGGCATGGCAGGAACTCCCACTTGCTGACTCCTATTTTCTCTGAGAAGTAAATGAGATCATCGCTTAGAAGTAGGTGGTATGTAGTCAAGGCTTGAAGAGCTGGGTAAGATGTGAAGCAGCTGCCATAGAGACTAGAGACAAATACAAGTATGTACCGGCCCAGCTGGAGATGAGGGACATTTGAGATGGATGGGAGAAAAACTGCCTTCATTTTTCATTCATTTATTCAGCCAGTTAGTCAACAAATATTTATTGTCTATTGTGTGCCAAGCACCTTACAAGGTACTTAGGATACCATAAGGAGTATCTTCATGGACCTTCCAGTTGTGTGTGTGTGTGGGGGGGTAAAGTAAACATGCAGAAACAAATATAAAATTAAACCATGATAACTACAATGAAAGAAGACATAGGGTGCTGAGAAAGTGTGTTAGTGAGGACTGATGCAGTTTGGGAAGCATGCTCAACAGTTCCATAGTGCTCCACTGTTGAGATGCTCCGTAATTTAGTTAGCCAGTTGCTTATTGTAGGGCATTTAGAATTTCTTCCCCTTCTCTCCACATCATAACCAACATTTTGATGTACATCTTTCTACATTCATTTTTGGGCACTTGTTTGATTTCTTAAGCATGCATTTTTAAAAGTAGAATTGCCAGTTCAAAGGGTATGCACATTTTTAAGGCTTTTGAAACATACTGTCCTGCAGAAAGGTTGTGCTGGTTTACACTGGGAAAAGTATGCTTTAAACAAAAGGGTGAACAGTAGTCAGATCTAGGAGATAAAAATTCCTTAAAGATTTTTCTTTTCTAGATGGTTTATATTTAATTTCCCCCCATTTCTCGACCTTTTAACCATTCTTGTGTGTATGTGTTTACTCATTTAAAATATTTTGAATAGTTAATGCATACACATGGCAGAAATATTCAGAGAATACAAAAGGGAATTCAGAGAAAAGTGAGTCTCCTTGACCCCTAGTCCAGTTTCTTGGGCATTCTGCCAGAGATGTTCTGTGCATATACAAAAAATTAGATGGTAGGGTCAGATTATACACATTTTTTTGCACTTTACACTTTTCATTCAACACAAAGAGCCACCTCATTTTAAAGGCTTCATAGTATTCTATGGTTATTTAGCTATTTGTACTCTTTTACCATTACAAATAAAGTGTACCATTTATTTAACAACAATAACAAAAGTGGAAAAAGAAGGAAAAAGAACGTCTACTGAGGTTACAATATATCTCCATTTCTTCCAGTAATATGCTGGGTAATATGAATAAAACGCTAAGAGATTTTTGTTAGTCTCCAGAAAGAAAAAAAAAAGCAGATTTTTTTTTAGTCTCAAGGTTTGGAACTCTCATGCTTTTACTAAACAATTGATTTGCTTTTTTTTCTGTGAATCTTATAACTGACCATTTCTCCTCTTCTGTTTTCTGCCATGAAAGAATTTGAGACTCATATTTAGCAAGAAGGTACTTCCTCACATTCACTTTCTATGATGACTTCTTCACCAGTTCCCTTTGTTCTCCCCTTGCCTCATCTTTCTCTCCCACATCTAATTTAGGCTCTCTCCAAGTATTGGATGTATCTTCATAAGCCACCTTAAATCCTTTTTGAAATAAATCAGGTATAAATAATTTTTGACTAAAATTGAGTTAAATGCTTGAGTCTCTCTGGGACGCAGTCCTCAAGAGGGATAGGCAAGACATAAATGGAAGGTGCCTCAAGAAAACGACAAAAACCTAATTGGAGGTCAATCGATTTCTAGGCTACATGCGTCAAAGCTGAGGTCTTCAGCTTCCAAACACGGAAAGCAATTTAGCGCTGGAGTTCCCATGGCAACGGTGCCTGCTCGCCTGAGAAGAGGCAGGAGCGAGGCCTGGGGGTTGCTGGAGGAGCTCTGGCTGCTGGCCCCATGACTTCTGGCCTGAGTGTTGAGATGTTCTGGGACTTCCCATTAATGGGGGACGCTGGCTTTGGACCTAGTTGAAAATGTAGTTGCTGAGCAGAGGTGAAAAGCGTACAGTGGAGGTGGGGTGACAGCAAGGTAGCCCTCCAATACTTGAAGTTAGATCTCACTTCTTTTCCTCCCTCTCTCCGGCTGCTAAGAAGGAGAGTAGGAAGCAGGAGATAGAAGTCAGTGGAGGGATCACACCAAGCAATCCTCTCTCAAAGGGGCCAAAAGGGTGAGTGGGGCAGACACCGAGAAAGGGTTGACCTCATTAGCATATTTAAAGCCTCCGACTAATTGAGTGTTTTGGCCTACAGTGAAGGAAGGTTGTGTTAGCCAGCTGCAGGGGGAGGGACTGCTTGAACGCTGGAGGAAGGAAGCCCAGAACCACAAGGAGGCCAGGTTGGGGTGAATGGCTCCCTCACCAATAGGGGTGAATATAATATAGATGAGCATTCATCTGACCTGGGAGGACAGAAGACTTTCTAGGCATAAAAACCACAAAGGAAAACAGCAACATATTTGGCAGCATCATTTAAAAAATAAAATGTTGGCACATCCCAAAGCACAATAAACCCAAAATCAAAGACAAAACAGGGAAATAAAAACATATTTCCAACACAGGGTAGAAAAAGATTTATATCTTCATTATATAAAGAGTTTTCAGTAATAAGCTCTTCATCAATAAGTAAAAAGACACATGTTTTACTTTTATAGTCAGAAAGACCAACTTTGTTTGAGAGGAGACCAGAAGAATATGTCATTCTCTGAAAGGGAATCTATTAAGAATACCAGAATATAGCTCAGCTCACACAGCTGCAAAAGTAGCCCAAGGAAGACAGTTTGAAAATGTCCTGCTCACTGCACTGGGGAGATGGGAGGGGGGTCACCTAAAGCTTACTGCACCCATCTAAAAGCAACCAATTTAGAACAACTTATCAAAAGGTACTGGAGCCTGTCACCATCCTGTGCAAACAGGAGGGCTCTGCTTCCCATACAGAGTAGAGAGAGGTGTATGGCTGAGAATGTACTAAAGTATCTCCATGGAAAAAGGGCTATGGTATCTCCCCCATACCCAGAGCTGACTGTCCTGGAATAAGAGTGTGCTCAATGATGCCTTGCTGTGAGAGTCTGCGAGGTTCTCTTGACAATGACCAAGTCCTGAGGTGGAGTCCCTGCTCCCAAGCAGCCTGCAAGGGACTCACCTAGGGGAAGAGACCCACTGTGTCCAAATAGGTGTTTCCATAGGTGGCAAAGATTCATTTCTCCCACAAACACCACCTGAGACCTATTATGAGCCAAGCATGAGCTAGAAGTAGAGGAATATACCCCAAATGAAGAAGTTATTACAAAGAGTTGCTAGTCTATTGGTGGAGACTGGCAACTTCTGAAGGAAGCAGCTGTTGAGATTGGTTTTGAAGGTTGAGTAGGAGTTCAGTTAGCAGAGGTGTAGTCAGGGTGGAGATAAGAATTGGGAGTGAAAGCAAAGGCTGTGAGTGGGCGTGATAATCTCTCAGGACCTTTTCAGCTCTGCCAGTCTATGTTTATGAACTTCAACTTCATCCTAAGCAATCACACGTCTGTGAAATCTTAGATTCGATAGGTTGCTTATACTTTAATATATAAAAAGCAAATACGTAAGTATTCAAATAAAAAGAGAAGTTCTTGAACATCTTTAAGGCATTTCAATTAAAGTCAGCGAGAGAGGTTCCAGGTTTTGGGAAATTGTGCCACAGGTAATAAGGAGCCACTGAAGTCTCTATCTCCAGAACCAAGAAGATTGGAGGGGGAGAGAATGGAGGCAAGCAAACTGGTCAGGAAATTATCATGAGAATCCAGTGAGAAGAAATGGGGTCTTCAACTCAGGAAAAATGGCCCAGAGGCCTGGAGTGTGTGGGAGAAGTGACTGACTAAAGAACAGTTTCCCAATTCCTGGTTTGCTGCACTCAAATCCTAATGAGTCAGGGTTCACATTCAGTTCTGGCCATTACGTTCTTCTCAACATGGAGGGGTATTGTTTTCCATTTCCCTTCCCCAAATTGGGACACATTGTTATGGCTGCTTAAACAAGGTACCAATCCAACTGGGCAGTGGCAGGAAGTATTTTCCCACAGGAAAGGCTCGCATCAGATTCCTGCTGCCTTCTGCAAGTGGGAATCGAGCCTCCTCCTGCAAAGGACATGAGGCCAAACTACAGTTGCACTTTCAACAGGTGTTAATAAGAGAAAAAGTCTTGTTTCCAGGTAGCAGCCTGGAGATGGAATGTTGCAGAGGAGCTGTGAGGAGCACACCGGACACTTATTCCCAAGTCTGTTGCTTGAGCAGTGTGGGGTGAAAGCCCTGAGAGGTGGATGCTCAGGAGAGGCTACTACTTGCTCTTCCATTTGCAACCTGGAGGAGGGACCTTCCCTCCTGAGACACAGAAAATACGGTTGGAAACCACCAGGGCCATCAGTCCAAGTTGGAGAGGTCAGTGAGAGCAACTTGTACTCCTGGAGGAATGGGAGAGGGACATAGGGGAAGGTAGACCAGAAGGGGTAGGGATGAGGAAGACCAGAGAACCCCATTCTGTCCTGCACCCTCAAGCCCACCTCTTTCAGTTGAAACCACTAACCTCAGAAATCATGTTGCCTCTCAGGCTACTCCCAGAGCAGTTGGCTTGAGGCATCCTGGCACCTCTGAGAGCCAATTGAGACATGCTTCTCTCCCTTCTACTCTCCAAGCCAATGACTGACCTTTCTTTTTTGAAGATTTTATTTATTTATTTTTAGAGAGAAGGGAAGAGAGGGAGGCAGAGAGGGAGAGAAGCATCAGTGTATGGGTGCCTCTTGCGTGCCCCCCACTGGGGACCTTGCCTGCAACCTAGGCATGTGCCCTGGCTGGGAATCCAACCAGTGGCCCTTTAGTTCGCAGGCTGGCCCTTGATCCACTGAGCCACACCACAGCCAAGGCTCAGTACCTAATGTTTCACACCAGCAAGCTCACTGTCATCCCTACTCAGTGCCAGGCACTAGAGACACAAACTGAGAATTGGCATCCAGTCAGTCACACCTCAGAAGCCTGAAGGGCCAATTGTCTCAGAGGATGACAGGCATACGTGTTGCTTCTCATCCTACCACACTGGGAGCTCTCAGAAGGCCCAGCCACTGTTCAGTACTGGCCCAGAAAGGGTATGACATATATAGTATTTGTTTAATTTATTCAAGGAATTCTAAGCAACACAGGGAAATGAGGTCCATGTGGTCAAACTTACTTTCCAAGCATGATAGCTAAGAGGTTTTATGTCTGATTTTGTTCAAGCTACTGGGACAAATACTGTGTCAAGTGCGGTGGGAATCAAGAGGGGGTTTTGCCTGGAGATATCCAGGAAGGCTTCCAGAGGTGTTATTGAGACAAGTTTTGAAGAATAAATGAGGTTTTTAAAGGTTGGAAATGAACACTGTAGCTAGTTGTAGAGAATGGTAGCATGAGCAAAGGTGTATGTGGTTGGGTCTGCACATGGAAGAATTTGCCACAAGGAGGTGGTAAGACATAATGTGGGAAAGGTTGCCTAGCCCCATCCTGTGGAGGGCCTCAAACACCAGCTGGAGGAATAGTCAGGAACATGTTGTGGAGAAGGAAGTCATTACTAAGACTGGCCTGGAAGTGATGTGGGAGAAACAAGACAGAGGAGGGTGGAGTAGGGAATGATCGAATGGTATGACATGAGGTCTCTACAAGAACAAAGCAGGAAGACAGAGTATGAAATGCTGATGACAAATTAGATTGTTTCATAAATTACTAATGAAACTATAATTTGGCCCAGCCATCCAAAAGAGTAGTTTTGCAATATCTACACACCCTCAACCCAACAATCTGACTTCTAGGTACAAACAGTTGAAAATTTCTTCCTCTGTGTGGGGAATATGTGGAAGAATTGTAGTGTGGTTGGTAATGGTAATAAAATAGAAACAACTCAAGTTTCTATCAGGAGGGGATTGTAGAAGGAAGTTTTATTATTCATCAGATGGTATAGTGTGTAGTAGTTAAAATGAACAACCTATATCTCTATATATAAATGGAAGAGACCAAAAATATAATGCTGAGCAAAACCCCTCAAATTTTAGACAATTATTTCATGTAGAGCACCACTTATGGCAAATGTTCTATATACAAAAACTATTACATACCATTTATGGACACAAAAACATGGCCTGCATACATATCATGGTCATGACAATGAACCATGGGACTGGAGAGAACAGCACAGGGATGTTGATGGCATCTGTAAGGTGTTACTTTGCTAGAAATGTTACTTTGATCATTTTCGGTAGAGAACACATGAACATTTGCTATGTTATCCTCTGACTTTTTTTACAGGTTTTTTTAACTAAAAAATAAAGGAGGGGATAAATGAAAGATGGAACTGACCATTACCACACCTAGCAACTAGAAGGCCACAGACCCCTACTGAAGGATACCACAGCCACAATCAATAAAAATAACAGGAAAAATGACCCCACAGCTCCTAATAATGCTACATCACAGAGCCTGGGCTCCATGCCACTCTTGCCCATACCCAGCTTTGCTGGCTTTCAGTCAAGAAAACAATAAATGAGTTGTGCATGAAAGTGACCCAAGGTGGAGAACAATGATTTGGAGCTTTTGCCAGGCCCGGATGCAAAGGCACTTGGAGAGTGAAATTTACACATATGTTCCCCACATGAGAAACAGCTCATGTCTGCAGGGTGTCCAAGTGTCACAGCCAAAGTGTTAGGTCCAGACTTTGCCAGGGACCAGGAGGGGGCCTTCCAGAGGGGAGGGAGAGGAGGAGGGCTTCTAGGGCATCAGACCAGGAGAGAAGGACGGTGAAATCAAAGGAAATGTAATCTCACTAGGACTGGAACTTAAGCTCCAGTAGGATTTATTTGTGCCTGCTTTGTCCACTGCTGTTGTCCCCAGGGCCTGTGTGTGTAGCACATAGTAGATGCTCACTATGTGAGCCAAGCCAAGCCAGTGAAAGAGAGCAGTGAGTTACAGGGTGGAAGGGAGGAGTTTTGAGTTCCCCCAGCTCTTCATCATCTTGATTGCTCAAGTGATCAGATTTCCATGGGCCAAAACAGACACTCACAGTGTTTCTAGTGAATTTACACTGTTGCCTGAGGTAGGAGCTGAGGACTGTAATGGGGATGTCGGCAGAAGAAAGGACAATGCTGGCAGAGAGAAGTGAGGTTTCAGGAGGAGGAAAGAGCCAGGAGGCTCAGACAGGAAACATCCCCCCAAAATGAGAATCTGAACAAGTAGATGCAGGTGTGGGGAGAGTGTTTTTGGAAGCAAAGTGGACACCAGAGAGAATAAGGAAGGAAGAGGGGTCTCATTCCTATTGGGCCCTGTTAGCTCCCTAAGGTGCCTTCCCCAATTTCAGAAAAGTGCCTCCTTCTGCTGAATGCTCAGACTGGAGAGTTGCCACGCCTTTGGGAGAATTAGGAAAAATGGCTCCAGGACATAGGGTTTGACTACTGGAGCTCAGACTAGATTTCAACCCCCATTCACTTGGGTGCCCTTAAGCAGGGCACAATTTTCAGAACTGTAGGTAACAGTGCTGACCCCCACATCAACATTGTGGACAACCAGGTTCTTCCTACTCTCCCATCATTGTGCCACTGCCACCTGCTGAAGACACTGCCACCACCCTGTAGCTATTCTTGCTTTGCAGTCCCAGCCAGTCCACCTTGCCCTGGACCACAGAAGGACCTTCCCAGGCAGGAAGGACTGTTGAGTCAACAGCCAAAAATCAGTTCTCAGGTGAATTTTCAAAAGTATCCTGCATGCAAGGACTCTGTGTTCTATTATCAGGAACATCTCAACTGCTTCATCAGGGAGATACATGGGGAGGTACATGCTTCTTCACACTCCCAACAGAGGTCAAGGAAAGTTCAAGTAGCCACAGACTAGAAAGAAGCTGTTGCACCCCCTGGTGTTGCCTAAAGGAAATGCTGATGACATTTTTTCTGTCACTCTGGAAGAGATATAAAAGCCCACCCCCCCCCCACCATCCATGGCATGAGTTATTCAGTCTATAAGCAAACTGTAGGGGTAGAGCATCAGCACTCTCCTGGAGACCCTGGTGGGATCGTATTGCTCCTTCTCAGGCAAAAGAATACACCCTCCTAATTCTGAGAAAGTGGTGGCTATCAGATGGAAAGCATCACTCTGTCCCTCCCACCAACACTTATCTGCATTTACTTTCCATAAGCTCTTTTCTCCCCAAGATGACAGGTCCTTTGTCTTTTCTCAGAGCTACCCCTGACCACCCTTACTCTGGATTGTATCCCATCTTATTAACTACCTCTCTTTGAACCCAAGTGTGGGAAAATCAATCTCTTTGCATCTCCACTTCCTCATCTGTATTATGGGGAGAAAATATAGTCCATCTTGTGGAGTTCTGAAGGTTGAGTGAGTTAATCCACATAAAGTATTTAGCTTTGTGCCTGCCATATAGTAGGCACTCAGTAAACATTACCTGTTATTATTGTTGCTATTACCATGAGTGTGAAGGGCACAATTAAGGACAATTAAGTGTTAATGGCACTGAAACAGTCTTCACAACCAAATCTGGATTGGATAGCTCTGAAACCAGTGTTTGTTTAGGGATGGAGGTCCCATGAAGCAGGCTTTTGGCTGCTGCTAGGCTGGATCCCAGAACCCTCAGGGTGCATTTTCTGCATAGCAAAGTCAGCCATCCTTTCCTCCTGACACTTTCAGCTTCCTATCTTGCCTCCTTTTTGCCTTATTTAGACTACTCTCCTGATCTGAACTGACTGGGCAACCCCAAGGGCTGCTAGCATTAGAAGCTGGCCTCAGATGCTGTGTTGCATCAAGGTATGAGGCACGGCTTCTTCATGCCCAGTGAGACACACTGGGCCTCACCATGGTGGGGAGAAATCTCCTAATGATTCTCATCCTAAGACACTTGGAACTCCTTGGGACTCAATTTGGGGAGACAGTAAGCTAAAAAACTTGTAGTCAGGATCAGGCTCAGTATAGGCAGAGAAGGTTTAGGGAGCAAGCAAAAGACTCCAAAGTGGCTCCTTTGTCATTCAGTGGCTACTACCTACAATTTCATTATTAGAATGCTTCATGTTGCAGCCACAGCCATTGTTCCCAGTGAGAATGCAAGGGTCCTGAGAATGGGAACACAGTGAATCAGTCTCCAATGTTGATGGCTCCGGTGGAACAGTTTACTAAGCAAAGTCTGCAAAACAGAAATACAACAGGTGCCAGCTCTCTTCTTCCCCCGCTCAGTCTGCCAACAACTACTATGTAACAGAAACTGAAACACAGGTATTGGAAGCACACTGGTGGAGACCCCTTAGGGGAAGTATAAGAGCAACTAGGTTCCTGGGTATGGTTTCAGGATGCTGGACAAAAGGATGATAAAGTGAAGTGTGTGTAAATGGGAGGGAACTAAGGGTGCAGCCATGCTTCAACTACACCACCTTCAAGGGTGAACAATATCTGTAGTGTATGTACATTACTCTATATTTTGAAGTAAACCTTGGGTCTTAATCCCAACTCTGCCTCTTATGAGCTGTGTGACTTTGGAGAAGTCACTTAACCTGTATGAACCTCAATCTTTCCATTTGTTCAGTGATGATGATGATGATGTTACCAAATTGGTAAAGTTGTTTTGGGGCTTAAATGAGAAAAAATACCCAGTGTCTGACCCGGGGGAACTTATTTATTTCTGATATGTGAATGTTGCTCTGGGCCAACAATAGGGGTTTTGCCAGCAATGTAAAGACACTGAGAAACAGAAACACAGGGAAGATGTGACTCCTGAACCCTCTCTCTGCAGTGTCTGTCCTTGAAATGTCCCTAGAGGAGAAAATAACCCTCAGATCAGGATTTGGGAGCCAGAATCCAGATGGCATAGCCCATTTATCAATGCCACCAGATTCTCTTAATAAGCTTTCTGTATTCGTAACCACAGGAAGAGGAGGAAATGGGCCAGATTCCTTAGTGATAATGAGCACTGCCAGTTCACTTTTATACTGGCAAAGTGCATCGGATCACTCTGATTAGTTCTCACATCAGTCCTCAGGAGGCACAGGAATTGTTTTTGTTTTGTTTAAAGACATGAGAATTGGGAAGCATAAGCTCTCTGCCACTTCCAATTTCTGGTGGTCAAATCCTTCTTCTTAGGTAGATGGAGTTGCCTTATTGCTGTTAGAATTTTAGGGATGACTTTTTAGGGTCTAGTGCCATTTGATATTTTTCCAGGAAGATAGGCTACCTGGTGTGGTCTAAGAGACTCTTGTCTTTTACCTATCAGTTGGGGCTACAGGTCGCCTAGCAGCAAAGAAACTTCAAACCTTAAAAGGTTAGGAATGCAGGGCCCAGGGAGCGAGGGGAAACTGACCAATGAAAGCACTTAGCAACATCCAAGGACCAATGAGGAGTAAGGCACTCTGTTTCCAGGAGGCAGCCTTGAGTTTCATTGGCCATCAACATGAAACCTGCTCCCTATACTGGGAGGCAGGGGAGAAGGGGTCTGCAGCTCTATTTAGGTGCTTACACCTGTCCAAGAAAAGGGGCTTAAGAAAACTGAGGTAGCTCCCACTCAGTGACATTAGTGAGTTTTCAGTCATATCAGAAAAACCAAAGCAATTTCTAACAGACTTTTGCTTTTGCCAGGTCTGCACAAATGCAAATTATGTGGGCCATAAGCACATGGTCTCCCAATACAAAAAGGCCCACATGGTTACTCTGTCTGGTTTGGCTCAGTTGGCTGGAGTGTCATCCTGTATACCAAAAGATTGAAGGTTCAATCCCTGGTCAGGGCACAGACCTAGGTTGTGTGTTTGATCCCCAGTCAGGAGTACATATGGGAGGCAACAAACTGTTATCTCTCTCTCTCTCTCCCTTCCTCTCTAAAATCAATAAACATATATATTTTTTAATTTTTATTTATTTATTTTTAGAGAGAGGGTAAGAGAGAGAGAGAGAGAGAGAGAGAGAGAGAGAGGGAAACATCAATGTATTGTTGCCTCTCGCACACCTCCGACTGGGGACCCAGCCCTCAACCCAGGCATGTGCCCTGACTGGGAATCAAACCAGAGACCTTTTGGTTCACAGGCTAGCGCTCAATCCACTGAGCCACCAACCAGGGTTCAATAAACATATATATTTTTTAAAAGCACACATGGTCATCTTAAACCAGATTGAAGGAAAAGCTATTTATATGTCAGTCCCTGCCTGTCCCAGGCTTGTGTCAGTCGTCAAGGATGGTCACAGACTGCCTGCTCAACCTGGTCTAGCTCTGGGACAGATGTGACTCAAGCCTGACAGGGCACTAGGAGTTCTGCCCTTGGCAAGTGGGGTGAGGAGGTACTGCAAATAGCGTGTGCTGCTTTGGGTGCTACATCTTAGGCTGACAGTGAGCACAGCCTCTGAGGCTGAGGGGGCCTCACACCTCCCACTGCCCCTTTACCCCTGCCCTTAAGGGCTGGTTTTCCTGACCAGCCATTGTGCTTGGGGCTACTCTCCTTGGTCTCTCCACCACCCCCACCCGACAAGGGACTTGACACTCAATCCTGAACCTCAGCTGGCTGCTGGGGAACCAGTTAGCAGGTCTGGTTCTTGCCAGCACCTCCCTTCCCTCAGTGTTGGAATTCTGCTTAGACCCTGTGGATTGTGTGGGCCTGTAGGCCTGTAGGATATGTGTCTAGATTCCCACCAAACCCTACATACTGCTATTGCACCCCACTCTCCACATTCCCCAGAAGGTGCCATCTGCACCAAATTTGCTTTAAGGTTTTCCCACACCCCTTATACATTGAACTCAAACTGCTTCTTGTGCCCTGGCTGGGCTCTTCTTTAATTTTAGTACCTCCTCTGTGCTAGAAACTGGGAAGTTTCCCAAGTCTTATTTGTCCCTGGCCCCTCTATCCAGCACCAGCTTGGACCCTGATGGTCCCACCCCCCTTCATATGGAAGCTTCCAGAATGTTCTACAGCCAAGGCAGTTAGGAAATTTTATGGGCCACTCTCCTTATGGAATCTAGAGTCCTGTGGGGCTCCAAACCATGCCAAGGGGTGGGTGGGAAGGGCACTCTTACAAGGACACTGGTTGGTGCTCATGCTGGGAAGGGCTTGAGCTCTTATTTTGGAAGCAGTGCCTTTCCTTCCATTCAACTAGGGGAAGAGTTCCACAACTAAGAGGAAACTGAATTCAGTTCATTGTCTTAAATCCTGGTCTCTGGTTGTGTCAGGTTATCCACAAGCATGTGAGAATCCCAACAGTCACAACGTCCTCCACTGTTACCATGTTGGCTGTGGACATCTGCTTCCACTCTTCTTTGAACTCCTGATTCGTACTTATTTCCATCCCTATGCCAGTAGCCATGCCTTGAGCTCCAGTCTGTGAGGCCTGAGATTGACTTGTGTCCCTTCAGCTACACGTCTTCTCTTTCACTACCACTGCACTGGCCATGACCCTCTGGAACTGGCTCCTCACCACCCTCCCAATGAGCCTGGTAGCTCCTTAAGGACAGGGGCTGGGCCTCATTCATCACTGTGTCCCCTTCATCAAACATGGGGTATGTGAGATAGGGGAGGGCTTGGTAAGTGTTGCAAGAACAAATACATGCACTCAGCCCTGAGTGTAGGACTAAACCGGTTTCCTCACAGCTTCATCAGTTTATTTTGTACTTGAAGAACCTACACTCCTTTCTAAGAATGATCCTACCTGAAACTTGGATTTCCATTTCCCTGGAGTGGGGGAAGGACAAGGGCTTAGGAACACAGGCTCAAGGTGAGATGGAGAGTAAATATTTGCCAAAGTAACTAATAAATGGCATAGATGAACGTTATCACTAATAACATTGAGGACATGATTAATACTGACACACAAAGTTTAACCTGATTCATTTTGTAGAGACCTCAAGCAGCTTCTTCAGGGTGAAATTATGTGTGTAGGTGGCTTATATTTTCTAGGGATCTCATTTTGGGGTAGTAAATGAAGTGACAGTGAATTGGCTATACGAAGGGGCATTAGGTCTGATGAGGTTGAGAACTACTGGAGTAGGAAAACAGTGTGTCGTGTTTGCATGTGTACACACCCGTTTCCCCTAAGTCAACTGTGGGCACCTCAGAGGCAGCACTGAGCCCAACTCCCCTCTCTCTCTTCTCCACCACTCTGCATACTTAGTCTAGGCCTGGCACAGAACAGATGCATGAGGAGAGAGGGTGACCACAAAATTCTGAACAGGAGCTATCTGACTTGGATCTGTGAATGTCCTGAATGTCACACCTACACCTGGTTCATTCATTCATCTGCTCATTGTTCTTTTTCTTTCATTCTTTCTTTTTTCTGCTGCATTTAAGATATATTGACTTTTAAAATTTTTTTAAATGTTAAATTATTTTTTCCATTACTAGTTATCCACACTATACCTTTTTCAAACCATTCATTTAAAGCTCCCAGAATGCATCAAGCACACAGTAAGTCCACCTCTTCAACCCAGACCCAAGGCTCCCTAGTCACTCTACAAAGTTTCTGTAACCTCCTTTTTTGGCTCAGGGACTGTCTTCTTGGTAGACACTCTGCTCAGCTTTGATTTTCAGCCTCTTTCTAAGATTCTGCCTCTTAAATCCTCCCCTTTGGTTCCTCCCATTACTGCAAATGAATAGGTACGGTCCAGCTGGTAAATCCCTTCTGTCTCCAGAACACCCCACCCTAGCCCATCTTTTACACCCCAGACTGCTACTGGCCTGAAAAGGGTCAGGGGTGAGGATCAACTCACAAAGAAAACAGAGCCATTGAGTCCTGCTTTCAGGGAGGAAGTAGATGTGGGGCAGAGTAAGGCATGGAAAAACAGCGGGGCCAGAAAATCAGCTAGTGACAGTCCTCTCCTAGACTCCTATGTGGGGTGAACTGGAACTGCCAATGTCCTACAGAGGTAGCACAGCAGGCTCACCACCACATCACCACACAAGCTTGGAGCCCAAAGAGCAGAGCTTCAGGCTTTTATTTCTCACTCTGCTTGACCCTGTGGTTTGTACACATTGTAGATGTTTTCCTGCTGAAATCACAGGAACTAGGGATTAGAGAGATTGGAAGGGAAAGCTAGAACACCCAGGGGCAGAGCCTGAGGGGGTGGCCTCACCCACGATGCCTGCAAGGCCTTTGTTCCCAGCCAAGGCCTCCAAACTCCTTCAGTTTCCTCCCCAAGTCAGTCTACATCCTTATCTGAAAGAAAGAAAGTACTTGGGATCTGCATCAGCTGTTTCTCTCAGGGCTGACAGGCCTTGTAGCAGAGCCAGAACTGAGGGGTGAGTGGGAGAGAGAAGTCAAGCAGTGTCCTTCAGTACTGCGTGGGCAACTCCTGAGAGAAGTTCTCACCAACCACTTCTCGGACTCCCTTTGTTTTTCAACCCATCCCCACCCCTAGCCTGTTGCGAGTTGATAGCTGCAGGCCAGAATCAGATGAGTAAGTAAAGCCAGACACTAAATATTTCCACCCAGAAAGGAAAAGAGGGAGGTGACATAAAACCTCTCCCTGTGTTTTGCTTCTACAACCTCTTGGACTTTTTCTGTGCTGTGTTCTGTTTGAAAGTCCGTTGGACAGTCAGGTGGATGTACTTCTGCATGACCTAGGAGTTGGGTTACTTGCAGGGGGGGTGGGGGGCAGGGCACCTGGCCCTGCTGTTTCTTTCCTGTGCCCTCTGTGCTCCATGTTACCAGAGGCCACAAAGGAGTTGCCAGTAGACATGTTTTGATGGTGTAGCTTACAAGTTTGAAATAGTTGTCAATGTTGTAAAGTGACAATATTTTACATTTTATTTATTATTATCCCTAGGTGCTTTATTTTTCTTGTTGCTATACCAAATGGGATATTTTTCCTGAATTCTGTTTCTAATATTTTATTGCAGGTGTACAAAAATGCCTTTGATTTCTGAATATTGACTTTGTATCCCGCTGTTTTGCCAAATTCACTTTTTAGGTTGAGTAGTTTTTTGGTGGATTCTATAGGATTTTCTGTGTACACTATCATGTCATCTGCAAAGTTCTAAATTTCTGGCACCTTGAAAAACTGGAAGATGTGCCAGCACTGGGCCAGTCATTTCAAACACTAATGAGCAGCAGAACTTAGAAACAACTGTTCCCTGGATAAAGCACAGACTGTCTAGTTTCCCATAGTCTCCACACCTCCCTCTAGCACTCCAGGTTAGACAGGCCAGTAAGGCAGGACATGTGAAATGGGAAACTGAGACAGTTAAATGGCTAAGCAGTTTACAAACCATCTAGTAAATTGCAAAATCCTATCTTCTCTAACCAAGTAAATGGTTTATACTTCTCCTCTGCAACCACGACCAGAAGGTAAACAGTTTACCCAGGGAGATAGATAACAAAAATCCAATTACTGCCATTTTCACCAACCACACCCAAGGACACAAAAAGTCAAGGGAATAAATCTCATTTTGGTTAATCTGCATAAATTTCATGAATAGTCTACTAAGATCCTCGCCTAAAACTTCCTCTAAACTCCCAGCCTTAAAAACCCTCAAGATGAAGGATACAGCATGCGCTCCCTCGAAAGAGCAGGCCTGTGCCTTTTGCTTTCTTCTCTTCTTACCCCCACCCCACATGCATTACCTTTGCCTTTCTCTCTCCTAAGCTCCATGGGCCCTCCTCCTGCCGTTATAACTTGTTTCCTGAGCCTACACAGCCCAGCTGGCTCACTTCTACTTCCTCTGTAACTTTTGAAATAAACTTTCTCTTATACTTTGAGGCCTTGGCTCTGAATTCTTTCTTTGCCAAACTCAAGAATGGAGGTCCAACTTCTCTGTTAACAACTTGTGTGTTTTGCCGTTGCCCAGTGATACAGGCATGGAGAGCCACTTATCATCCTTGTGTTAGTATTTGTATGCACATGACCTGCTTCACTCATTATCACTTATATGAACCTCCTGAGCCCTCTCAGGATTTCATTTGAGATCCCTGATTTATATCCAGCTACCTGCTATTTCCAAAACACACCTCCATGTTTGCTTTTATTCTGCCCTCTATGTGCAATGTCACCTCACAGCCACCTAGAGAACATCAACCCATTCTTCAAGACCCAAGTGCACCCTAGCTGGTGTGGCTCAGTGGATTGAGCACTGGCAGGCAAACTGAAAGGTCACCAGTTCAATTCTTGGTCTGGGTACATGCTTGGGTTGCAGCTCAGGTCTGTGAGAGGCAATCAATTAATGTTTCTCTCCTCTTCCTCCCTCACTTTCCTTCTTTTTGAAAATAAGTAAATAAATTTTTTTTAAGAAAGACCCAAATGCAGCCTTATCTCCCCTGTGAAGCTTTCCCTAACTTATGCAAGCAGAACTGGGGAATTCCTACCTCGGATTCTCAAGTCATCTAGTTTATGCTCCATCATTATTATTTACTCATTGGATAATAATGTGCTTATATGCCTGTTTCTGCTGCTAAATTGTGAGTACATCAAGGGCAGGGAGTGGGTTTCCCTAATCCTTGAATTCCTAGCTTCTAGGGCAGGGCCTGGCACACAGAAGACACTCAGTGCATGAATAAATGATGAAATGACTGACTGAAGTGATGAAAAGGAGTTATAAAGTGCTTACTCAATATAGATAGTGACTGTCCCTTGATGGGGACCAGAGACAAATTAGGTGGTATCAGAGTAATTTTAGTATCACTAAACTCAATCTTATTCAGCACCAAGTGCTTGAAGCAGAGCTTCACAATCTAGGGGCTCAATCTAGGGGCTCATAGACTAAAAGAATGGAGCCCATCTAACCAAGGACAGTGCCCTTGCAGTTCAGTTTGTAGTTGGAGTGCTCCAGTGGCCACTCCACATCACTCTGGTTTAGAATTCTGCAGCCAAGCACATCAGAGCTCTGGAACCCTGAGCAAGTGCTTTAACCTCTCCAGGGTTCAATGTCCAAGCCAGAATGTAAAATGAAAATAATACTTCATTACAGAGTAGGTGTAAGGAGTAAACAAGGTCAAGTGACTTATTGCAGGCAGTTAAGTGTTTGGGCCCTTTGTTGGTCTGGGTTAGTAAGAGAGAATATGTGTGTGAGAGTGAGTGGGTATGTTAAATGACACGGGAACTGCATGGATATGACCTCTATTTCTATCCAGCTCTGACTCCTTGGGATACTTTCTCAAGAGAAGATTAAGGCACATGACTTAAAAGGAGGAATCCTATTACAGGATGATCAACAAAAACTCCAAAGAAAGAGCTAAGTCCAATTTTTCCATCAAAGGCTCCTCACAGGCACAGTGCAGCTCTGCCTCACCCCAATACCCATCCTACAGTGCCCACAATGCTCACAGGTATAAGTGCTGCATTTGCTTAACCCTATTGGCTGCAGTCCCCTCATCTCTATAATGGAAACGTAACTCCTTGGAAGGGTGAGTGGGACTATTAATGACACCGGGTATCTAAAAAACACTTAACTTGGTCTTAGTGTACAGAGCAGATGCTCAATAAATATTAAGCCCCTTCCCTTCCTGGGGTTACAGGATTGTAGGCTAATAAAGAATGGCAGTGTTGTGTACTGAAGAAGTGGATGTGAAAGTGGAAGGGACAGGATAACTTCTAATAGGGCTGCAATGAGATGAGACCAAGGAATTGAGAATGGGGGAAGGAAGACATACATGAGGGTCCTAAATGTATGCAGAGTCTCTGACTGGGTCCTAAATACACACAATTCCATACAGGGACCAGCCAACCTGATGTTACCAGTTCCCAACTAACCAATGAGGACCAGATTGTGGTTAAAGGATCTTTCTGAGAGTTCCCATGGACACTAAATGGGGATTTTTGATTGGAAGTATACCTGCCACTGAACTTGACTGAACTTGAAGTTAGAGACTTTTTTGAATGATTCAAAAGGCTTTTCAAGTGGCATTGTTTGTAAAAATTGATAAATGAGAAGACATCTAAATGTCTAACAACTGGAAAATAAATAAATATATTGTGGTTCAGCCATTATATAGAATAGTATATACAGCAATAAAAAATAAATAAATTATAACTCATGTAGCAGCATGGATAAATCTCAAAAGCATAATGTTAAAAAAGAAAGTTGCAGAAGAATATGTATGCGCTGTATAATACCATTTACATGTACTCTGTCTGGGAAAAAGTCCAATCATTGTTAATATAATAAGAATGGTTTGCACAACATCAATGTAGCCTGGCGGCCAAGGAGAGTGGACTAGAATGCACATGTGTGAGCAATGACTATTTCACTGTACTAGTCAGTGGGGGTGGTACACACTGTTGAGTGAGCATGTGTACTGTGTGGGTGTCTCATTCAAAATGACTGAGCAAGTAGACCAATGAATCTGCACCAAATTCTGCATGAGGCTTGACCTTCTTCTGTGGAAACTATTCAGATGATTCAGAAGGCCACAGCTATGGGCAACTGGTGACTGGCAGGTTCATCACGACAATGCACCTGCTCACACATCATGTCTTGTGCAGAGTTTTTTGTGAAACATAAAATCATCCAGGTGACTCAGCCCCCCTACAGCCCAGATTTAGCGCCCTGAGACATCTGGCTTTTCCCAAAACTAAAATCACCATTGGAAAAAAAAAAGAGAGATTTCAGAACTTGGATGAGATTCAGGAAACTATGACAGGGGCACTGATGGCGATTGGGAGAACTGTGTGAGGTCCCAAGGTGCCTACTTTGAAGGGTACTGAGGTGTCATTGTCCTATATACAATGTTTCCTGTACCTTGTATCTTCTTCAATAAATCTCTCTATTTTTTGTATTACATGGATGGGTACTTTCTGGACAGATTTCATATGAAGTTTAAAAGCATGCAAAATAATATGTATTGTTTGTGGATGAATGCATATGTGGTAAAGCATAAACACATGCATGGGAATTAGAAACAGCCAATTTTGGATACTGGTTTCTTCTAGGCCAGAATGGGGTGGGGCTCACAGCTAAATTTGTAATAAGCTGTTTCTTAGAAAAAATCTGAAGCAAATGTGGCAAAATGTTAAGATTTGACATTTTTCTCTATACTTTGCTGTATGTTTGAGTTTATAATTTTGAAAATCTGGAGCAAAAAGGTGTTTCAGGCTGCCCCAGCCTTGTCCTTTTACACACACACCTTTGTTGAGGGCCTGCTCCAGCAGGTATGGGGTTGGGGGTCTATCACAGGTCTGCCACAGATCATAGATCATTTAAACCTTTACATAACCCTGGAAAGGAAGTGCCACTTTTACCTCATTTTATAGAGGAGGCAGTTGAGGCTCAGACAGGTGAAGTGATGTGTACAAGGATAAGACATGTGATTAGGCTCCAGGCTCCCAGACCTCTTTGTCATATTATGCATCTGGAAATATGAGCCCTATGCTGCCAAAGCAAACTGGGGTTCTTTGAGCTTTCAGGTGCTTGGGATTGTGTGTTAAAAGGGACTGATCAACATTTCTTGATCCTCAACCTAGTGGCAACCTGGATCTAGCATCTCCCAGACCTCCACCCAATGGGAGAAGTTGCTGTAGGTAGGCCTTTTCTCCCCTGGTAGCACTAACAGAGGTTGAGTGAGAGCCCTGTTAGTACCATGCTTCCCAAAGAGTTGAATGGGTGAGGCACTTTCTGCTTTGTAGCTTGGTATCTCTTACTTCTTACCAAGAACTCAGTGAGAAGCTTGTAGAAGCACCTTTTGCCACTACTGGGGCCACCAGTAGGGATCAAATGGGAACCTCACAGGTATCTGGCCTCAGGAGGAGCTTTCCTTCTTCACAAGCATGGTGTCTTCTACCCCTACCTAACAATATTAATTTTGAGGAACTACATTCTACTCCTGTGGGAAGCACCAGTAGTGTGAACAAAGCAGATCAAAATAGCACTGCAAAGGCTCTGGAAACTAAATCGTAATTGGAACCACAGCTCACAGAAGTAGGCCATGACCTATCTCTTTAACTTAAACAGAATGACTGCTAAAATATAAGACTGAAATAAGATACAGAGTCTCCTAACATAATACCCAAAATGTCCAGGATACACTGAAAAAAATCATTCATCATACCAAGAACCAGGAAAATCACAACATGAATGAGAAAAGATAACACATGCCAATACCAAGATGAATCAGATGTTGGCATTACTGAGCAAGAGTTTTAAAGCAGTCATCATAAAATGCTTCAACAAATGCTCTTGAAAATTTTTTAAAAAATAGAAAATCTCAACCAAAACAATAGAGGATGTTTAAAACCCAATGGAAATTATAGAACTGAAAAATACAATAACAAAAACTCACTGGATAGGCTCAATAGAAGAAATAATATGACAAGAGGAAAGGATCAGTGAATTTAAAGATAGAACAATAGAAATTACATAATCTGAACAGCAGAGAGAAAACAAACTGAAAAAATATTAACAGAGTATCAGCAACCTTTAGGAAAATAACAAAAAAACTAAGATTTTTATCATCAGAACTTCCAGAGGAAAACAGAAGTAAAGTGAGAGTAGAAATAAAGAATAAATACATCCCAAATTTGGTGAAATACATAAACCTATAGATTCAAGAAGGTGAGTAAATCCAAATAGGATACCCTCCCCTCAATTAACACCAATACAAGTCATATATAAATTCTGAAAACTAAAGACAAAGAAAAAAATCTTGAAAGTGACCAGAGAAATGTAATCCATTACCCATAGTGGACAAATAATTCAAGTGAGAGAAGAAATCCATGGAGTTCATAAAAAAAGTAGCACATATTTCAAGTGTGGAAAGAAGAGAGCTGTAAACCTAGAATACTATATCCAATGAAAATATTCTCCAAGAATGAAAGGTAAACCAAGACATTATCACAGGAAGGAAAACTAACAGAATTTATCATCAGGAGACCTGATGACAAATTCTTTCAGGAGACCTACCCTGAAAGAATAGTTAAAGGAAGTGCTTTAAACATAAAGGAAATTATTTAAAAAGGAACTTTGAAACATTAGGAAGGAAGAAAGTAAATGATAAGCAAAAATATGGGTAAATACAATAGAATTTTCTTCTCTTGAAGTTTCTATATTATCCTTTATGGTTGAAGCAAAAATTACACTCCTGTCTAAAATGGTCCTAAATGTATGTAAAGGAAATAGTTAAGATGAAACTGAAGGGAGGCCAGAAGGACATGAAGAGAGGTAAGATACCTATATTTCACTTGAACTGGTAAAAAGACAACATGAGCCACTGTGATTATGTGTATGTGTGTACACATACATATATCTACAGCAAAGCTATACAAAGAGATACACTCAAAGACACTAGATACATCAGAATGTAATTCTAAAATATGTTTAAGTAACCCACATGAAAACAGGGAGAGAAAAACAGAAAACAAAAGATAAAGTAGCAAACTTAAGCCATAACATAGCAATAATTACATTAAATGTAAATGGTCTATACACCAAAACTGAAAGACAGACATTAGCAGAGTGGACTAAAAAGTCATGACCCAGCTATATGTTGTCCACAAGAAATTTGCTTCAATCATAACACTATAGGTAAGTCAAAAGCAAGAAGACAGAAAAAGGTATATCATGCAAACATTAACTTTAAAAAAGCAGGCAAGATTATATTGACATAACATAAAGTAGGCTTCAGAGCAAAGAAATTACAAGGGCAAAAAAAAAGACATTACATAATGATGAAAGGATCAAACCACCAGGAAGACATAGCAATCCCAAATGAGGATGCATCAAACAAAAGAGCTGGAAAGTACAAGAAAGAATAACTAACAGAGCTGAAAGGCGAAACAGATGAATCCACCATTATAGCTGCATACTTAAATACTACACTTCCAATAACTGATAGACTTACTAGCTAAAAAATCAGAAGAACTCAGCAAGACAATCAATTCATATGATCTAATTAACATAGACAGACACTCCTACCAACAAGAGCAGAATACACATTTTTCAAACATTCATAGATCATTCACTAAGGTAAATCTGATCCTAGACTATACACAAACCTCAGTAAGTTAAAAATATTTGAAACCATATTGAGTGTATTCTCTGACTATAATGTAATCAAACTACAAATAAATAGAAAAAACAACAGGAAAATCTCCAAACACATGGAAATTAAACAATGCACTTCTAAACAATCCACAACCAAAGAGGAAATCTCGAAGGAAATTTAAAAACACAATCCATAGATTCAACACAATGCCTATCAAAATACCAGTGGCTTTTTTTTTTTTTTCACAAAACCAGGCGAAATAATCCAAAAAATTATATGAAACTACAAAAGACCCTGAATATCTGCAGCAATCTTGAGAAATAACAAAGTTGGAGGCATCATGCAACCTGATATCAAGCAATAGAACAAGCTTATAGTAATCAAAACAGCATAGTATGAAACATAGATCACTGGAACAGACGCATAGACACATAGATCAATGGAACAGAATAAAAACTCCAGAAATAAACCCACACTTACATGGTCAATTAATCTATGACAATGGAGGCAAGAACAAACTATGAGGTAAAGATAATCTATTCAGCCCTGGCTGGCATAGCTCAGTGGATTGAGCGCGGGCTGCAAACCAAAGTGTCGCAGGTTCGATTCCCAGTCAGGGTACATGCCTGGGTTGCAGACCATGATCCCCAGCAACCGCACATTGATGTTTCTCTCTCTCTCTTTCTCCCTCCCTTTCTTCTCTAAAGATAAATAAATAAAATCTTTAAAAAAAGATAATCTATTCAATAAATGATGTTGTGAAAACTGAACAGATACACGCAAAAATAAAACTAAACCACCTTTTACACCATATATAGACATAAACTCAAAATGGATCAAAGACTTAAATGTATGACTTGAAACCATAAAACTCTTAGAAAAAAACATAGGCAGTAAACTCTCTGACATTTCTCTTAATAATATTTTTTCTGAAATATCTTTTCAAGCAAGGGAAACAAAATATAAAAGAAACAAATTATTATATTTTGCTTGCTTATTTGTTTTGTTGATAAGGTTCCATTTATAGGTGAGAGCATATGGTATTTGTCTTTTACCACCTGGTGTATTTCACTTAACATAATGCTCTCCAGTTCCATCCATGTTGTCACAAAGGGTAGGAGTTCCTTCTTTCTTTCTGCTGTGTAGTATTCCATCATGTAAATGTACCATAGTTTTTGATCCATTCATTTACCAATGGGCACTTAGGTTACATTGAAATTAAGAACAAATTGACAGCAACCAGAGGGGAGGTGGGAGGGTGTAATGGTGGGAAAGGGGAGAAAGGTTTTAGGAACACCTATAAAGGACTCATGGACAAAATCAAAGGAGGGTAGGATCAAGGGTGGGAAGTGGGGATGGCTGGGGTGGGAGTGAGTGGTGGGAGGAAAATGGAGACAACTGTAGTTGAACAACAATAAAAAAAGAGTTAAAAAATTAAAAAATAAACAAATGGGACTGTATCAAACTGAAAGAATTTTGCATAGCGAAAAAACCTTCAACAAACAAAAAAGACAGCCTACTGATTAGAAGAAGGTATTCACTAATAACACATCCAATAAGGTGTTAATATACAAAATTCATGAAGAACTCATATAATCCAAAACCAACCAAACAATCCAATATAAAAATGGGCAGAGGACCTGAATAGACATCTCCAAAGAGAACATACAAATGGCCAATAGACATATGAAAAGTTGCTCGACATCACTAATTGTCAGAGAAATACAAACTAAAACCACAATGAGATATCACCTCACACCTGTCAGAATGGGTATCATCAATAAATCAACAAACAGCAGATGCTGGTCAAGATGTAGAGAAAAGGGAATCCTTATGCAGTGTTGATGGGAATGTAAATTGGTGGAGCCTCTGTGGAAAAATAGTATGGAGGTTCCTCAAAAAATTAAAAATGGAACTGCACTATGACTCAGCAATTCCTCTTCTGGGTGTATACACTTGAAGAAATCTATAACACTAATTTGAAAAAACATATGCACCTTTATGTTCACTGCAGTGTTATTTACAATAGCCAAGATATGGAAGCAACCCAAGTGCCCATCAATAAATGAGTAGATAAAGAAGATGTGGTACATACATACAATGAAATATTGCTTGGCCATAAAAAATAAAACTATACCATTTGTGACACTATAGATGGACCTAGAAGGTATTTTGCTAAGTGAATAAATCAGTCAGAGAAAGACAAATACCATATGATTCCACTGATATGTGGAATCTAAAGAACAAAATAAATGAACAAACAAAACAAAAACAAACACATAGATTCAAAGAACAAATAGATAGTTGCCAGAAGGGAAGGGGTTGGGGGGGCGGGAAATGAGTGAAAAAGGTAAAGGGATTAAGAAGTACAAATTGATAGTTACAAAATAATCATGGGGCTGTGAAATTCAGCCTAAGAGATAGTCAATAATATTGTAATAATTATGTATGGTGTCAGGCGAGTAATTGAATTATTGGGGAATCAAACCGTAAATTTTGTATTATTGTCTAACCCCTATGCTGTACATCCAAAACTAATATAAAATGATATTGAATGTCAACTGTAATTGAAAAGAATTTTAAAAATTGCATCAATCTGATTAAAAATTAAAATACAATATATCAAAATTTGTGGGATGCAGCTAAAGCAGTGACTAGAGGGAAATTTGTGGTAGTAAATGCTTACATTAGAAAAGGGGAAAGGCCCCGGAGCCATAATATAAGTTCCTACCCCAAGAAAGTAGAAGAAAAAAAATAGATCCAAAGCAAGAAGAATGAAGGAAATAATAAATAACAGAAATCAATAAAAATGAAAATAAGAAAGCAATCAAACAAAACCATGAAATGAAAAGCTGGGTCTTTAAAAAGTTAAGAAAATCTATAAACCTCTAGCAAAACTAACAAAAGTCAAGAAGAGAGAAGACACAAGTCACCAATATCAGGAATGAAACAGGGATATCAGTCGGATCCTGAAACCATTACTAGGATAATAAGCAAATATTATAAACAATTTTGCACTCATAAATTCAACAACTTAGAAGAAATGGACCTCAAAACCATAAACTCCCAAACTTTAATCATGAGATAGATCATCTGACTAGTCCTATAATGATTTAGAAAATTGAGAATTTTAAAAGTCTCCAAAAAAAAAAAATGTCTCCATTGCCAGATGGTTTCACTGCAAAATTCTTCCAAACACTGAAAGAAAAATTAACACCAATTTTTATGCAATCCTTTATAGAAAACAGAAAAGTAGGGTACACTTCCTTAATTCATTTATGAAATCAGCATTATACTAATACCAAACTAGACAAAGACAGTGCAAAAATAAAGCCTATAGAAAATGCTTAACAAAATATTAGCAAACACAATCCAGAAATATATAAAAAGACTTAAACACAATGACCAAGTGGTTATTTTATACCAGTGAGGGTTTATTCCAGGAATTCGAGGCTTGTTCAATATTTGGAAAATCAATGTAATCCATCAAATCAACAGACTAAAGAAGAATAATATGATCAGATCAATTGATACAGCAAAATCATTTGGCAAAATGCAACACCCAGTCATGATAGAAACTCAGAAAACTAGGAAGAGATTGAGCAAATAAGAAAAAAGGAAAGAAAGAACTCATTGACATGGACAACAGCATGGTGATTGCAAGGGGGTAGAAGGGGTGGGTAGAGGTGGAAGAGGGTATAGGGTAGATAAATGGTAATGTAAAAAATAAAATAAAAATAATGTAAAATGAACTATGAAGAGAGAATAAACTCCCTCAATTTAGTAAAAATCACTCACAAGAAGAAATTTGCAGCTAATATTAAACTTATCAGTGAAAAACTGACTGCTTTTCCTTGGAGATCAGGGACAAGGCAAAGATGTCTATTCTTATAACTCTTATTCAACATAGGGTTGGAAGTTTTAGCCATTGCAATAAAGCAAGGAAAATAAATAAAAGGCATACAAATTGGAAAGGAAGAAATAAAACTGTTCTTATTTGGAGATGACATGATTGTCTGTATAGAAAATCCTAAGGAATCTATACAAAACCTTAGAACTAACAAATGTGTCCAGTGAGGCTGTACAATACAAAATCAATTGCTTTTTTGTATACTACATTTACTATGTAGGAACCAAATTAAAACCACATAATATCTTTACAGTTGTTTCAAAGAAGAGGAAATACTTATGTGTTAAACTTATACAGGATCTTTATGCTAAAAATTACTTAAGTGTTTGGGAAAGAAGTCAAAGGAGACTTAAATAAATGGAGAGGCATACTATGTTCATGGGTTGGAAGACTTACCATTGTAAAGATGTCAATTCTTCCCAAATTGATTTATAAGTTTAATGCAATTCCTATAAAAATTCCACAAGGGTTTTTTTTTTGTAAATGTAGACCACCTTACTCTAAAATTTATGTGGAAAAGCATTAGGTCCTAAAATAGCTAAAAATATCTTGAAAAAGAAGAGTATAAAGTGGAAGAAATTACTCAGTGGTAAGTCCTACTATATAGCTACATTAATCAAGACTGTGTGGTATGGGTAGAAGAATGGATAAACAGATTGATGGAACAGAATAGAGAACTCAGACACACAAAATACACCAAACTGATTTTTTGATAACGTGCAAAAGCAATTCAATGGTGGAAGGAGTCTTTTCAACAAATGTACTGAACAGATTGGCATCCACAGGCAAAGAAGGAGGAGGAGGAAAAGAAGAAGGAGAACCTTGACCTAAGACCTCACAACTTACAAAAACATTACAAACTCAAAATGGATGATGAATTAAACATACACATACAACTATAAAACTTTAAAAAACAGAGAAAGACATTGTTATCCAGGGCTAGGCAGAGTTCTTGGACTTGACACTGAAAGGATAAGCCATAAAAGGAAAAATTTATAAATCGAATCTCATCAAAATTAAATTTTCTTGCTCTGCAAAGGCCCATGTGAAGAGAATGTAAAAGACACTGCAGAGTGGGAGAAAGTGTTTGCAAACCACATATGCCATAAAGGACTAGTATTTAGAATGCATAAAGCACTCTTCAAAACTCCACAGTAAAAAAAAAAAAAAAGAAAAAAAGAATAATCCAATTAGAAAATAGGAAAAAACATGAAAAGACACTATGCTGAAGAGGATATGTGGATGGCAAATAAACTCATGAAAAGATGTTCAACATCATTAACCACTAGGGAAATGTAAGTTAAGATCACAGTGCTATACCATCCCTACCAGAATGGCTAAAATTAAAAAAAATAGTCATCACACCAAAGGCTGGTAAGATTGCCAAAAAACTGGAGCCCTCATACACTGCTGGTGGGGGTATGAGATGATACAGACACTTTGGAAAAATAATTTAATAATTCCTTTAAAAACTAGGCATGTGATTACTACACAGCTTGACAACTGCAATTTTGGGCATTTACCCCAGAGAAATGAAAACTTATGTTCATAGACAATCCTGTTACAGAAATGTTCATAGCAGCTTTATTCCTAATAGCCTCAAACTGGATACAACCCAGCTGTCCTTCAACAGGTGAATGGTTAAACAAACTGGTTACATCCATACCATGAAATGTTACTTGGCAATAAAAAGGAACAAACTATTGATAGACACAAAAACTTGCAAAGACATCAAGAAAATTATGTTAAATGGGGAAAAAAGCCAGTCCCAAAGTGTTGTATACAATATGAATTCCTTTATATAACATTCTTGAAATAACAAAACCATCTAGATGGAGAATAGAATCTTGGTTGCCAGGAGTTAGCGATGGGGAGAGTTGGTAATGGGTGGGTGTGAATACCAAGAGGTAGCACCAGGGAGATCTTGTGATGATTGAACATTTCTGTATCTCAATTGTGGGGATGGTTACAAAGATCTACATGTGATAAAATGACATATGCACACAACACATACACATACACAGTGTACATGTAAAACTAACAAAATCTGAATAAAGCTCTGTGCATTGTATCAATATCAACTTCCTGGCTTTGCTATCATATTACAGTTACCTGAGATGTCAACATCAGCAAAAATTGGCTGAAGGGTCACAGCACCTGCTGTACAATTTTTTTTTTTGCAATTCCCTGTGACTCTATAATATTTTATTTTACTTTAAAACAAAAGTTTAAAATGTAAGGTTGGTGTATTTACTTGATGTATTTATTTCTTGAGATGTCAGAGCTGGAATTTTTCAAGAGAGGGTATAAGTCAGTATATCAGAAAGCAGGGAGGGGAGGAAAACCAGCACTAGTTGGGTGCCTGCTCTGGGCCAGACAATTCATATACATAATCTTATTTAGTTCTCAACACAAACCTGACAAGATTGGCATTTTATTCTCATTGAACAGATGAAGAAAATGAGTCTCAGACAGGCTCAGAGCTTGTCCATGTTAGTAGTTAATAACCCCTAATCGAAGCTAAATAATTGGTAAATGTGTATGTGTGCTAAATGTTACACATAAATTTCAGTCTGATTTAATACTTAAAGTAATAATGTTGGGCAGGTACTACTATTACCTCCATTTTAAAGATGAGACACCTGAGGTTCAGAGAGGTTAAGTGACTTGCCTGGAAGAGGTGAATCAAAATCCAAAACAGGCATGTATGAGTCTGCTACTCTTTTCCTCAAAATGAAGACACTTCCTAAAGTATAGTGGGGTAAAAAAGGCATTTCAGATTCCAATGCAGAAATGGACCCACTTCAGGGACCTCAATAATTCCCATATAGTCTCCTACACCAACTCCTAAAATCCTTTATTGCATATACAAGGTCTGTCTGGAAAAAGTCCAGACATTGTTAATATAACAAGAATGGTTTGCACAACATCAGTGTAATCTGGCAGCCAATAAGAATGGACTAGAATGAGCATGCATGGACTTCTGGTCAAGATGGAGGTGTAAGTAGATACATTTTTCTTCCTCACACAACCAAAAGAAGGACAACAAAAAAATCAAAACCAAAAAACAACAAGAACTGCCAGAAAATTGAACTGTATTGAAGTCCGACAAGCAAGAAATTAAAAAAAGAAACATTCATCAAGACTGGTAGGAGGGACAGAGATGGGCAGCCAGGCTGGAGAGGATGCGTGGCAAGGCAGTGGCTGGAGGATTGGGTGGGCAAAGCGGTGGACCCGTATTTGCATGTGGATAAACTGGGAGGAACAAGTGGGGAGCAAGACAGACCACACAATGGAGGGTTCTAGTGTGGGAAGAGAAAGCCTCCAAACCTCTGGCGGTAAAAACCTGTGGGAGCTTTGGTGGTGGGGGAAATTCCCAGCCTCACAGGAGAGTTTGTTGAAGAGACCCATGGGGTCCTAGAATGTACACAGCCCACCCACCAGGGAATCAGCACCAGAAGGGCCCAATTTGCTTGTGGCTAGTGGGGGAAGTTACTGAAAGCCAGTCAAGAGCTGAGCAAGTGGCATTGTTCCCTCTCTGACCCTTTCCACCACATACAGTGCCACAATGCAGCAACCTGGGTTGCCCCACCCTGGTGAATACCTAAGGCTCTGCCCCTTACAAAATAACAATGATTGAGTTATATTGTTAACAGGTGAGCCAAGACAAAGACATATGGCCTAAATGAAAGAAGAGAACAAACCTTCAAAAATAGAACTAAGAGATAAAGAGATAGCCAAACTATCAGATGCAGAGTTCAAAACACTGGTAATCAGGATGCGCACAGAAATAATTGACTACTGCCACAAAATAGAGGAAGAAGTGAAGGCTATGTGATGTGAAATAAAGAAAAATATACAGGGAACCAACAGTGAAGGGAAGGAAACCAGGACTCAAGTCAATGATTTGGAGCAAAAGGGAGAAATAAACATTCAACCAGAACAGGATGAAGAAACAAGAATTCAGAAAAAAATGAGGACAGGCTTAGGAACCTCCAGGACAACTTTAAACATTTCAACATCCGAATTATAGAGGTGTCAGAAGGAGAACAGGAAGAGCAAGAAATTGAAAACTTGTTTGAAAACACAATGAAGGAGAACTTCCTCAATCTGCAAAGGAAATAGACTTCCAGGAAGTCCAGGAAACTCAGAGAGTCCCAAAGAAGTTGGACCCAAGGAAGCACACACCAAGGCACATCATAATTACATTAGCCAAGACTAAAGGTAAGGAGAGAATCTTCAAAGCAGCAAGAGAAAAGGAGAGAGTTACTTACAAAGGAGTGCCCATAAAACTATAAGCTAATTTATCAAAAGAAATCTTGCAGGCAAGAAGGGGCTGGAAAGAAGTATTCAAAATCATGAAAGGCAAGGACCTACATCCAAGATTACTCTATCCAGCAAAGTTATCATTTAGAATGGAAGGGCAGATAAAGTGCTTCCCAGATAAGGTCAAGTTAAAGGAGTTCATCATCAGCAAGCCCTTACTATAAGAAATGTTAAAGGGACTTATCTAAGAAAAAGAAGATAAAAATACAAGCAGTAAAATGACAACAAACTCACAACTATCAACAACTGAACCTAAAACAAAAACAAAAACAAAAACAAAGCAAACAACTAGAACAGGAACAGAATCACAGAAATGGAGATCATATAGAGGGTTATCAGTGGGGAGAAGGATGGGGGAGAATGAGGGAAAAGGTACAGGGAATAAGCATAAATGGTAGGTACAAAATACACAGGGGAAGGTAAAGAATAGTATAGGAAATGGAGAAGGCAAAGAACTTATGTGTACAACCCATGGACATGAACTAAGTGGGGGGAAAGCTGGTGGGAGGGTGTGCATCACAGAGGGGAATAAAGGGCAGAAAAGAAATGGGACAACTGTAATACCATAATCAATAAAATATACTTTAAAAAAGAATGAGCATGCATGAACAATGACATCTTCACCGTACTAGTCAGTGGGGGGTGATAGACACTGAGTGAATATGTGTCCTGTGTAGCCATGGCATGCAAAATGAGTGGGCAAGTACAGCAATGAATCTGCATCGATTTTTGTGTGGAGCTTGAACATTCCTCTGCAGAAACTATTAGGATGGTTCAGAAAGCTGCAGCTATGGGCAACTGGTGATTGGCAGCTTCATCATGACAACACACCAGCTCAATGTGCCCTCTTTGTCTCATGCAGAGTTTTTGGAGAAATATCAAATCACCCAGGTGACTCAGCTCCCCTTCAGCCCAGATTTAGTGCCCTGTGACTTCTGGCTTTTCCCCAAACTAAAATCACCTTTGAAAGGGAAGAGATTTCAGACCATTAATGAGATTCAGGAAAATATGACGGGGCAACTGATGGCAATTGGAAGAACTGTGTGAAGTCCAAGGTGCCTACTTGGATGGTGACTGAGGCATCATTGTCTCAGAGAATGAGAAACATTGAAACATGTACAATGTTTCTTACATCTTCTTCATTAAATATCTCTATTGAAGAATAGAGATATTTATTCTCTATTCTGGCTGGATACCTTCTGGATAGCCCTTGTATACTTCCACATGTCTACCTCTTCCTAGAAGTATTAAGTTATGTAAGCTCCTTACAAGATGGAACCATGGTTTAGGTATATTTGTGACCCTAGCCCTTGCCACATGGTACACAATTGATGTCTGGTGAGTAGATGATGGAAGTTAGAGATTGCTTTATATTGTGAACAATTCTCTCCTCTATAAGGGGTCTAGCTAGGCCTGGAAGTATTTGGCAGCCCACTCTTAGCTGCACCCAACCAGGCTGGGCTGGCTCTCTTTGATCCCACTGGAGTGCGGGAGCCAGTTTGCTCTGGCTTACATGAGGCAATTGTTAAATTTTCAGAATTTTGCAAGCCAGTTGTTAAACTGTTCATAGCTTCAAATCAGCCATAGTGGGAGGAATATTTACACCACAAAAATTGGCAAACACTGCAAACCAGGGTACCCCCCTACACACACCAGAAGTGGTTGTTAAACATTTACCAGCACATCACTAACCACAAACATTCAGTTGCAGCAATTTGGTTCATGGAAATAAAGAACTCCGAGTGAACCTTCTGGAGTACTGAAAATGTTTTGTATGTTGAGTTTAGATGGTGGTTACACACAGATGTATACATATGTAAAAATTCATTAAGCTGCACATTTATAATTAGTATACTTTATGCAATGTGATGTATTATGTTTTCCTCAATAAATAATAACTCCCAGACTATGTAAAGAGCTGTGACATGATCCTGAACACCCCCTGAAGGGATCCCACTTATCAAGACGCACCCTAGCTGTATTGATCTGTGTCACAGGTCATGGAGCCCAGTTCAGTGCATTACCTATTGTACAGGAGGGGCCAAAGGTGTTCCAAACAGCTGCTGGCATCAAGAATCTGAGTCTCTTTATGTCTTTTCTTCTTTGTGGCTGCTATCACCTCTCACCTACGTTATTCCTGGCTCTGTGGCTAAGGATGGCATTGTTTGCTGAAGGGCAGCATGACTCACTACTCAGTGGATTATTTTTCTAATTAAGTGGAAAGATGGATGGATATTTTCCCATATTTGGGCAGAAGTCTCATTCACTTGGATCTTTTTACTGGAATTACTCAACTTTACATTTAAGGGGCAATTTTCTCCACTTTAAAAAAATAGTACAAAAACCGTGCTTCCCCTCCCCGAGACAATCAGACTTATAGAAAAAAGAGAGAGGAAACTAAATACTTCTCAAAAAATATACCTCAGAAGTATATGAAATAACCTTTTACTAAACTTCTTCCATGAAGTTTCTCTAGATGGGAAGGCCCAGCTCCCTATTTTATCTCTAGGATGTCAGCTGGCATTTAGCCTTCCTGACACAACCCCCTCTTTGTCCCCTTCTTCCCAGCCACCCAGATGTACAAATTGCTTGGCACAATTGCTTTATGCCAAGGAATGACAGTTTTCAAGCAGAGCCCGTAATCCTGGGCTGAGTCCGTGAGAGGGCAGAGGGCCTCCACGCTGGAACAGGAGGTCCAGCTCAGTTATAGCCCTTCTTGGGATGGCAGGAGAAGCCACAGTGGGATTTGAAAGATGGACAAAGATAAGTTTGCAGAGTGTTACCATGACAGCAGCAGAAAATCACAGTCTATTCCCCATCTCCCTTCCAAACTCAGAAATAACCCTTTATATAAGCCCAGCACAAACCCAAATGTGCAGAGTGCAATGTAGACAGATGTTGCTATGAGGCTTTGTTTTTAAGTAGGTTGGCAGTAGCTTCTGGTGGTCCCACCCAGCCCCTCCTCACCTGAGGTCATAAGGCTCACCCATCCATTCACCCCTTCTCATTTATTCCCCTAGCAGGGAAAGCAGGCACTGGCACTGGCCTCACTGCTCTTTCACTATATTATTGGGGCCCTTGTGCTACCTGGCAGTCATGAGTCCAGCCCTGAATCCCAAGCCTACTTGGATAGGGTTATACTTTCCTGCCTGATTTTTGCCAGGATTTTTCTCCTGGAGACTACTTCTTATAACACACACACACACACACACACACACACACACCTGAACCAGTCTGTGCCATGCCTAAACCTTCTACACCCAAAAGACTACCCAAGAACCAATATTCCCAACCCCACCATTTCCTTAACAGCTTAGGTGGCTGAGATCCCAGCATGCCTCCTGCCCAGATTATGACAACTTGCTTAAGTCACAAACAGCAAAGTCGTCAGATGGTCTTGGCAAATCCAACCAACATTTGGCCCACATATGAAGCTAAAAGCCTAATCAGGAGCCCAGCTCTACCCCTAATATCCAAAGAAGGCTCAGACTTCCCCTTCTGTCTAGGTGTGGTTAGGTCCCTGTTGGTTCCTGACCTTCAAAGTCCTTCCCAGTGGTTGAGATCACATTTGGGACCCAGGCCCAAGTCTCTTTCAAGAGGGACTGTTGTCAGGTGAGATGTACCCAGTCTAGTGCCAACAACGTCAGCACTTATCTTGTCCTCATCAGGTCACCTGAGTGCATTAGAAGCTGGTGCCTCTTCCCCTGTTAAACGGGTCAGGATGTGGGTGAGGAAAGGGCGGAGTAGAGACCTGGAGAAGGAGGTCAGGTGGAGGGATCAGCTACCATATTGGGGTGCAGGGTTTCCCTATGCCAGCAGTGGGTGCCAATAGGCATTTAACAGGTGTTTGTTGAATGCATAAATAAATGCATAGGTGAATCCTAAAATGTATGGGGAAAAGATTCTTGGGCTCACAGCAGTCTCTATCACCAGCCCAATGTGCTTTCTCTGCCTCTTTCTTTGTGCTTCCCCCTTTCAGCCAAGGAACATTAAGTCCTTTTTCATGAAGTATAAACTGAAGTCTTTAAAAACTAACAGCTTTGCTTTTAGTCACCCACAAAGTTGAAAACAAGCACAAGAAGACCTTGCATGGCTCCTGGCCCACTGCACATGCAACCTGAGCAGCCTGAATCCCATTCACCTCATCTTAGAGGTTACATGCCACCAGAGTACCATGGACAGACAGACAGATGGGTGGGGCTGAACATGTTCCCATCTGACTTTCTTATGGGGCTGCTAGCACCGTTCCAGTGTCAATTTTTTTGCAGTAGTAGCAGAAAACTCAATACTTCCAAACTCCCACCCACAAGGGGCTCAGTAGGCAACTCACCAGGGTTGGGGTTGGGAGGGGTTGGCTGAATGGACCAGGCAGGCCTCTGTCTGAGCCTACGGATGCCTGAACACAAAGCCCTTGGTGGAGTCACCGAGAGGAATGTGGCCAAAGCCCACCCATCTTCTTCCTGACTCAGTTACTAATGTTCTTAGAGGTCCTGGAGATCCCCCTCCCACCTCCCACCAGGTCTGTGTTGGACACTACACAGACCTCACTGACAGGGCGAAGGTTAAAATGTCCAGATCACGTACCTACTCATTCCAGCAACTTGCCCAGCAGTCCTCCAGATCGTGTGCTCGGGAGCTGGAGGAGGGACAAGGTGAGAGGACAAGGCTGCTGGGGAAGCCCTGGACTCTGTAACCTCCTGGCCAAGTTAACTGACTTTCCAGACTAAGGCTGGAGGAGGGACGAGCAGAGGAGAAAAAGGAAAGGAGGCAGGACCAAAGCTAACCCCTTCTTTTTTCTTCCTAAACTCAATCCAGATTTGCCTTCTGAGGGCTGCTTGAAACTGATCCCTGTGGCTCTGACTCGTCCTTTCTTAAAGACATAGTCTCCACTTTTGTGAAGGGTGGGCAAGGAAAATCTCACCTGGCTAAAATATGTCCCAGGACAAAACACAGGAGGAAGGCAACACAAGCACAAAACCCCAAATCCACCACCCTTTCAGACCTAGAGCTGGAGGTTTATTTGAGATCAGAGCAGCCAACTCCAGACTTCTGCTGGGTGACTGGACAGATCCTGTTAGAGCCACAGGGCCATGGTGGGAAATGTGTCTGTTTCCCAGGACTGGCAGATTAGGGGCCAAAGCTGAAGTGTGCAGGTGGGTGTGAGAAAACAATCTCTGGACCAGGAGTCCTGGCTCTAACACCACTTCTTGTGTCACCATGAGCAAGTCTCTTTCCTCCTCTTGGCCATGGTTTCCTTTCTTATTACATGCAAGGATAATAACAGCCCTGCTGAGCTCCAAGATTGTTTCATTGTCCTGCTACAACTGAAGGCAGCAGCTTTGTGGGCCTGGTCTCTGACCTCCACTGTGTTACTCTGCTCTGTCACCAAATATTTACATGGAATAGAGCTGGGTAATTCTGCTGGGTTGGGTGAGGGAAGGGTCCAGGTGTGAGCTTGTGAGTAGGTAGATGGGAAACCATTTTGCTTATGTGCCAGGGGAGGGGGAGGAATAGATTGTCTTCTGTGTTCCTTACAAAGTGTTAATGGAACAGTTAAGATCTACCCTTGGAGGGAAGGGCGCAGAAAGAGGCTGTGAACACATCCTCATTTTCCCCTCATTGCCATATTTCCCATTTTCTTTTGCTGGAAAACCAGCTAGGCCACTGGCCTGGCAGGGCCTGGGGCCTGGCTCTGGCTCTGGTGGCTTCTCCATAGCACTTTCTGACTGTAGGCTCCAGCTCCTCTCCTCCTGAAAGCTGCCTGCCTCCTTTCCACACCTGGGCTTCTGTTCCTTTTCATCTTGTCTGCAGAGAAGGGCATAGTCCCCAAGTTTTCTCCTTCTTCCTTGTTGTCCCCAAAGAGCAGCACAAAGCCCTGTCACCTTTTGAGGTCATGGTTCTTAGTTATCTCCATGTTAGAATGCAGGCCCTGGAAACTGCCACTGTAAAAACTCCCCACAGGTCCCAGTGAGCAGTCAGAGGTGTGAAATACAGATTTTGGGGTTCCCACTGCTTCTCACATCAGGGAATCAGAGCAAGGATGACAAGATAATAGATATGGGGAGGGACAAAGGGTCAGCATCTCCTAATGTTCTTCCAGAAACATCAGGTTCCCTCCACACATTGCTTTCTTAGGAGAAATAATGTCAATGGCTCACACCGTAGTGCCGGGTGCAGCGTCAAGGGCCTTGTGTGTTACTCCACTGAATCCTCGTGACAACCCTAGGAGCTCTTGTCATTATCCTTATTTTACAGTCGAGGACACTGAGGAATCGAGAGGTTGAGCTACAGGTCCAAGAGTGCATAAGGACAGAGCTCAAATTTGAACTCAGGCCCTTCGTTGTCAGCCATTAGGCCACATCACCCTGGCTGCCAAGCATCAAACCTGGTACTGCTCTCTGGCACTCCTCTCCTCCCTGGAACAGCCCTTGTTCCATACCCCAGGTAAGGACATGCACTGAGACTAACAAAGTCATTTGTATTTCAGGGGAGTGCTTTGAGGGCTGGCATTCATCATCCAGGAAAGACAGACAGCTTCAGCAACAAACCTGGATGTATGTCCCAGGTTGGCCACTTACTTGATGGTAACTATAGACAAAGCTCTCCTCCCCACTAGCCCTGATCTCCCCAGGAGTCAAGTGGGATAACCACAGCACATTCCCAACACCTTGGGGATGCAGTGAGAGCACGTGGGTAAAGCACCTGGCCCGGAGCACTGCTCAGTGTGCACACTTGGCATGTTTTCTGCCCCCACAAGCATGCTTCCTAGGGCATGCAGTGGACCTGTGTGGCAGTCTGGTGCTGCCTATGAACCCTTTCTCAGGAAAAAAAATGCTTTTAAATGCATTAAATAAATTACTCAAGATTGCAAAGGAAACTGATTACTGTACACTGAAATGCAATTTACAATCTAGTCATATGTGCTCCTTGATGAACACATTCAGTATAATACGATCTCGCAGTGGGTTTAATGACTGCCATAATTTTGAGGTAGTGATGAGCATAAATGCCTTTTTTGAGATACTGGCAACAACAGTAATGTGATATGAAAAGAGCTGTAATTCTAGTGGTGGCAGTCACAGATGCTGCTAATAGCACTGTGGTTTATTGCTCACGAGACAGGTCTGACTGCTTCTCAGCTCATTAGCTGTGTGAACTGGGTCAGCCTATTTAGTCTCACTGCACCTGTCTCCTCATCTGTAAAATGGAGGTTGCTTTGAGGATGCAATGAGTTAATGGACTCCTGCAAAGTGCTTAGATCCAGGCCAACCAGGTGGCAGATGCTCTTTACCTGTTAGCTCTTATTATCTGCAAATGGACTTCTATAGATCAGGATGCAGAGTTCATTTATTCAAACTCCATGGCAAAGTCCTATGTCCAAGTTCCCTCCTATGCAAAGATGACTCAACAGCATGCATAATACCATGCCATTTGTATGCTAAATGCCTCCTTTAAAACACAAGCAAGGCCACATTTTGTGAGGCCAAGAAACAACCTTCTTTTCAGGAACTGCCCACCTTCAGACTTCACCTCAGAAGAGTCCCCAAGGCTTCTCCCTGTAGCCCCACTCATGACTTCAAATACTGCCCCCCACCCCCCTGCCCCCCACCAGCTGCCCTAAGCACTGCATGTCTAGAAGGTTCTGCCATGACCTCGGGCTTCCCATCTAAGAATCTGGAATTTGCCTACAAACTTCTAACAAGCCAAAGGGCAATTTGGAAACCTGAAGCACTCCTTAACTTATTGCAGTTGTCATGGGTCAGGAAGAGAGTTTGGGAGGATCAAAGCCACCCCTCCACTGTACAGATGTGGCAACTGAGGCCCAGAAAGAGGTAAGGACTTGTTATTGGAGAGGGTGTAGAGAAAAGGGAACCCTAGTGCACTGTTGGTGGGAATGTAGACTGGTGCAGCCACTGTGGAAAACAGTATGGAATTTCTTCAGAATACTAAAAATGGAACTGCCTTTTGACCCAGCAATTCCACTGGTGGGATTATACCCTAAGAACCCTGACACATCAATTCAAAAGGACCTATGCACTCCAATGTTCATAGCAGCACAATTTACAGTAGTCAAGAGTTGGAAGCAACCTAAGTGCCCATCAGTAAATGAATGGATCAAAAAACTGTGGTGCATTTACACAATAGAATACTATGCGGCTGAAAATAAGAAGGAATTCCTACCCTTTGCAACAGCATGGATGGAACTGGAGAGCATTATGCTAAGTGCAATAAGCCAGGCAATGAAAGACAAATACCATATGATCTCACCTATAAGTGGAATCTAATCAACAAAACAAACAAGCAAGCAAAATATAACCAGAGATATTGAAATTAAGAACAAACTGACAGTAAGCAGATGGGAGGGGAGAGGGGATAATGGAAGAAAAAAGGGGAAAGGTTTTCAGGAACATGTATAAAGGACACATGGACAAAACCAAAGGTGGGTAGGATCAAGGGTAGGAAGTAGGGATGGCTGGGGTGGGGGTGAATGGTGGGGGGGGAATGGAGACAACTGTACTTGAACAACAATAAAAAATGTGATAAAAAGGATCCCTGACTGGTGTAGCTCACTGGATTGAGTGATGGCTGTGAACCAAAGGGTCACCAGTTCAATTCCCAGTCACAGCACATGCCTGGGTTGTGGGCCAGCTTCCCAGCGGGGCCATGTGAGAGGCAACCACACATCGATGTTTCTCTCTGTCTCCCTCCCTTCTACTCTCTCTAAAAATAAATAAATAAAATCTTCTAAAAATGTGAAAAAAGAGGTAAGGACTTGTCTAAGGTCACATGGCAGTTTTCTTGCAGGAGCCTGGGACCCAGGTTGTCCTCACTCAGTCCTCCTGGGTTAGAGCTAAATCTCCATCTTCTTTCATTTCTTTATTAGCTACCTACCATCTGGTCAGTTGACAATTCTTGTCAGATACATTTCCTTCTAAATATGTCACCAATCCATCAGCCCCTCTCCAGGCCACATGGCTGTCCTGGGGACAGATCCTCTGCTTCTGCACTCCTAATGCACTTCTCTGACTCTAGTCTGCTCTGCTGATTAAGCCTTCCTACCCTCTGCTTGTCTTCCTGTCACATATCAAGAATGTCAAGAGCTCAGAGGAAGCTTAGAGTTCATAGCTCCAAGTTCCTCACGTACCACCTTGCTCCACATCCTTCCATGTCAGAGAAGAAGAAACAGGCTGCTCTAGGGGAAAGGAACAAGCCAATGTCTGATCAAGAGCAAGAGGCCCTGCAACCCAGGTCAAAGGGTCATAGAGCCTGAGTTCTAGGAAGAAGTTCAGTTCAGTGCTATTCACATTACATCACCCACTTCTGAGAATTACACCACCAAATCCTATTGTTTTGGGTAACAACTGGAAATACTGTTTTTGTCAAGACCATAATTGCTATTTCCCCTTCTATGTGCTCATTTTGAAAAAAGCAGACAATACTCCATCTCCTTCTCCCACTGTTCCCCAAGGCCCCTAAGGTTGGCCTCCAGTATTTACCAGCCAGAATTCCTTCCTTATCTGTTCTAGGCATGGGCAGGCCTTTGTCACCAACCATTTTCACAAATATTTCCACTGGCCTGAGCCCAAAATCAGTTTTCCAGTTTCATGTTATTGAACTTCTCTGTTCAATAAGAGATTCTCTGCCTTGAATCTCTTAGAATATACTAGATCATGTCTGCCTCCCCTCTGCTGCCCCATCACCTGGTATCAGACCTGGCAAAACATAGACATTCAGTCTTTGAGAAATGAATGACTGAATGAAGGAAGATGCTGGTGTGGCAAAGGATAAAAAGAGGGAAAAGACTCCGAGAGTCCTGCCCTCTAAGAATTTAGAGTATACTTATGAAGACAAGCTATATAAAGTAATAGAAATATGTGAATAGAGTACCAGGCTGCCATGTTTGACTTCCCCTGCAGGTCAAGCAGGGGCCTGGGGCACTGTAACCAGGCTGGAATGCAAAAGCAGGTGGGTGCAAGGGCCAGGCAGGTCAGGTCATGGAGGCAGCATTTCAGATCAAATGGGGCATCGTGCTAAGCAAGCTAAGTAACAGGCTCTAACAGGGCCATCAGGAAAACCAGATATTGTTTCCAAGACCTAGACACACAAAGGTAGTAAAAGAGGTTCAGAGCAGAAAATAAAGATTCTGGAAATATTTTTTCAAGGCCTGGTGTAGAGCTGCAGAGGCTCATTAGTAGACTGGAGAAGAAAGGGACCAGAGACTTGAAGGCAGGGGATAGATAAAAAGTATCTGAATGACAATAGAAGCACTGAGAAAGGAAAGACAAAGCCAAGGCAAAAATGAATAAGGAACCAAATCCATCTGGTAACTGAGAAGCTGATGATATCACCACTGAAATGGGCAAAGCCATTAGAGGGGTGGGAGTGTAGACTTAAGTCTTTTCACTACTTGATTTCATGCATTCACTCATCAAACATTTACTCAACACCCAAGACATAGCCTTCAACTGTGTCTGTGTGCATGTGCATGTATGTGTCTATACATTCTAACTTTTGGGAACACTCAGGACCTCTCCTGCGCTATCACTTTCAGTCAGGGAGGACAAGGGAGGGCAAAAGAAACTTGTACATCTTTGCTACTCAAAGTGTGGGCCATGACCAGCTATATCACTAATACTTGGGAACTTGCTAGAAAATGAAGAATTTCAGGTTCCATCCCAGATCTTCTGAAATAGAATTTACACTTTGCTCCTTATATTTTAATATACAACCATCATTTAGAGGTTCATGACACTGGTCTATGGATCATGTACTGAACAACAAAAAGGACACAAAAAGAGGCCACTGTGCTGGGGATGGAGCTCATAATGGGAGGGACTAGGGAAACTGAGTAAGTTAGGGTCATGGATTTATTTGTGTGGTCCTCTTCAGGCAGGTATGGAAGCAAGTTTCCAAGCAGCCCCTCCACATGCCCCACAGAAGGCTGTTCAACACTGTCTCTGATCTGGACCAAAGGAGGCCCAGTGGCCCCTATGTAATGTAGCCTAACTCTAGCTCAACAGGCAGGGCCAGGAGGCCACATAGTGGTTTAGGGCCAGAACCCCACCTCAAAATTAAAAGTCCTCTGAGTAGTATGGTCTTTAAGGATGTAGTATGATGGTCTATAGCTGGCTAAAGAATCAGAGTTTTGGGGTCCTAGTCTACATCTCTTTGCATCAGAAATACAACTATAAGAGGGTATGCGAGAACTGCCCCCAGCTCATGCTTTCGTTCGGAACATAAGACTCACACATATGACAGCCATCTGTGACCATGTAGTTGTATGAGTTTGTGTGTGTGTGTGTGTGTGTGTGTGTGTGTTTTAATAAAGACATAACCAGCCTTTAAGGAACTACATCAGGTAGTGAAAAGTATGAGTGGCTTTTTTCTTCTCTGTACTTTTCTGTTTTGCCCATAATTAACCTTAGTTTAAAAATTTGTAATTAACAAAGGCTGTCTTTCAAAACCCAAATTAATACAAAGAAAAATCATGGCAATATACAAATAAGTGCTGACTTTTGTGGTGTCTAATTTATTGCCTGGGGATTTGAGGGAGATTTCCAAGGAGAAAGGCAGAGCAAGGTGATGGAAAAGAGGTGACTAAGATCATCAAGCCTTAATTATTATGACACCAGACTGAGTCAAAAGTCAAAACCTGAATCTCTTGGACTGCAAGGCTGTCCAACATTGGTCAGGCCCTACACTGCATAACTGAATTCATTGCTAGAATCAGAGAATCTTACAAGTAGAAGAATTTAAGAGATTACAGGACCATCCTTGTCCTTTTCTTCTTATAGGAGGGAATTGAGGCACAGAGAGGTGATGATGACACTGGGCTCTGTACTTTGGCACAGGCTCTTCTCTCTCTCCTGTGGCCCTATATGCCTACCTAACACTCACTGTTTCTCAAGGCTTGGTTCAAACATCACTGTTCTTGGGGGTTAGGTGCTTCTGTGCTCATGAAACACTCAATGTATTCCTTTATCATTCATTTCACAAAATCATTGAGCAACTACTGTGTGTCAGGCACTTTTCTAGGCACCTAAGATGCATTGGTGGCCAAAAATCCCTTCTCTAGGGTGTAGGGATTAAATCACTGTATTTATTCACTCAGTACATATTTATGGATCACCTATGTGTGGGGCCCTGTGTGAGGCATAAGCTGTTTTAAGATTGAGGTAATTGTCTGTTCATGGGTTTGACCTCCTCCATTTCCCCTACAGTCAGTGCCTTGTGGACAAAGGGAAATGTCTTCTTAATGAGTGAATAATGAAATGGCCAAAGTTATAAAGCAACTTCGAGATGGAGCCTCCACTGAAACCCTGGTCCCCTAATAACTAGAGCGTTTACTCCTGCCCTTCACTGCAGTCAGCTTAAATCTTTGTTACCTCCATCACCTCGGGTGGGAAGTGTCAGAGGGTAGAAAATCAAGGTCCCTAGGCAGATCTATTTTGGAAAGAGGAGACCTACCCTATCAGGGGCTCTCTCTGGGGAGAGTGGGGAAGTCGCTAGCTTCCTATGTCCCTGCTCAAAGGCTTGGGATGAGCAAGAAGAGGGACTTTTCATTAGAGCCCTGTCAGACCATCGCCCTGTATATGAAGCGATCGTTTTGGGTTACACATATTTTCTGTGTTAAAAACAAGCGTTTTGTTAAAATCAAAGCCGCCACTGGGACTGCAGAGATATTCCCCACCCATCCCCACCCTGGGCCCCAGGATCTTTCCTAGAAAACTAGAGATAGCGCCTGCCTTTGGCAGCTGGAACCGCTGCACTGCAGCGTCCTCTGCCGGGAGCCGGGCTGGCTGCACTGTGATGCAGGGTGGGGTGAGGCGCGCAGGCGGGGCCTGTTCCGGCGGTGCTGAGGGACCGTGACTCATCGCAGGTTGCGCCAGCACCAGCCACCCGCACATCCTCACCGCCTCTGCACGCTCCGGGTGACGCACCAAGTCAGCGGAGCTGCTCTGCACACAGAAAGCAGTCCCCAAGCGGCCCCAGATGGCAGTAGTGCAACAGCACCTTGCTCCCCTGGCCCGGGCCTTTCTCGGCCCAAACCCCTGCATCGTGGAAGCTTCCATGGCTGGAAGTCCGGGTCACTTCCACTCTCATTGACTCTTCACCATTAACCTCGAATACGGGTCATTTTGTGACACAGGCTGAACACGAGTGGGGGACGAGAGAAAGATGAAGTGAAGGCCAGGGTCAAGCAAGAAGAAGTAGATGAGGGATGAGATTAACTGGTTATATGTAGCTCAAGAGTTCAAAGTTGGCCTTCCACAGCATCAAGTACATTGTGCTCCTAGCCACAACAGGGCGTGCGCACACATGCATACACAGGAAAGGAAGGTTGGACCACATCATAGAGGACTTTGAAAGTCAAGCACTATAATAAACATTCACCATTTTGGAAAGACAACTAAAACTATAAATGGCATTTAAGAAGAAAGTCATGTGGGTATTGGGCTTGATTCTGTAAAGATGCTTTATCATGGAGCAGAGACAAGATCAGAGCTTTGAGTTAGGAAGATGCACCAAAGGAAAATAAATCAGAGGCCTGGTGCCTGAGGTAGTTCAGTAGCACTCAATAAAGTCTACATCAGTCATGAAAATGGGAAAAAATGAAAGGTACAGAGATCCAAGAGGTATTTGGGAGAGCAAAGACTTAATGATAGATTGGATTTTGAAAAGGCTACTGCACTCAATTTTGCCTTTTTTTATTAGAGTGATCTTTTGTCCTACTTCTTAGAAGCTAAGATCCATAAGTGGTGCTGGTGGTTCAGGCCCCACTCTTGCCTTGGAAACGATGACCTCTCACTTCATGAGAGGAGCAATGTCTGTCCTGTCATCAGTAAGGACAGAGCTACTTGTCCAGACAGCATCTGCGCATGCCAAAGAACACCTAAACCAGCTTCCACTTCCTTCTTTAGAAAAGTTTAGAGGGCTCCAGCTAAATTCCAAGGCAGCCTAACTTTACTGAATATCTTTCTGGACTCCCAGTTTGCTGCAGCCCCTGAGTGGGTAGGTTGAGTTGCCCTGGCAGCCCCACCCCTAGGTCAAGCATCAGGAACTGTGCAACTGGCAGTGAGTACTTGCTGCCAGTTAGTAACACTGAATGAATACACAACTGGGAGGGCATCATGGCTCTATTGTGAGAGAATGGGCCATTCTTATACAAAGGTAAATTATCAGAACCCCCAACAAGACAGAAACTCCACAGAACTAGGGAGTATTACATTGGCAGTGGACCCAAAGGTAGGTAGATCCACCTCCAAACCCACACTGTGGTCTATCCAGAATATCAAGCCCAATAGTCCCAGCTACCAACTCAGCCCTTCTTCCCCTACATACCATGTATAGATGGACACAATTGATGAGAGCACCCTACTGGGTGCTCCCATAGTTCCTCAGGACCCCACCCCATAGACACAAGCATGAAGTAGGGGACCACCCTTAATTTCTAGCACTTTCCACCTTCCACCATTCATACTTGCTGTCATCCTGGGCTCACGTGACTAGAAAATCATCACCCTACTGTCTCCTAATGTTACCATATGTTGTTTGCCTGTTTCATCCACTCCTCACTGTCTTCCTTGAAGTCCAGAAAAATGTTATCAAGCCAGAGTTTTGTTCTGTTTGGTTTTTTTTCTGATCAGAAAAAAAGTTGCCCCCACTTTGGAAGTACCACTGAAACAATAGACCCAGTGTCAATAGCCCATGTTTCTAATAAATACAAGGGTGGGTTCAATATACAGATGATGTATTATAGAATTGTGCTTCTGAGACCTATATAATTTTAACCAATGTCACCCCAATGTATTCAATAAGAGTTAAAATTAAAACAATAAATACAGGGGTGGGGAAAAGTAGGTTTACAGTTTTGACTATGCAAAACAGAGTTTATTCTAGTATTACTATTTATGTATTAATTATTGTATTATTTATTTGTATTGTCATTATTATTGGTATTATTTCATATTCTTACTTATGATTTATCTTTTAGATAGTGATGACTGTTATTTAACCTACTTTTGCCTACCCCTAGATTTACCTTGGAGCCTAAAGCACTGCCTTTCACAAATACATAGAAACAAATGTGGCGGGAGGGACTTGTATGGGTTCTTTAGCCCCTAAATATCTTTTATGTGGGCTACAGTGTCCTTTGTGAAAGAGGAAAAATTGTGTGGAAAAATGAAGAAAAGGTGTCAATTCTCTCTAAATTAATATATAAGGACATTGCCATCTTGATCAAATCTCTGTGGGAATTTTTAGAACCTGACAAACTGATTTGAACATCCATATAAAAGGGAATATATACAAGAAAAGCTAAAACAATTTTGGGGGAAGGACAATGAAGGATTATTTGTATACAGGTATCAAATCAATAATGATTAATGAGGTGTGGTATTGGCACAGAAATAGGTAAGTGCACAAGTGAAAAGGAACAGAGAGCTCCCAAACCAGATCATGTAAAGATATTAAATAAATAACATAAGTGGCATTTACAAGCCAGTCCTATGTTCTATTCAATAATTAGTGTTGGAACAATCGGCTTTCCATTTGGAAAAAAAATTAATTATATCCCTACTTTATATTACATGCATGCACACACACTCCAGATATCTCAAACAACTAAATATGCTAAATAAAACATACCTGTAACCACAATAAGAAACATGTAGATGTATAATATTTGTGACTTTGGTCACAAAACACATAAACAACACAAAACTCATGAAAGAATGATTGATAAATTTGACTCTACATCAAAAAAACTTCTTATCCAAAAGATACCATCAATAAAGTGAAAAAACTAAATAATAATCTGATAGAAATATATTATTTTCAATATATATTATATATAAATTAATATATTATTTTGTAAATCCATAAAAAGGCAAAAACTCAGAAGAAATATGGCAAAAAATATGGTCACTCGTTTCAAAAGGAGAGTTCCAAATGGCCAATAAACATTTGAAAAAATGTTCAACAGCTAGTAATCAAAGAAAGGCAAATGAAAGCAATCATCAGATACCATCTTTCACACATCACATCAGTAATTCAAAGTTTGATTACATCAAGTGTTGGCATGGAGGCGAGCAAAACTGCTACTCTCATACACTGCTAGGTGGAGTATAGCCATTGCGGATAGGAATTTGGCAACATCTATTAGTGTGTAAAATACACATCCCCATTATCGAGCAACTCTGCTTCTTAGCATCTATCCTAAAATATCTATTGCAGATGTACACAAATGTTTATTGAATTGATATTTCTTGGAATATCAGCCATCAAAATTTAGAAACAATCTGTATTCATCAAATAGGAAAATAGTTAAAATCTTCAAAGTCATACTCTATAAAATTATGCAATATATTAAAGGCATAAGTTAGGACTTCTGTTTCTGGGAAGATGGAGTAGATATATGTTTTCCTATTTCTCCCACTAAGTTAAACTAAACACTAAGTACAGCTAAACCCCCTGATCATCATAAATTTTAAAAAACACACACACAGAGTGATTCTGAAAGGTGAAGAAAAAAAGGCATACCAGCAAGAGTACTCAGGACTCAAGAAATGACACGACAGTAAGTTCCTTGAATTTCCGTTTTGCCTCCTACATCCCAAAGTCAAAGCTTAAAAAGCTTGCAACCTGGAAATACCAATAGGTGCAAGACAAGAAACAAAAGCAAAGACAAAAACGCCTGTTTCTCTAACCAAAGGACCAGAAAAAGAGGTAGACTTGCAAGACAGACCATTTTAGATAAGAAAACAAATGTGGCCCCATTCCCAACACCATCTGCAAAGGAAGAGTTGAAAACATAGATTGCCACCCTTGCTAAACTGTAACCAGGTTCTGCAAACCACCCTGCTGGGGTGATGTCAGAGAAGGCTGAGTGAGAAATTAGGATAGACCTCCTGGAGAAAATCAGCAACCATATACAAGAACTCAACAAGACCCTCAACCAACAGGATCAAATTTGACATTTATAAAACACTCCATCCAACAACAGAAGAATACACATTCTTTTCAAGTGCCCATGGAACACAGACTATGTTAGACCATGTCTTGTGCCATAAAACAAACCACAACAAATTTTAAAAACTGACAGTCTACTCTCAATTTCAGTGTCTTTGGTTATATTTTGTTTGTTTATTTGTTTTGTTGATTAGATTCCTGTTAAAAGTGAGGTCATATGGACAGTGACCAGAGGGGAGAGGGGAGGGAATTTCAAGGGAAGTGGGGAAGGGTTTGAAGGAACTAGTATAAAGGACACATGAACAATAACAAGGTGGGGTGGAGATGGGAAGGAAGTGAGGAGGGCTGGGGGGTGGGCTGGGATGGGGGTAAAAGGCAGAAAACTGTACTTGAACAACAATTAAAATTTTTAAAAAGAATTACAAATAAAAAAATTTAAAAACCTGAAGTAAAATTGACTGTGTTCCATTATCACAATGAAATCAAACAAGAAATCAATAATAACAGAAAAATAAGAGGAAAATATATGAACACTTGAAAACTAAACAGTACACTTCTACATAATCCATGGGTTAAAAATGAAATCTCAGCCCTGGCTGGCGTAGCTCAGTGGATTGAGCACAGGCTGTGAACCAAAGCATGGCAGGATCGATTCCCAGTCAGGGCACATGCCTGGGTTGCAGGCCACAGCCCCCAGCAACTGCACATTGATGTTTCTCTCTCTCTTCCTCCCTCCCTTCCCTTTCAAAAAATAAATACATAAAATCTTTTTTAAAATGTTTAAAAAATGAACTCTCAAAAGAAATTAAAAAAATACATTGAATCGAATGAAAATGAAAATACAACATAGCAAAATTTGTATGAAGCAATTTTAAAGGGAAATTTATAGCACAATAAGGTGGGGTGAAAATGGAGACAACTGTACTTGAACAACAATAAAAAAGAGAAAGGTCTCAAATCAATCATTTAAGTTCCTACCTTAAGAAACTAGAAAAAGAAGGTGTGGATGGGACAGGGGAGAGCAATGGAGGAAAAATGGGATGACTGTAATAGAACAACAATAAAATAGAGAAGAAAATGAAAAGATATTGGCTAGCACAAAAAAGGAACTAGAGAAATAAAAATAAATCCATAATAAAATAAACAATAAATAACATAAAACCACAGCAAACACAAGGAAGGAAATTTAAAATAAGAGCAGAAATCAATAGCACTGAAAACAGCAAAAACAATTAGAGAAAAATCAATAAAACAAAGAGCTGGTTCTTTGAAAAGGTTAGTAAAATTGACAAACTCCACACAGACAAAGAACATAAGTTATTAATATCAGGAACAAAATGATTATCACTACAGACCCTTCAGACATCAAAAGGATAATAATGGAAGACTAAAAACAACTCTACACACTTTGTGAATTTTGATGGAACTAATCAATTACTTGACAAACACAAATTCCCAAAACACTTAGTAGGAAATAGATGATTTCTAATTGCCCTTTAACTATTAGGAAAATTGAATTGAATTCAATACTCCCAAAAAGAAATCTCCAGGTCCCATGGTTTCACTGGAGAATTCTACCTAAATGTTAAAGAATTAACACCCATTATAAACAATCTCTTCCAGAAAATAGAGGAGAAACTGCTTCCCAAGTTATTTTACGAAGTTGGTATTGTCTTGATGTCAAAACCATATGACAATAACACACAAAAAAGAAAACTACAGACCAATACCCCTCATGAGTATAGAAGCAAAAGTCCTCAAAACAACATTAGCAAATAGTATTTTCAGTAATATGTAAGAACTATACATCATTATCAAGTGGAGTCTATTCCAGGGATGCAAGACAGTTTTAATATCTGAAAATAAATCAATGTAACCCACTATATTGACAGACTAAAGGACAATCACATGATCATATCAATCAATGCAGAAAAAAGCACTAATGAAAAGCACTTGGGAAAAGAAAGGAATTTCCTCTACTTGAAAAATAGCATCTACCAAAAACTTATAGTTAACACTACACACAACGGTAAAAGACTGAATGCTTTCCTCATCAGACTGGGAACAAAGCAAGGATGTCTTCCCTCACCACTCTAATTCAACATAATGCTGGAAGGTCTAGCCAGTACTATCAGGCAAGAAAAGGAAACGAAAGGCATAAAATTGAAAAGAAATAAATAAAACTGTTCCCATTTGGTGATGACATGGTGGTGTGTGTAGAAAATTCCAAGGAACTACAAAACAATTTCTAGAACTAATAAGTCCAGCAAGGTTACAGGATACAAGATAAGCATACACAAGTAAATTGTATTTGTATATAATAGTAATGAATAAATGGATGCCAAAATTAAAAAAACAATACCATTTACAATTGCTCAAAATGAAATATTTAAGTGTAAATATAACAAGACATGTATAGGACTTGTATGCTCAAAACTATACAAGATGCTGATGAAAGAATGCAAAGAAGGCCTAGGTAAATTGAGAAATATATATATTTTTCATAGATTAAAAGATTCAACACAGTAGAGATGTCAATTCTCTCTAAATTTATAAGCAGGTTTATTGCAGTTCTTATCAAAATTCTAGGAGGGTATTTTAGACGGGGAGAAACTTACTCTAAAACTTATATGGAAAGGCAAAGGAACTAGAATAGCCAAAACAATTTTGCAAAAGAATAAAGCGAGATCACTCTATTGAATTTCAAATCTTATTATGTAGCTACAATAATCAAGACGGTATGGTCTGCCCTGGCTGTTGTGGTTCAGTGGGTTGAACACTGGCCTGCAAACCAAAAGGTCACTGATTTGATTCCTGGTCAGGGCACATGCCTGGGGTGCAGGCCAGGACCCCAGGTAGGGGCATAAAGAGGCAATCGATTGATGTTTCTCTCTCACATCAATGTTTCCCTCTCTCTCTCCCTCCTTTTTCCTCTCTCTAAAGATAAATAAGAATTTTTTTTAAATGTATGGTCCTGCTGGAGGTATAGACATACAGATTAGTGGAGCAGAGTAGAGAACCCAGAAATAGACTCACACAATTATGCCCAAGTGATTTTTAATAAAGGTACAAAAGCAATTTAATGGAAGAAAGATGGACTTTTCAAATGGTGCTGGAGCAATTACACATAAGCACAAAAATGAACCTTTACCTATGCAATGGGTTGAATAGTAGGTCCCCCAAAATATATGTCCACATCCTTATCTGCAGAACCTGTGAATATTACCTTAAGTGGAAAATGGATCTTTGCATATGTAATTAAGTCAAGGATTTTGAGATATGGAGATTATTCTGGATTATTTAATGGGCCCTAAATCCAATGGGAAATATCTTTGTGAGGCAGACACACAGAGAAGACACACACAGAAGAGAATGTGATGTGAAGATGGGGGCAGATAATAAGGTGATGTGGCCACAAGATAAGGAAGGTGAGGATTGGTGGCGGCCACTAGAAGCTGGAAGAGGCAAGGAAGGATACTTACTCTCCTAGAGCCTCCAGAAGAAGCTGGGCCTGCTGATATCAGAGTTTCAGATTTCTGACCTCCAGAACCATAAAAGAATAAATTTCTGTTTTTTTAAAGCTACCAAGTTCATGGCAATTTGTTATGGCCGTCTCAGGAAATTCATACAATCTGTCACATACCTGATATAAAAAATCAACTTCAAATATATCACAAACTAATCTTATTGTGTAATAATCATTTTTCAATATATGTGTGTATCAAATCATTACATTGTATACCTTAAACTTATATATTATATGTCCATTATATCTCAATAAAGCTGGAAAACTGCATAACAAACTTATGTGCACAATTTTTAGAATAAGAAAAATGTTTGGAATTCAGAGCAAGGCATGTAAGCTAGATCTCATACCTGACATCAACAATCAATTCACTGAGAAAGATACATGGATGGCAAATAAGCATATGAAAAGATGGTCAATCACTTGTCATTAGGGACACACGAATTAAAACCATAGGCTATCATTACATCCCTTCCAGAATGGCTAAAATGAAAAAAAAATAGTGACCACACAAAGGCAGGTGAAGATGCAAAGGAACTGGATCCCCCAAACATTGCTGGTGGGAATGTACAATGGTTATGGCCATGCTGGAAAACACTTCGCAACTTACTTTAAACAATAAACTCGTAACTGCCATATGACCCAGCAGTTGCACTCTTGGACATTTATCCCAGAAGAATGAAAATGTCTGTCCACATAAAAGTCTGTTATATGATTGTTCATTGCACCTTTATTTATAATAACCCCAAGCTGGAAACAACTCAGATGTTTTCCAACAGGTAACTGGACACACTATTTGTGGTATTGTACATTCAAGCCATGGAAAACCACTCAGCAATAAAAAGAAGACTGTTCATACACACAACAACCTGGATGAATCTCCAGATAATTCTGCTGATTGAAGAAAACAAACAATACAGTATCATTCTATTTACATAAAATTTTTGAAATGACATATTTTTATAAAGGAAGACAGATTAGTGAATGCTAGAGGTTAAGGAGAAGGTAGGGGTAGGGAGAAAGTGTGTGTAGCTATGAAAGGGCAACTTGAAGGATCTTTGTGGTGGTAGAAATCTTCGGTAATTTGACTGTATCAATATCACTTACCATGCTTGCAATATGGTACTAGAGTTTTGCAGGAGGTTGTCACTGAGGAAAACTGAGTGAAGGGTCTGTGGGATCTCTCTGTATTATTTCTTAAATTGCATGTGACTATATAATAATGTCAAAATAAAAAATAATTGAAAAGAATGAGTCAGATCCAAGTGTCCTAACATGGCAAAGATTCCAAGATATATTATTAAGTGAAAAAAAGAAAGTTACAGATCAGTATATACAGTGTAATACCATTTATTTTTAAATACCCACACATAAACAATCTATGTACACATAGAAGAATATTTGGAAGAGAGCACTTTATGCTGATAACAGTGGTCACCTCTGGGGAGTAAAGTTGGGGAAAGAGGAGAGTTTTAACTGTAGCTGCATTCAATTTTTTTCCACAATGAACATATATTCATATGCTACTTGTATAGTAAAAACATTCTCCTGGACACAGCTACAGTGTTGTAGGAATTCTAACCTGTTTTTGCTTGTCCTGACCTGATCTATACATGTTTCACCACCACTGCAGCCAAGGAACCCAGCTCATACCCACCTGCCTTTGGATCTCAAGGAAGTGGCTCCTCAGCCTACCTAAATTGGAGACAGGCCCACTGGCATTACCTTTGAGGCATGGAAGTACCACCTGGAAGGGCCAATGTCCCTATGACTGTGAATCTACTCATTGTTTCTTACAACTTAAAAAATGTGAAGCTCAGCCCATGTACATCAATGCAACAATTTCTATAAGATTCAAGGTGACAAAATGTCATGCAAATTTCAATGTTGGTGGCAGCAAAGGCCTCCCTACCCTCTGCCATGAAAACTTGGCAGCATTTGAGCTTCTTCAGAGGAAACAGAGAGCAGCAGGCATGACTAACAATTGGACACCTGCACCCAGCTGTGCCTGGATGACAGCAGATTACTCTAGGATGGCCCCTAAGAGTGCATTCATTTATTCACCATACATTTATTGAGCACCTACCATGTGCCAGGTCCAATTCTAGGCACTGATAGTACCAGTGAATAAAACAAAGTCCTTGCCCTCATTGAGGTCCCACTGTAGCGGGAGAGCAGATGATAGGCTAGATAAATAAATAAATGATGTGTTAGGTCATACTAAGTGCTATAAAAAAAACATAACATGGAAGGAGGATATAAGGTGTTGGTTGCTTGGGGTTGAAACTTTTGAAATGGTGCCAGAGAAAGCGACCCTGAGAAGGAGCAGATGTTTCTGTGGAGATCTGAAGAAAGTGAGGGAACTGGGTAGCTACAAAGCTATCCAGTGCTTTTGGACATTTTCCATGCGCCCCTCCAGACTTTCTTCACCCTTCTCCACCCAGCTTTGTGCCCTGGGAGGCTGACCTGTGCAGAATGCATCAACAGGTTCCCTCGCCCTCTGGCTTCGGGTTAGCTTTGACCAATGGGAGGCACCTGCAAGGAGATCAGAAGGAAAAAGCAAGTGAGATTTTTCATCAGCTCTCTCTGTGCAGGTTCACCACAGCTCCTGTCAGGCGGCCCTTTCCATATGGCAACCCTTCCTCAGTTCCCATAATCCCTGTCTCCCAGGATCCTAACTGACATATTGGATAAAAGCATTCAGGCAGCAGGAAAAGTGAACACAAAGCATAAATGTTCCTGGAAAGCTTAAGGAATAATCAGGAGATCAATGTGGCTGGACTAGAGGAAGTGACAGGGATTAACAAGAAGGTAAGAGGACCAAATTATAAGGGCCTTGCAGGCTACCCTAAGGACTTTGGCTTTTAATATGAGTGAGATGGGAACAATTGGAGGATGTTGAGCAAAAGACTGACATACTAAGACTATGTTTTAACAGCATCTCTTTAGGAGACTAATGATAGACAAGAGAGGATGATGGGTTGCTCTAGGATAGTAGCAATGGAGGTGGTGAGAAGTGACTGGATTCCAAATAGATTTTGAAGGTGAGGCAGAAGAATCTTGATCATTAAAATAGCAGAAGCCCAAACTAGAGATTTGTTACCTTGCTTGTCAGTATATATCACTGAAAATTTTGTTTAATAAGATTCCAGAAGGCGCTGCATGCAGCATGATGATTCTAATGCCTAATACCCTACAACTCGTGTGAGACACACAACCCTAGGCCAAGCCCAAAATGTTCCCAGACTCTACCTGGCTCCAGAAAATCTCCAGAAAAGCATTGTCATTAATGTTTTGTAGCCAATTTATGCAGTCCCAAAGCCACAACATTATGTGGTTCATGCTGGGGGTTATTTTGCCCCCTAATTACTGGGGATCACTGCACCTGCCCTGTCCATACCTTCTGTCCCCTGCCCACAACCACTCACAGGTTGGCAGCAGACAGATCACATCCATCAACCACTGAGCAGTTATGGAAGGGTTGCAAGGGCAGTTGGAATACAATATGGGCAACATCTCAAAGGTAGTATGATTTTTGATAAGGATTTATACACTTGCCTGGGAAAGCAGAAAACCATCAACCATAGGCAGATTATTGGGAGGAGAGAGAAAATAGAAAACATGGCCCCATAGGTTAAAAGTCCCTAGCCTGAAGTATCTTCTGGGAAACAAAGCATCCTAGCATTTTAGGGTGCACACTGTTGATTATCACAACAAGGCCTGTTGGTTCATATTCATGAACTACCAGCAAATGCACCCAGCTGGAAACTGGAGAATGGTACATGATTCTGAGGGTTCATTCCTGAGCCAGGAAAAACTGATGGTATTTTGTTTATGTTCAAAGAAACCAATCCAAAGAGATCAGCCCCACAGCCAAAGTCAGCAAGAATGGGGAGCAAATTGCTGCCAACCAGGGAGGGGATGGACTGCATTGTAATTCTGGATCCAAGATTTTCAAGCTATGTGCCCTTGGGTCAGATTCTTAACCCTCCCAAGACCTCAATTTTCTAATCTGTAAAATAGGGACAATACCTACCTCACAGAATTGCACTAATGATGAAATGATCTTGTGTGTATAAAAGGTGTCTGCATGGCCTCTGGGATACTAGCCACTCACTACATGTTGGTTTTCTACTCACACCTACTTTTCTTTGGCAAGAGGCAGGCCAGTGGTGTGGAGAACTATGGGGCTCCAACCATCCCTGGTGCCCTTAAGAGCTCTCTCAAGGATTATTCAGCATTCTCATGCCAGTGCTGTCTTCTGGTGTTTACTAAATCAGTGCCCTGAATGGTTGGCATTTGATCCCAACAGGACATAGTTCCATGCACAACCTGGCACTGAAGGGCACTAATGCTTATTAATTAACTGCACATTCAACTGACCTGCCTAAACAGCTGCTTTTGTTTTCAGAATACCAAATCTGTTCTGATTCCATTCCAGGTTATTTGAATCCCTTATGTATGTAAGATGTTGATGTAGACCTTTGCTTCCCCCTCCTCTTTCATCCTTTCAGCCTCTCCTCTCATCTCTGTATTGCTTCTTTTGCCTGCCTCTTGCCTTGCCTCTCCATCTTTTTCTTTCTCTTCCCTAGTTCTTTCACAGACCCTCATCTGAAGACTGTTTATCGGGAGAGAGCAGTTAGAATGTCTCAAGTGGAGCGATGGTTAGGCTTGGGAACAACCATTCTACTTTCTCTTTGCCCTGTCCTACCAGTCCATCTCCACGGCCACTTCCACATTTGTTCACACTGGTCTGGGTAACTGGATTACAAAGCAAAATGAGACATGGCTACTATCCTTAGAGAATTCCTAGTCTACTGTGAGAGACTGACAGCCCCCATGGTGTATATGAAGACCTGAAGAGGAGGGTACAGGCATGGAAAAACATCTGCTTGGCTCTGAGAGGTCAGGCAAAGCTTTACAAAAGAGAAGAGACTTGCCCTGACTGGTGTGGCTTAGTTGGTTGGGCACTGTTCCACAAAGCAAAAGGTCATTGGTTCAATTCCCAGTCAGGACACATGTCTGTGTTGTGAGTTCCATCCTTGATTGGGGTGCGTTCAACAGGGCCAATCAATGTCCCTCACATCAATGTTTCCCTTTCTTTCTCCCTCCCTCCCTCTCTCTCAAAAAAAATAAATAAATAAAATCTTGAGAGAGAGAGAGAGAAGAAGCTTGAACTGAGCTTCGAAACCTGAGTGTATCCTTCCAAGAGAAGGAGGTGGAGAAGAGCAGTGTGTATTTGGGGCTCTGTGTAGCCAGAGGGTAAGATCTGGGAGATGAGCAACAGTGAGCCTTGAAAGGAGAATCTGGTGCCAGCTCCACTAAGGGAGTGCCAGGTTGGTGGGAACCTGTACTACATTATGGGGTTACAATGCATGGCTTACAATGCACAGCTGAAGAGGTCGGACCTGGTGAATGTTGAAAAGGGACATGATCAAAGCTGTGTGTTAAGAAGGTAATTCTGGAAGGCAGAGACACTAGAAGAAAAGAAGCCAGTTAGGTGGCTGCTGCAATGGTCCTGGCACAAGTTGAGGTCCTGAACCAGGGTATTGATGGTTGGGGATGGGGGGTATAGGAATGCAGAGGTAAAAAGGAGATACCACTGGGGCCTACTCCTCTATCTCTGGCATTTACCCTGGATTCACTATCTACCTTATCCCAATACCTTCCTGCTTAAGAATCTTAATGGATCCTGGGCCTCAACTCAGATCTTAAGATATGAATTTATCACAAATCCATATCTTAAAATCTGACCTGTCATCTGCCTTTAGGACCGGATTCTGGCTGCTTTGTGGATATTCCCAAGTAACCACCTCATCAGCATGTCCAAGACTGCCATGGTACCACTTGTGCCTCAACCCTCACCCAACTCCTCAGGAGAATTGGGAGCCTCAGCCACATTATGGGTACCTGGTGCCTAACTCAGCAACCAAAGGGCCATTTTACATCTTTCTAGGGCAAACATGATTTCCCGGCTCTAAATCACTAATTCATATATGGACTTAGAGGACTCAACGCGTTCACACCTTGGGGTTGGCCTTCCTTCACTCAACTAACTGTCAAGTTTCTCAGTGGTGGCTCTTGGCCAGGGCTGGATTCTCCCAGCCCCAAGAAGAATTTGGAAATGTATAGAGGAATTTATGGTTGTCACAATGACTCCAGAGTACTAGTAGTGCTTAGGGCCAGGAGTCAGGATGTTAAATATCCTGCAATGCACAAGAGTGTCCCATAATGCAAAGAACTGTCTCACTCCAAGTGCCAATAATACTCTCATCGAGAAACACCGTGACCACAAGTTCAGTGGGCAGGGACTCCATCTGTTTTGTTCTCTACTGTGTTCCCAGCATGTAGCAGAGTGTGCAGTACATGACGGTATGCAATGAGCATTTGTTACATTAATAAATCAAATCATCCCTGCATATAACCAACACCTGCTGAGCACTACCCTTGGTGCTGCAGATAGAAAGATGAACAAAGCTTTGGCACTTCCTTTGTACCTCAGCCATCCTTAGTTGGAATGGGAAAAGATGATACTGATATGGGGACCAGAAGTCAAGAAGGCAGCACCTTCCATAACTACCACGGGGCCCCTTCCTAGCAAGGGGAATATACTGCCAGTTAAATGCTTAATTGAAAACTTATTCATTCGTTCAACCAGTGCTTGAATAGCACGTGAAACTTTTCAAAGCACTTTCTCAGACATGATACACTGGAATTGGACTGGGAAGAGAGGGCGGTTGGGGCAGGGCCTGGAAGCAGAGTTGGGGCCTGAGAGGTTCCTGCCCAGCTCGGGCCAGGGCTGGAGCAGACAGGCCCAATCAGACAGTCTCCTGGGATTGGGGGGGTCTAGTGTGAATGGAAATATGTGCCACATGGCCTGAATTGCAGGGGCCGGCCTCAGGCTCCCACAGTCCCAAACACTTCCAGATGGATTTATTTATAACTTCCAAACCAGAGGCAGTGCTCAGCTGCTTTTCTTCACTCCCCTCCCTGCTCCTGGAGCAAGCCTTGGCTGCCCCTTTCCACTCCGGAAACCAGCAAGAGACAGGAATGTGCTGTACTGCTCAGCCGCAGTCCAGTGCAATAGCAGCTTGGGCTCCCTTTCCCCTAGGTGGCAACAGCACTTCACAGTGTGGGTACACTCATGCTATCTGGCCCACCTAGGCTCTTTCTAAATGGGTAGTGTGAGCCGGGCACATCCACTCTGGCAAGTTTATGTTCCAGACCTGCCTCCACTTCATAGAGCCACAGCCACACCCATGTCTTCTCATCCCCTGTCTCTGGGAGATTCTAAGCTTTCTTGCCTCCACCTTCTCCCACAGGACACTGTTTTTCACTGTATAGGCTGCCAGAGACTTTGGACTCCAATATTTTCCAAATTAGGAAACTGAAGCTCAGAGAGACTGAGTAACATGCCCAAGGTCACACAGCATGTTAATAGCAGAACCAGCAGTGTAAAGCTCCAAGCTCTGTCCTTGATGCCAGTATTTCCAAAACCTTAAGTTTCCTCAAGTGTGAAGTGAGGCTAATGTTTGGCAGGTGGTCTGGTGAGAAGTGTCAGCTCTAGAACTGTCCTGCATGGAGCATGTACTGTTTATAATGGATTTAAATGGCTTAGCATAATGTGTGGTCCCATAATAAGTCCATCATAAATAATAACCAATATGACAGTTTATTGCTCGGTTGCATCATTTCTAGAGCTCACAGCTCCCATCTCTTGAAATATGGACGAGGCCTCATACAAACATCACCTTATGACTCCTTATACATAGAGAGAAGTAAACTTGGGCATGTAAAGTAAACTTGGAAAGATTAAGTGACTTGCCTAAGGCTGCACTTGTAGGAATAGAGGAGAGGCTTGAGCCCAGTTCTAGGTGATTCCAAGGCTATGGATTCCATGCTTCCTATGCAATCTGAAGAATGAAAAACCCCATAAGTGCCTTTAGCTCAGTTTTTGCCCTGCTGCCCTTTCCTACTCCCATTCTACTCTCCTTTAGGATTGGCCCAGGACCATCCTCCTTCCCAGAGGTGCTGCCCACCCAGCTGAACCTGAGCATTTTGGTGGCCCTAAGTAGGGCCTATGAGCACAGCAGGCCCAAAGGAACCTAAAGACCCTGGGGCAGAAGCCTTCCCACCTCCCCCCTCTCTTAGCTGCAGCTAGAATTGATGGTGGCTGGAGGGGACAGGGCGAAAAGAAGGCAAACAAAGGCTCCACAGTCAAGCTACTAGGTGCACCACATTTGTTTCTTCTACAACCTCTTCGCCCTCAAAGTTACTCAGAACCAAAGTCTGGCAAACCTACTTCTCTGCATCCAAAGATCCAGACACGTTTTTCTGCAGCTGTTCAGCAACACATGACACAAAATTTCTGCCCCAGTGGGAGTCTTCAGTATTCTCATTCCTTTCTGCTTGCTGCTGCACAACTAAACATGCATAATTTCTCCACGCTTTCCCATCCTGTGCCACACATCAATGCGGCCAGTAATGGCATGAGGGAGTAGCACAATCTCCATGCACATATAGGCAAGGGAATCAGTAGATGTTTCCCTCAGTTGAACATGATTCATCAAATGGGTTCCAAATCCCATCAACAACTAGGCTCAATCTATATATATTGTCCTCATATTTTCAGTGGGCTACTCAAGATGCTCAGAATCCCTGACAGTCCAAGAATAACTACAGAGTTATTTAATAAATGTACAGCACAGAAAGCACATTTAATAAATGCTCAGTTTTTATCCAAACAAACTAACTCTCAGAGTGGGCACATAAACATTACTGAAGAGCACTAGGGGAAGCTCCTCTCTGCTTCCAACACCGACCCTTAACAAAGCTTCTTCATCGAAGAAAGGCAATCACCCTTACTTACCCAAGAAGCTACCACATCTACAGCCCCAGCCCTACTGTATAGGCTCTGTGAGCCTGGGTTTCCTTCTCTGTTGTGAGGCATCTAACACTGAGTCAGGTACATGGTACTTTGCCAACAAATGCTTCATTTGTAAAGCTTTACCTTGTAGTAAAAGTAAATTTTTATACATTCTAGAATCACCTAACAGAAATTATTTAGTCTCTCAGTATATATTGAGCATGTACTGTATACAGAGCAGCATGGAAGAAACAAAAAAATGAAAATAATTTCTTTCCTCCAAGAGACTGTGATATAGCTGGACATTTAGATATACCAGAATTTTAGAATGCCGCCAGGAGCCAGGCAAATACTATAATGAGTGAAGGAGGCTGAAATAATGCAACAATAAGGAGTTGGTGGGTATTGTGGTGAGCTGGAGGCCACATGCTTAATCTAAAGGGAAAGCCTCCACCCTAATCCAGCTAACTACCATCCTATGGGAATATAGAGTCAGTATTATTAGACTTTTCTGTTTTTCAAAGAAGCCAGAAACCCAGATTGTATGGGAAGATAACTAATTGTTACATGTTAGCAAATAATTTTAAAAAGGAACAAACCACATGCATACCAAACAAAATAGGTCTGTGACCATTATTTGGCCCACCAGCCACTGGTTTGCAATTTCTCCATAATGGTAGATGAGGAAGTGTCAAAATCAGTGCTACTGGCAGTAAGTTCTGGAGGTGCTCAGAGGAGGGCATGAGTCCCTTGGGCTAATATGATCTGGAAAGTTTTCCTCAAAGTGGTTAGGATTCTGACTGGGCCCCAATGTGTAAGTGTGAACCTGATAGGCAGAAGGGAGAGGCAAAGAGCTTTTGGCAAGAATGGAAGCTTTAAGCAAGAGGGTTGTAGTTGGAGCTGGAGGCAGTGAAGAGGTGGGCCTGGCTGTTATGAAGGCTTCTGGTGGGGAAGGGCAACTTCTGGCCATTGGTTGGTCTCAGTGGAGGTCATTTTTCTTGACCATGCAGGGAATCAGGGATCTTAGTGTAGAGGAAATGAGGGAAGATAGAGGAAACAAGGAGACTCTTTATTACTTAGAGACTCTGATTCTGAAAAGCCAGTCAGAGAACAATATTAAACCCAGGCAGACAGATGCCTCATCATCTGGCATAGGGAAAGGACTTTTCTACAATATAACAATGTAAAAACCTGTGATAAGAGCAAACAAATAATGCACGATTCTGGCTAGTGACTAGAAACAGGTCCAGTTTCTAGGTGGAAATCACAGGTAGAAATGCATAAACCACAGTACAATGAGACCTACCCTAGAGGAAAGGGGAGTACTGGCCCCATGAAAGCCCTGAGAAAAGGGAAAAATGAATAGGAGCTTTGATAAAGCCAGCAATCCACAAAAATCTTGGAAACTATTTTAAAAACACCTTAGTGGGAACAAAGGTAAAATATATGTCCAGGATTAAAAGCCCCAAGGATTAGAAGCTGTTCTCCCCTGGGGCTCACTGGCATGCTGGGAGATTGACATCTTACCCCAAAGCGGAGTGCATGGGACGTGTGGCATGCAGGTGTAAGGGAGAATGATGTGGGCCTTGCATCAGCAATGTAACCACTAAAACAAGTAGCAATGTGGTTAAGGGTCATGTAAAAAGCACAAGTGTGGTAGGTAGAATTATGCCCCCCCAAAAGAGATCCATGTCCTAAATCCTCGGAACCTGTGAATATGTTAGTTTCAGTGGCAAAGTTCAGAAATAGGGTTTGCAGATGGAACTAAGGTTGCAAATCATCTGACCCTGAGATGACGAGAGTCTCTTGCACTTTGTGGCTCGGCTCAACATTATTACAAGGGTCCTGAGAAGTGAAAGAGGCAGAAGAGGCAGAGTTGGAGAAGGACATGTGACGACAGAAGCAGGGTCAAACAGATGGGATCAGAGAAACAGTCCACTGGCCACTGCTGGTGCTGAAGGTGGAGGAAGGGGATGGGAGCTGAGGGATGCAGGCGGTGTCTAGAAGCTGGAAAAGGAAAGGAAACATATCTCCCCTAGAACCTCTAGAAGGAACACAACCCTGACAACACCTTGATTTTAGTCCAGTGAAACCTATTTCAGACTTCTGCTCTGCAGAACTGTAAGATAATACATTTGTGTTGCTTTAAGTCAAAAATTTGTGGTAATTTTTTACAGCAGCCATAGGAAACTAATACAGCTAGCTTTGGACTCCAACAGATGTAGGCTTTAATCCTGGCTCCACTATATGCCAATCAGTTGACCTTAGTCCAGTCACTCATATCCCCATCTCATCCTCATAAATGGTGTCCATAATACACATACAGTTCACAGAGTTGAAGTGAAGAGCAACTGAAATGATACATATAAAGAGACAGCACAGCCTGGCACAAAGCAGGTGCCTGGCAAATTTATCCTTTTCTGTCAACACCTTTCATGAAATAGTACCTAATATGTAGGACCAGTGGTGTTCTGGTAAATGTTTACTAACCATCCCTCAAAAGAAAATGAATGCATATATGTGGATATATATCCATATCTATCTATATTTATATCTATATATAAATTTACTTATATAAGAATGTAAAGCACAGTTTATGAACAATAATGAAATATATCAAGAATATTTGCAATAGTATTTATTTCAAATTCCATATAGCCAATTGATTTTCATATAATGCTCTTGTTGATTTTGCCAAATATCCATAATCAACCTACAGTTGTAACAGAAGAGCGAGTGCAGTTCCTACATGAATGGTAGGTGGTATTTTCATTTATGTTGATGAGTAAGAAGAAAGTCAAACAATAAAGAAGTATTGGAACTTGACACTTTCATTAATTATTCAAATGTCTTTGCTCAATCAGATAATAGTTTCTATGTACTAGAAGCATCTTTCATCATTTTTGTGCTATTCATAAAGTAACAACTATAGACACACTTTTAAGCTTAAATGTATATTATTAACACTTTCTCCATAATTTTCTTAAGTCCAGAATAAAATGAACAAAACAAGAATCCAAGTCCTGATTTGTATCATTCTCAGATTTCCATGATATAAATATTCCCACTGTGGCCTATTTTAAGCTACCTATGATAGAGACATCACCAAGCACGGGTTGGGACAAGATGCACAGTAGTACATTGCTCAGTTGCAATAAATGTGAATCAGCTCACAAGCATGGTTCACAGTAAAATACTTTTGAAGAGGTGGATTTTAAGTATTTATTATTTTTGGTTTTAGTATCATTTACATAATTATAGGTTTATATAATTTAATAGTTTTGTTTAAGTTATTTTTTTCATTTTGAGATAATTTCACACTTACAGAATAGTTGCAAAAACAGTACAGAGAGTTTCTCTATACCCTTCACCCAGCCTCCTGTTATGTTGGCATCTTACACAATTATGAAATATTTATCAAAACTGAGAAATTAACCTTGGCACAACATTATTAACTAAAGTAAAAAATTTATTTTTATTTCACCAGTTTTCCCAGTAAAGTCCTTTTTTGTTGTAGGATGCTCTCCAGTATCCCATATAGCATTTAGGTGGTCCTTTATTTGGTAGAATGTCCCTTAATTTCAGCTTCTCTTGTGTTTTCTCATATACTGAAATATAATTTTTAATGATGGCTGTGTTTAACAACTGGCTCACAAATTTCCTCAACATTTAACAATTGGATCTCATGAGCCACAACAAACCAGCTTCAGTGTAGGTCTACCTAGGACACCCTAAGCAAAACTGACAAACAATTCATATTTTAAAAAGAAAACATTTATTGAGCTCCCTCTAGAGGCCAGTGCTGGGCATCGGTTCTTGCCATAGAGAAAATTACAGGTTAGGGGATGTGTCAGAGCAGTAACAGAAAATACCCCTAGTGTGATTAGGGTTGTAATGGGGGAATAGAATGTGCTGAAGCAGCCAGAGGTGGGAGAGACCAATTCTGCCTGGGAAGGTCAAGGAAGGCTTCACAGAAGCAAGTAAAGGATGAGCAAGAGCTCTCCAGATGGAACACAAAGTGATAAGATGATGTGTGAGCTGAGTCTTGATGTGTGGGTGAGGATAAGCCAGTCAGTTGGGGAAGCAGAAGGAAAAAAAGTCACCCATTTATTCTTTCTTGCAGTAAGCATTTATTAGGTGTCAATTCTGTACTGAGCTCTGGAGGTGCCCAAACCTGTAATGAATAAGAGCACTCAAGTGTGATGAAGGTTGTGGTGGCATGAGATGATGCCTGGGGCTGTCTTTAAGATGAGGCAGTGGTTGAACATGTGAAGAAGTCACTGGGCACAGGCTGAGGTCATGAGAGCACAAGCCAGGCACTTCCTCCCTGGGAGTGCAGAAGGACCTCGGGAGAAGCTCACAGGCCACTACCATTATTTCACCTAGTGAAACCAACAGCTTTTGCCAGAGGACAGCTGATGCCAGAACCTTCTTATGTACTGCACGTTCATAACCCCCTTCTCTTCAGCTTCTCATACTGCCCTGGGAGGTACACCCAGACCCCCTGCCTTGGGCAGACAGCATATAAATGATCACTGGATGAAGAAGGGTTGACAATATATCAAGGACCAATTCAAGGTAGGGGCCCTTAACCTGAGACCAACCCCCCCCAAGAAGAGCTTCTGTGTCACTTACTCAGCCCCCTCTACATATGCAACCCAACCACTGTCTGTCTCATTACACTGCTTTATATTCTTCATACATTTATTACTATCTAAGATTATTTGTCTTTACAGTTGACCATTAAGGAACACAGGTTTGGACTGCATGGGTCCAGTTATACATGGATTTTTTCAATACATACTGTTAATGTATTTTCTCTTCCTTATGATTTCTTAATAATATTTTATTTCATCTAGCTTACTTTATTGTAAGAATATAGTATATAATGCATATAATGTAGAAAATGTGTTAATGGACTGTTTATGTTATCAGTAAAGCTTCTGGTTAATAGCAGATTATTATTTTTTAAGTTTAGAGGGAGTCAAAAGTTATATGTGAATTTTCTACTGTTTGGGGGGGTCAGCGCCCCTATCCCCCACCCTCCAGATTGTTCAAGGTCAAATGTTCTTCCTTTGCCTATATTCTCCCACTAGACTCTTAGCTCCTCAAACACAGAATCTTTGTCTGTCTTGTCATCACTATATCCCTAGCTCTCAGGACCTGGCTCATAGGGGTATTCATGAAATATTTGTGGAACAAATGAGCAAATGAATGAATGAGTGGATGTTATTACTCAAATTTGAAGGCTGCATTCTTGACCCTCTGTGGTCCAAATGATTTATTTCAATTTACAATCTGCTGCCTACCTTCAGTGCCTTGACTAAGAACTTGAACCTTTCATGGAGAAATAAAACTAACATGCATAGAATTCAGAGTGTTCCTCTTTGAACTCTTGTGAGAATGCAAAAGATAACAACTAACATTTATTGTGCTTACTAAGTGTCAGGTTCCATTCTAAGCACTTTGCATATATTCAATAGATATTTGTTGAGTCTGTACTAGGTACCAGGCACTGTTTAGGCATTAAGCATATAGCACTGGATAAAAGCAAAAAAATCTCTGCTTTTATGGAGCTTAAATTTGAGCTCACTTAATCTGAAAATAGCCTTAAGATGTAGATCCTGTGATTATTCCCATTGTGTAGATGAGGAAATAGAGGCACAGAGGCTAACTAGGTTGCCCAAGATTATATAGCTACGGAATGGCACAGCCAGGCAGTCTGGGACCTGAACCTGTGTTCTTAACTAATAGGCAACCCTACCTTTCGAAGAGCTAATATATGGGGACGTATTTGGTAAACTTTGAATGACTTTGACAAATTTGAGTTCCTGTTATTCTTGGTGAGAGCATAGTGTGTTTTAGGGGCAGGAAAGAAACTGGGCCAGAAGGCTTAGAGGACACATGGAAAGCAGTAGTCCCAGAGGTGTCTTTGGCACTTCTTGGGGCAGGAGAGCACTAGCTGTAATGTGTCTCTGGAGTCCCCCTGGCTGCCTTCTGTAGACTGCCAGATTCAGTAGATCCACGTGGAGTCAGACTGCATGAAGGGGGCTGCAAGGCCTTTTCACCAACCTGTAGTTAGTTTAGTTCTTTGTCTTTGTGCACATGTGTGTGTGTGTGTGTGTGTGTGTGTGTGTGTGTGTGTGTGTCTAGAGTCTTGTCCTTGGTTCCCTTGTACTGATTCGTGGCCCTTGTGGAGGCTCTGCACCACCCCCATTGCTATAGTCCTCCCATTTAGCCTCCTAGTCCATGATGACAAAGGAAAGTTTGACCAACCCCCACCAGGATTTTCTGGTTTTCTATTTCCACTATAACAAAGAATAACTCACCAAGTGCTTTCTGGTCTTTGGAATGAGAAAGGAAAATAGTTTATCATATGGAGTACACGGCACACACTGTCCCGATCAGCACACACGGCCTCCATTGCTCACTGGTGTCAGCCTCCCAGGACACCCAGATTCCTGGCAGAGCTAGAGGGGGAAGGCGCCTCCCTTCTGCTCAGCCCTCAGGGAGCTGACAGGACAGTGATGACTTCCATCTGGACTAGCCTGTTTTCCACCCCTTGGGCTCCACCTGCGGCCTAGATGGAGCAGAAGCTTCCTCCTTTCTGCCTCTATCACAGCTCTAATCACAAGATATACCTCTTAGATCTCAATCAGCAGATTCCTAAGTGATTCCTGCAAATGGAGGAGAGGTTCTATGGGACCTTGGGGAAATTCCTTAACCCCTCCAAGATTCAGTGTTCTCTGAAAAATAGGTCTAAGAATGCCTGCTTCACAATGTTATTATGAGAATTAAAATTTTAAGTGGGAAATGCTTATGAAGGGGTAGGCACCAATTAGACTAGGTAGAAGGGTTTGGTGCAGGAGAGGAGATGGGCTTGCTCCCAAGATGGGTCCATTTGAATGGTAGGTGTGGTGAAAGTTTTTGCTCTGGAAAGTGGGTTGGAACAACATTCCACCACTGGTCTCTATCAGACTTCTGTCCTGCACCAAGCCTTCTGGGCAGAGGCAGACACACTCCAGGCAGCACAGCTGGCTTGGTTGAAAGCAGCTGACAGGCAACCACCTTCCTCTGCCATCATTATTTCAACATTTATAATGTGGTGTTTTTTATAGACATGGGCTGAAAATATGGCACATTGGAAGAGGTCAAGAAATAGGAATGGCAGAGGCAAGGATCTCTGCCCTCATGCCCATGGGGCCTGAGGGGCAAGCCCAGTTGGGCAGACATTCACCTTGTCCCTTAGAGATCATCGCATCGAATCCCTCACTTTATGATGAGCATCCTGAGGATCAGTGAGTGGAAGGAACTCACTCAAGGTCACCTTGGCTAGACCTGCTAACTCCTATGGTCCAGTGAGGTGTTTGCTTATCCTATATAATCTGCTCCTGAGATCCCAGGCCACACAGCCCACAGATGGCCCAGGACAAACTCACGGATCCCCACAGTCTTCCTGTTTATTCAATAAGTCTTATTGCTGCCCACTCTGTGTCAGGCACTGTTCCAGGCACTGTTCCAGGCACTAGGAGTGCAGTAGGGGCAAAAAAAGATAAAAAATTCTGCTGCCGTGAAGCTTACATTCTGGTGGAGGGAGACAAACAATAAATAAAACAAGTGAGTAAAACTGTGTAGTGAGTTAAAAGGCAATGCCTGGTTTGGAGTAAAATGAAACAACGGGGGTGGGGAGCTCAGGGGAGCAGCAGTGCTATGGGTCCTATCTTATAATAAGGTGATCAAAGAAGGCTTCATTGAGAAGGGGACATTTTGAGTAGAAATTTGTATGAAGTGAGGGAGTGAGCCACACAGATATTTGGAGGAAATGAATTCCAGGCAAAGAGAATAGCAAACACAAAGACCCTGAAGCTATTCAGGGAACATCAAGGAGGCCAGTGTGGCTACAGCAGAGTGAGTGAGGAGGACAGTGATAGGACGTGAAGCCAGATGCATAATGGGGGAGAGATCATGCACAGTCTTGTGGGCCATTGTAAGGACGTTGGCTTTCAGACTGAAGGAGAGATCCAATACAGGGTTTTGAGCACATGCAGGACATGATCTAAAGTAGGTTTCATCAGTATTACTCTGGCTACTGTGTTGGGAGTGGATTGTAGAAGACCTGAAATTTAATAATTTGATATGACCAGGGAGATGGTAGGAGGCTGTTGCAAATACCCAGGTGAGAGAGATGATGGTGGCATAAACTGTGAAGGTGGTAAAGAGTGGTCAAATTCTGGATATTATGAAAGTGTACACAACATGATATGATATTGCAGTGCACATGGAATGTGAGAGAAACAGAGGAGTCAAGAATGGCTTTGAGGTTTGGGTCCAGAGCTGTTGGAAAGGTGGGAATGCCATCCACTGAGATGGGAAAACTGCTGGAGCAGCAGGTTTTGGAAGAGTGATGAGGAGTTTTGCTTTGAACATGTTAAGTCTGAGCTACCCATGAGATGCCCAGGTGGATGCCTGTGCTAGCCATCCCGGTAGCAGAGGGAAGTCTTCTCCAGAACCAGTAGCAGCAGCTCTGCATACCCCATCCTACCAGGATCCCTGAACATCCTGAACATCCTGAATACCAGAACATCCTGGTTTTAACCTGTATGCAACAAATGCACACACAATAGCCACAGCCAGGTTCCCCAGTCATGTCACAAACATGTACACAACACACAGTACACCCACAGTCACACCACCCATCCCCTCATGTTGTCACATGTGCACAGTGTTTGGTCCTGGCCACAGCCTAGCCCTGAGCAGCCAGCTTCTCCCATCCTTCATGGCTGACAGGTCCATAGCAGCTGTACCCACCTCCCCTCACAGACCCAACCCAATGCCTTGCTAACAAGAGTTGGTTGCAGTCATGAAAAGGAAACTAATGGCACAAAAAATCTAACACTGTTCTTCTGGGGCTTTGAAATGTGTCCAGTAAAGTTTCTTTGGAAAGTTTACCTTCTCCGTTCCATTTGGCTTTAACAGACAGTTAGTAAGGATTTGTTTCCCTGAATTCATAAGCCACTGAGTAGGAGAGTACAGAAACAAAGATGTAAAACCACACAGAGTCAATCCCTGTCACTCCAGGAAGCTCTCTTGGGTTTCTCCAGACACATGAAATGACTTAGAAACACTGTCTTTTCCCCTCTACCTCTCTCATCCTCCCAGCCCCAATCCCAGATGCCTACAACTTGCTACTACATAAGGGTGGATTTATCACACATGTCCCCTAACTGAATAGCCCCTCTATGCTCTTCACGTTGACTTTGGGGGCAGCCAGGCTATACATGCCCCAAGTCACTGCATCCATTTGGCACCATGGGCCATCAGTGGTATTACTTTACCCAGTGTCTGTGCCAGTGATAAGCACATTCTCCTACACCGGCCCTCTGCCCCTTCTCGGTACCTTTCACCCAGATGTTGCCCACATGTGTGGGACTCAAGTGCTGTCCCAGCTGGGCAAGGACCTTCCAGCCACCACTGTGTTGGTTTAGCACAGCACAGTAAGCAGAGAGGGTCTAGCCAGCCTGGGGTCAGGAAGATTTGCAGCTTATATGGCCCTTGGGATCAGCTAACACAAAGGAGCCCAGAAGTGAGAATGCTGTTCCTGAACTTCCCTTCCCACCCCACACTTCTCTGTGGAGTTTCAATGTGGACAGGGCCACTAAGAGCTAGGCAGAGAGTGAGAGCAATGCCTGCCAGCATACACTCCACATTTAGCATTTTGTCCTGGAAAGGACCCTGCCAAGCAACTTGGGTTCAATTCATACTTTGTGCCTGCAACCAATGACCCCTGTGTATGCCCAGCTGGCTGCCAGTGGGCAGGCTGTGTTTGGTTCTTTGTAGACTATAAATGGACCCCACTTGTGCTGGGCTATGTGAACACAATCACTTTCAATGGAATAACATCTCCCTCTGCAGCTGACTGCCAAAGTCAGAAATACTAAGGATACATACCACTGTTTTTCAGTGGCCTGTTTTGGGAAGACAGAGCCAGTCAGGCCTGGCTACTATGTAGTAGATGACATTGAAACCACTTAAGCAAAGTACTTGCAGTTTTCTTTTCAAAGCATGTCAAGCAGAGAATCTCTGCCTTGCCAGAATTGAAAGGTGCTAAATACTACCTAATCCAAGGGTCGAAAATGTAAATGCTTTTAGGCACTAAGTAGCTAATGAAAATGAAAAAGGAGAGGAGGTGTGAGAATCTGGGAGAGTAGCAGGCACTAGAGGTCAATGCCCTACAAAAAGGCATTTAAAATCATTTTAACGTGCCAACCAACAAAGCATGTCTGCAGGCCCTTAAGGTATAACTGCTGTAAGTTTGGGATTGTTGTTGGAGACATGAAGTCCAGAGAAAGGAAAGGACTTATCCAAAGTCATCCAACCAGTCAGTGATGGAGGCTTCCGCACAACTATGGCAAAATGAGTTCTGTGATATCTTCATGTTGTTCATTCTTTCATTCCTTCAGCAAACAACTTATGATCCCCATGATGTCCTAGACATCCTACTCTGCTGTCAGGGCCCAGGAAGTGAACAAGACATGTTCTCTAATTTCAAGAAGGTGTCATTCTAGTAGGGAAGTGGCAAGAACTGGGCCTTGAAATTGAGGTTATGATCAGGGAGCATTGGGCCTTGAATGCCAAGCCAAGGCATTTGGATTTTATGCTATAGGCAGGAGAGAAGCTTTGGGCAAGCCTGAGTGGGTCTCAGAAAGCTGTTCTGTAGGAAGATTCATCCAGCAGTGGTAACAAGATGGACTAAGGCCAAGCTAGTCGGGTGGGAAGTATAACTGGAGGCCTAGAGAGGGGCTGAAGAAATCAATAGTCAGTCTAAGCCTAAGGTAATGAGGTTGGGACTCACTAAGAAGAGATGTGTAAAACACTGCAAATAAACAGGGTTTCTAGGGTGTGCATGCATGCGTGCATGTGTGTGTGTCTGTGAGGGTATGGTCCTGGGGGTGAAGGAGATGGGTTGACAAGAGGCAAGAAAAGGGAAAAATCAAAATGATTCCAAGATGGGGTGGGTGGCAGGAATGCCAACCAAGAGGAAGAAACCAGGGCACCTGGATTGAGGGGAAGTAGGTGGATGGGGTTGTCTAAATGTTTCTATGTTAGCCACCTCAAGACCAATAGGAAGAATCTGGGATTGCCTGTTTTGTGTTGTTGTAGCTTCTCCTTCCTCAGAATGGAAAATTGAGCCAGGCCTCTTGACCTCTTGACTCTTCCATATGCCCGGAAGTGACCCCTGGGGAAATCCCACTCAGTGCCTCTAGCTGAAATGGTCCAACAATTTAACAAATACTAATCAAATAAATAACTAAAATACATTCCCCACCCCTGGCCTCTTTCTGTCCCCCACTCCAAAACAGCTCTGTGGGAAAGTCAATTTGGGAATTTCCCACATGTGTCTATGACCGCAATGCCAGAGCAATGGTCTGAGTCAGCTACAACCTTCAAAATTTTGTATTTGCTTTTCATATCAAAGGCAGCATGCTGACTGGGAGAGCCCTAGTGATGCTGTAAAATAACTCTCAGTGTCACCTCAGGGGTTACCTGGGACTTCTGTGCTGGCTTCCAAAGGCTTGGGCTTCCAGGAAGAGAGAGGCCTGCCAGGCCTGCAGCCAAGCTGTCAAGCCTATCTGGATGATTCACTCACCCCCTACACCACACAGGAATGGTCCGTTTGCCTCCCGTTCCCTCTCAAGTCACCCTTTTCTTTTCCCTCTGGGAAGAAAGTACAGCATCAGTGAATAAGGCCAATCACTATGGGGTTCCAAAAATAGACAAAGACTTCCAGTCCAAGCCTTGACCACAGGAAGGGGATTTAAATGGTTGCAGATAAAACTGAAGCTGAAGGATGCATGGAGCTCTGGAAAAAGACTAGGGGCTTTGGAGTTCAATTTTGATTCCAACCTCAGCTTGGCCTCCTACCAGGTGCATGGTCTGGTCATAGTTTTCTCATGTGTAAAATTGAAATTAGGATATATCCTGGTCAGGGTTCTTATGAGTGTTACCAGAGACAGTCAGTCAGAGCACTGGGGGTCTCCCTCATGGACCAAGATGGTGTCAGGGGGAGGTTCTTACACTGAAGTCCCCAAAAGCTAGAGATATGAATGGATAAGGCTCTAAGCTGCTAAAAGCTAGCAAGATAATTGGATAGGAAAAAACCCTCCCTTCCCTCTCCCTATAAGAACCTGGGCTTCAGCAGGAAGATTGAGATGGTCTGTGTGACAGGAGTCCACTATTCTCCCAGATCACGCAGCGGCTGAATAAAACCTCTTTCCTTTTGCACCAGCATCTGCCTCATGAGTTTGGCTTTTATGGAAGCAGGCAACTGAACTTCCATTTTGTTCAGTTACATGAGGATGCATTCATAGTTCCTGGCACATAGAAAACGCTCAATAAAAGTTAGTTTTATTTTTCATATCTTCTGCTTTTGAAGACAAGGTCTTTTCCAATAAGGACCAGATGATGTACCAAGATACCACCTGGTGGGAGGGGTAGGTTGGGAGGAGAGCTAAGAGGAAGGGAAAGGGTGTTGATATCTCATGTTACCAAGAGAAGATTCAAAAAGATACACCTGAATATTGATAGAACAAAAACAAAACAGTCAGTATGTTGCATAAATTACTAGATTAGCCAATAAAGGAATAAAAATGGTGATAGAGCTATATAATGGCTATAATCCTCAACTATCTTAGCAGGGAGTCAACAGATAATTTTTAAAAATTGATAAAAGAAGGAATAAAAGAAGTGCTTATTTTTTTTTGAAAAAATGAAGGTAAGTGCAGGAAGAAAGGAATGAAAATTGGTTGTCTCCCACAAAGCGGTCTGGGGTTTGAGGTTCCTGCATGGCACTGTGGTTTCTTTCCATGGGCATGTTCCACTTTGATTGCCAAAATCCAACCAGGACTATGAAAAGTCAAGGGTAGTACCCATGTCCACCAGCTTAAGGAAGGGCCCACAGCATCACAGCTGCCATGTGCTCCACTTTAACCTCTGTCCCTGTGTGCTGTGGGTATCCTTCATGTGGGGCATACCAAAACATTGAAAAAGGGAAAAAAAAAACTTGACTAGTTCAGTTGCTCAAAGAAGCTCTCTTGCAAGGGAGCAGAGACAACACACTGAGCAACATGGGGCACAAGACTACTTCTGAAGTCCTTTATAGAGCACATGCTCCTCCACTGGGAGGAATCTACCTGTCCCACCTCTGGGTTCTCTGGATGATAGGCAGTTCACACCAGCTGACCACAGATAACATTCTGAAGTGCCAGTATATGGTATATATAGCCACTCAATTCTACCTTTCTGTACTCTTGCCTTCAAGGAGTATAAATGGTAAGATCTATGCCAACTTCTGGCCCAGGAGCCCACCATTCTCCATCCCACTGCTTGAAACTTCTGCCTAGAGGCTCTTCTCTTCAAAATTCATTCATACAAAAAGAATCACTGGTCTAATCTGTACACAGCTGTAGTGCCCAACAGCAATATAAAGACTGCTTCAAGGAAGAGTAAGTTTAAAAGTTTCACCATTAGGCAGAGGGAGAATTGGAAAAAATTTGCCTATGTGATAGTATTGTCCAGGGCCAGTTCAGAACTGGAATACTCTGAAACACTCAAACACTCATGTGAGCCCATGCATGTGCACACACATACACACAGACAGGGAATACACACTCAAACAGACACACCAACCAATGATCACTGATAACCCCTCTTCCCTTTGTCAAGTCTGCCATAGTGGCTCTGGAGAGTTCTTTTCCTTTTCCATTTTTTCCTCATAGTTTATCTGAGATATGATTCACATATAATACAATTCAAACAATTGAAGTATATAATTCAACAGTTTTTAGTACATTCACAGAGTTGTGTATCAATCACTACAGTCAATTTTAAAACACTTTCACTACTCTCATAAAGAAACCCCATACCCATTAGTTCCCCCCCACACACACAACTCCTGGCAAATGGTAATCTATATTCTGTCTCTATGGAACCATACAATATGTAGAATTTGCGAATCGTTTCTTTCACTTATCATAGTGTTTTCAAGGTTCATCCATGTTATAGTATATATAAGTACTTCATTCCTTTGTTAAAAAATAAAAGATTTTATTTATTTATTTTTAGAGAGAAGGGAAAGGAGGGAGAAAGAGAGGGAGAAAAATTCAACGTGCAAGATATACATTGATTGGTTGCCTTTCACACACCCCCAACTGGGGACCTGACCCACAACCCAGGCATGGGCCCTGACCAGGAATCAAACTGGCAAAACCAGAGACATTTAGGTTTGTGGGATGACACCCAACCCACTGAAGCCACACCAGTAAGAGTTCATTCCTTTTTATGATTGAATAATATTCCATAATGTGGACCTAGATATACCATATTTGTTTATCCACTCACACACTGAACAGATAATTAAAGAGTGAGATATTTTGATAAAAACCTGTCCATGATTGATAGAGAAAATAAATTAGAGAAGTTCAGAAAGATAGGTAACTGAGAGGCCACGACACTGCAGTGGTCATGGTCTCAAAATAGTCATTCCTTAGTGTGCCTGAACTTTCTTCACAAAGGCAAATGAGGGAGTGTCCCCAGCGAACAGATAGGTTGATATCTGCCCCTCCAGCCCAGTGGCCCTGCAGCCAGGGTATGAGGTTGCCATCTGTGCGCATAAAGGAGCAATGGCTACCCAGAATCAAGACACACACAGGCTAAACAAAAGGGTAGAGAAGTGAGATCTGCTATAGCTGCCTTTTCTCTTTCAGATCCTGCATGTCTTTAAAACTCATCATTCCCTTGTTAAAGTGCTCAGAATGAGTAGGTCAAGAAGAAACACAATTGGGGAGAGGGTGTCAATTTAAAAGAAGGCATCTCTCCTAGTGGCATAGCCTTATCACACTTTCCATTGAGTTAAGAGTTTCACAGCCTGGCTAGTGTTCAGAGATCTAAGTTACAGAGGGAGAAAGGGAAGCAGAGAGAGAAGAGAAATCTTTCCCTGACAGCATGGAAGAGACCACTGAAGTAGTTAAAAGTCACAACAGTGTCTTAATTAGCTTTTCCACAATTTTGGACCCAGGCTGTATGTCTCTGGAGACCAAATGGAAGCTATTTTGTGCTCTTGCCAATATTTAGTGAAGATAGTTTTTCCTTTTTTTCTTACAAAAAATTAAAATGAAATTTCAAAACCATAGCTGTGTCGGCAGCAGAGCAGGCCTTACATAACCACAAGCAGTTATGAGGAATGAGATGATTTCTGCTGCTCCAGGGCTCAGAGCGTTTTACACATAATTACTGCTGTTTCCTCTTCTGATTAATGCCTGAATCTGGAGAACAGCTTTCTTCCTCCAATCAGGAAAAAGTCAAGGATGTCCTCTCTTACCACTTCTATTCAACGTTGTACTAGAAGTTCTAACCAGACCATTAAGGCAAAAAATCAAACAAAACAAACAAACAAACAAACAAACAAACAAAAATACCACTGAAATAGGAAAGGAATAAATAAAACTATTTCTATTCACAGATGACATGATCTTATATATACAAAATTCTTTTAAAAATCAATTAAGGGTAACAAACGAATTTACCAAAGTTGCAGGGTACAAGATCAACATACCAAAATCAGTTGCATTTCTATATATCAACAATGAAAAATGCAAGAATAAAGTTAAGAAAACAATTTCATGTATCAAAATGAATAGCATCAAAAAGAATAAAATACTCAGGGATAGATTTAACCAAGTACGTGCAAGAATTATACACTGAAAATTATGAAACACTGAGGAAATAAATTAAAGAAGGCCAAATAAATGAAAATACATTCTCTGTTTATAGACTGAAAAACTTAATATTAAGACATCAATACTACCCAATGTAATCTACAAATTCAATGCAATTCATATCAATGGCCTTCTTATGACTAAGTGGAAGAGCTAATTCTAAAACCTATACAGACTTCCAAGGGACCCCAAATATCCAAATCACTCTTGACAAAGAACAGCAAAGTTGAAGGACTCACACTTCTGGATTTCTAATCATACTAAAGTAATCAAAACCATCTGGTACTGGCACAAAGATAGACACATAGACAAGTGGAACAGAATTGAGATTCTAGTAATAAACCCATACATCTATGGACAACTGATTTTTGACAAGGGTACTGATACCACTCAATGGAAAAAGAATAGTCTTTTTAACAAATGGTGCTGGAACCTACAAAAATTAATGAAAACTTATTAAAGACCAAAATATATGAGCTAAAATTATAAAGATTTACCCCTATGTTTTCTTAGAAGAAATGAAATGAAATTTCAAATTTCTTAGAAAAAAACATAGATGTAAATATTGATGATCATACATTTGGCAATAGATTCTTGAATATGACATCAAAAGCAAAAGCAACAAAAGCAATAATAGATAAATGGGACTTCATTAAAATTTAAAACTTGATGCATCAAACGACACTATGAGGAGAGTGCAAGGACAACTCACAGAATGAGGGAAAATATTTGCAAATCCTGTCTAGTAAGGGTCTAGTATCCAGAATACATAAAGAATGATTACAACTCAACAATAAAAACAAAAGAAATCACCCAATTATCAATATAACGGGCAAAGGATTTGAATAGATATTTCTCCAAATAAAATATACAGCCAACGAACATATGAAAAGATGCTAGACATCATGACTCAATAGGGACATAGAAATCAAAAGTACAATAAGATATCACTTCATGCCCACTGGGATGGCTATAATAAAAAGGACACTCAATTAACAAGTGTTGATATGGATGTGGAGAGAAGGTGCAACCACTTTGTAAAACAGTTTGGCAGTTCCTCAACAGGTTAGATACACAGTTACCATATGACTCAGAAGTTCCACTCCTAGGCTCCAAGAGAATTGACAACATATATCCACACAAAAACTTACCATTCAAGGTTTATCAACTGATGAATGGATAAACAAAATGTGGCATATCCATGCAAGTATCTTTTGGCAAAAATAAAGGAATGAGAAATACTAATACATCCTACAATATAGATGAATCTCAAAAACCTTATGCTAAATGCAAGAAGTCATTTACTAAAGAAGGCTCATTAAATAATATTTATTTGAAATGTCCGGAATAGGCAAATCCATAGAAGCAGATAGTAGATTAATTGTTGCCTAGCACTGGAGAGTGGAGGAGTAGGGGAGGGCAAGGGATTGGGATAATGGCTTAAAAGTTACAATATTTATTTGATGGGTTATAAAATATTCTAAAACTGATAGTGATGATGATTGTACAAATCTTTAAATATAGTAAAAACCTTTGAATTGTACACTTTAAATGGGAGAATTTTATGGTACATAAATTCAGGCCAATTAAAGCTGTCAAAAACACTTAAAACCAACCTACATTTTGGGTATTTTATTTTATTTTACTTTATTTTATTTTACTTTATTTTATTTTTACTTATTTTTTATTTTAATTGTTTTTGCAGTACAATTTTCTATCTCTTACTCCCATCCCAACCCACCCACTCAGCCCTCCCTTCCTCCCTCTCATTTCCACCCACCCCTATTTTTTATCCATGTGCCCTTTATACTTCTTCCTATAAATCCTTTCCCTTTTCCCCTGAAATTCCCCTGAAATTCCCTCTCCTCTCCCCTCTGGTCACTGTCAGCCTGTCCTCTATTTCAGTGTCTTTGGTTATATTTTGCTTGTTTCTTTGTTTTGTTCTTTAGGTTCCTGTTAAAGGTGAGATCATATGGTATTTGTCTTTCACCGCCTGGCTTATTTCGCTTAGCATAATGCTTTCCAGTTGCATCCATGCTCTTGCAAAGGGTAGGGGCTCCTTTCTTTCTGCTGCATAGAATTTCATTGTGTAAATGTACCATAGTTTTTTTATCCATTCATTCACTGATGGGCATCTAGGTTGTTTCCAACAGTTGGCTATTGTAAATTGTGCTGTTATGAACATTGGGGTGCAAAGGTTCTTTTGGATTGGTGTTTTAGGGTTCTTAGGATATAGTCCCAGCAGTGGAATTGCTGAGTCAAAAGGCAGATCCATTTTCAGATTTTTGAGAAAATTCCATACTGTTTTCCATAGTGGTGGTACCAGTCTGAAATCCCACCAACAGTGCACTAGGGTCCCCTTTTCTCCACAACCTCTCCAATACTTGTTTGTTGCTTTGTTTATGCTGGCCATTCTCACTGGTGTGAAGTGGTATCTCATTGCAGTTTTAATTTGCATCTCTCTGATAGCTAGCGATATTGAGCATCTTTTCATGTGTCTCTGGAACCTCTGTATGTCCTCCTTGGAGAAGTATCTGTTCAAGTCTTTTGCCCATTTTTTAATTGAGTTGCTTGTCTTCTTAAAATGGAGTCATGTAAGTTCTTTATATATTTTGGAGATTAACCCTTTGTCTGAGGTATCATTGGCAAATATGTTTTCCCATACAGTTGGTTCTCTTTTTATTTTAATACTGTTTTCTTTAGCTGTGCAGAAGCTTTTTATTTTGATGAGATCCCATTTGTTTATTCTTTCCTTTATGTCCTTTGCTCTGGGGGACATATCAGTAAAAAAGTTTCTGTGTGAAGTATCTGAGATTTTCCTGCCTATGTTCTCCTCTAGGACTTTAATAGTAACATGGCTTATATTTAAGTCTTTTATCCACCTTGAATTTATTTTTGTGTATGAAGTAAGTTGGTGCTTGAGTTTCATTTTTTTTTTGCATGTAGCTGTCCAGTTCTCCCAACACCATTTGTTGAAGAGACTGTTTTTACTCCATTTTATGTTGCTGCCCCCTTTGTCAAATATAAATCGGCTGTAGAGACTTGGGCTTATTTCTGGGCTCTCTATTCTGTTCCATTGGTCCATATGTATGTTCTTATGCCAGTACCAGGCTGTTTTGATTACAGTGGCCTTGCAATATAGTTTGATATCAGGTATTGTGATCCCTCCTACTTTGTTCTTCTTTCTCCAGATTGCTGAGGCTACTCAGGGACATTTTTTATTCCATGTAAATTTCTGAAATATTTGTTCTAAATCTGTGAAATATGTCATTGGTATTTTAATAGGGATTGCATTGAATCTATAGATTGCTTTGGGTAGTGTGGACATTTTAATGATGTTAATTCTTCCGATCTATGAACACAGTATTTGCTTCCATTTATTTGTACTTTCCTCAATTTCTTCCTTCAGTGTTCTGTAGTTTTCCGAGTACAGGTCTTTTACCTCCTTGGTTAAGTTTATTCCTTGGTACTTTACTTTTCTTGTTGTTACAATAAATGGATTTTTCCCTAGTTTCTAATTATGATATTTCATTGTTGGTGTACAAAAAAGCCTTCAATTTCTGAATATTCACTTTGTAACCTGCTATTTTGCCAAATTTACTTATTAGGTCAAGTAGTTTTTTGGTGGAGCTTATAGGGTTTTCTATGTACACTATCATGTCATCTGCAAATAATTACAGTTTTATTTCTTCCTTTCCAATTTGGATGCCTTTTATTTGTTTTCTTGTCTGATCACTGTGGCTAGAACTTCAAATACTATGTTGAATAAAAGTGGTAAAAGTGGACATCCTTGTCTTGTTCCTGATCTTACTGGGAAAGCTTTTAGCTTTTGCCCATTGAGTATGATGGTAGCTGTATGTTTCTTGTACACGGCCTTCAATTTGTTGAGGAATGCTCCCTCTATTCCACTTTGCTGAGTGTTTTTATCATGAATGTGTGCTGTGCGTTATCATATGCTTTTAAGCATCAATTGATATGATTGTGTGATTTTTGCCTTTCATTTCATTTGTGTGGTGTATTATATTTATTGATTTTTGAATATTATACCATCCTTGCATCCCTGGGATGAATCCCACATGATCTTGGTGAATCATCTTTTAATGTATTGTTGGATGCAGTTTGCCAATATTTTGTTGAGGATTTTAGCATCTATGTTCATCAGCAATATTGGCATATAGTTTTCTTCCTTTGTTGTGTCTTTATCTGGTTTTGGAATTAGGATAATACTGGCTTCATAAAAAGAGTTTGGGAGCCTTCCCTCTTCTTGAATTTTTGGAATAGTTTGAGAAGGATGAAAGTTAGCTCTTCCCTAAATGTTTGATAAAATTCACCTGCGAAGCTGTCCAGTCCAAGGCTTTTGTGTGCTGGGAGTTTTTTGATTGTTGCTTCAATTTCACTAGCTGTTATCAGTCTATTCAGGCTTTCTGCTTCTTCTGGATTCTGTTTAGGAAGATTATAGGTTTCTAGAAATATGTTCATTTTGCCTAGTTTGTCACATTTCTTGGCGTATCGTTGTTCATAGTAATTTCTTACAATCCTTTGTATTTTGATGACATCAGTTGTAATTTCTCCTCTTTCATTTCTTATTTTATTATTTGGGTCCTCACTCTTTTTTTCTTGATGAGTCTGGTTAAAGGCTTGTCAATTTTGTTTATCTTTTCAAAGAACAAGCTCCTGAATTTACTGATCCTTTGAATTGTTCTCTTAGTCTCTATGTCATTTAATTCTGCTCTGATCTTAATTATTTTCCCTCCATTTACTCCCTCTAGGCTTTGTTTGTTGTTGTTCCTCCAGTTCTTGTAGCTATAGGGTTAGGTTTTTTATTTGAAATGTTTCTATCTTTTTTAGGTAGGCCTGTATTGCTATGATCTTCCCTCTGAGGACTGCCTTCATGGTGTCCCATAGATTTTGGGCTGTTGTGTTCATTTTCATTTGTTTCCAGGAACTTTTTTATTTCTTCCTGGATCTCATTGTTAACCCATTCATTATTTTATTGCATATAATTCAGTCTCCATGAATTTAATGTTTTTGAGTTTTCTTCTTGAGGTTGGTTTCTAGTTTCATGCCATTGTGATCTGAGAAGATGCTTGATATGATTTCAATTTTCTTGAATTTGTTGAGGCTTGCCTTATGTCCTATCATGTGGTCTATCTTTGAAAATATTCCATGTGTATTGGAAAAGAATGTATATTTTGCTTATTTGGAGTGAAAGTTTCTGTATATATCAATTAAGTCCATTTGATTTAGAGTATTGTTCAATGTCACAATATTCTTGCTGATTCTTTGCTTGGAAGATCTATCCATTGTTAACAATGGGTTGTTAAAATTCCCTACTATGAGTGTGTTGTTGTAGACATCTTTCTTGAAGTCCTCCAAGATTTTCCTTATGTATTTGGGAGTTCCTATGTTGGGTGCATAATGTTTATAAAGGTTATATTTTCTTGATGAATTATTCCTTTAAATATTATGTAGTGCCCTTCTTTGTCTCTTTTTATGGCCTTTGTTTTGAAATTTGTTTTGTCTGACATAAGTATTGCTACCCCAGCTTTTTTTCATGTCTGTTTGCTTGAAATATTTGTTTCCAGCCCTTCAGTTTCAGTCTGTGTAGGTCTTTAGTTCTGAGGTGGATCTCTTGTAGGCAGCGTATGCAGGTTATGTTTTCTTATCCATTCAGCTACCCTATGTCTTTTGATTGGATCATTTAATCCATTAAGGTTATTATTGATAGGTACTTATTCATTGCCATTTTTTCCCTTTGTACCTGTGTTCCTCTCTCTCTCTTTCTTTCTTCATCTTTTTAAAGCAGTCCCTTTAGTATTTCTTGCAATGCTCGTTTGGTGGAGATGTACTCTTTTAGCCTTTTTTTTTTTTTGTCTGGGAAATTCCTTATTTAGCCTTCCATTTTAAATGAGAGCCTGCTGGGTAAAGTAGTCTTGGTTGCAAGCCTTTGCTTTTCATTACTTGGAATATTTCTTGCCATTCTCTTCTGGCTTATAGTGTTTTTATTGAGTAATCAGCTGATAGCCTTATCGGAGTTCCCTTGTATATTTTTAGTTGTTTGTCCCCTTTGCTACCTTTAAGAGTCTCTCTTTGTCTTTAAATTTTGCCATTTTAATTATGATGTGTCTTGGAATGGGCCTCTTTGGGTTTATCTTTTAAAAAAGATTATTTTATTTTTAAACAGAGGGGAAGGGAGGGAGACAAGAGAAGGAGAGAAACATGAATGTGTGGTTGTCTGTCATGCTCCTCCTACTGGGGACCTGGCCCTCAACCAAAGCATGTGCCCTGACTAGGAATTAAACCAGCAACCTTTTGGTTCACAGACCAGTGCTCAATCTACTGAGCCACATCAGCCAGGGCCTCTTTGGATTCATCTTGATTGGGACTCTCTGTGCTTCCTGGACTTGTGTGACTTTTTCTCTCATCAAGTAAAGAAAGTTTTCTGTCATTACTTTTTCAAACAGGTTTTCTACTCCTTGCTTCTCTTCTTCTCCTTCTGGTATCCCTATGATACAAATATTATTGTTTCATATTGTGCAGTTCCCTTAAACCCTCTTCATTCTTTTTGAGTCTTTTTTCATTTTGTTGCTCTGTCTGGGAATTTTTTTCTACCTTGTCCTCCAGCTCACTGATTTGACCCTTTGTTTCATCTAGCCTGCTCTTAATTCATTCTACTGTGTTCTCCACTTCAGATATTTCCTTCTGGCCCTTATTGATAGTTTCTATGTCCTTTTTCATGCTGGTGTAGTTTGCAGGAAGTTCCTTATACTTTCCTGGAGTTCTCTGTAATTCTCACTGAGCTCCTTGAGCATCCTTATAAACATTATTTTTAACTCAATGTCTGATAGTTTGCTTGCCTCTATTTCATGTGGTAGTCCTTCTGGGGATTCCTCCTTTCCTTCTGATTGGGGATTGGTTATTTGTCTCCTCATTTGAAGTGACTCTTTTTGTTTGTTTCTGTTTCTTAGATTGATCTGCTTTAGTCAAGGCAGATCAAACCCTGTCTTTGTGGGGTAAACTTCTGTGGTAGGAGACCCATGGGACTCAGTGGTGCAGAGGATAGAGAAAGAAGAAATACTGAGAGTGAAGAATGAAAACCAGGCTAAGACAGAGAAAAATTTAAATTTAAAATGAAGAAAGAAAGGGCAGGCGGAAGGAAAATGGAATAGGAGAGAGGAATGGCAAAATGTGAGATTTAAAATACAAAAATAGTGAAGATTTAGAAATAAAATTGAAGAAATGCAGCAAGAACCATCCTGTCTACAACCAATGAGTAAAGACTGATAAAGGTGGGGAAAGGATAAGGGTATTTTAAGAATGGAAAAAAAGAATATGAGATGAGGAAGAAATGAGAAGAAAAACTAATGAGAAGAAAAATGGTTTTGAGAGGCTGGAGGGGAAAGTAATAGTAAGAGTGTGGAACAGAAAAAAGTTGTAGCAAGAGAGAAAATAAGATTTAAAATGAAAATTAGAAGAAGAAAGAAAAGGTAAAATGGAGTAAGAGAAGGGAGGAGCAAAATATGAGATTTGAAATAAACTATAATATAAAAACTTGTGACTTAATAGGGACAACCTTAAAGGACAAGAAATGAATGTTAAAAAGCTATGCAGAGGTGAAAAATAATGCAAATCATGAAGAAGACTGTAGTGGAATTCATCTCAGTAGAATGTAGTGTTTAATACTGTCTTCTCTTTTTGGATCTGCCCTTGGTGATGTCAGATGGGGTCCCAGTCTGGCTCTAGGCAGCCTGTTTGAGACTATAAGCGATCCGCACTCTGCGGCGGCTGTCTCCTTCAGTTGTTAATCTATCAATCTGTAATCAGTAGTCAGGCTTAAGCACCACAGCGTGGGGCAGAGTAATTCCTCCAGGCAGAGCTACTACTTCCCCTCAGTCTGATACAATTCAGAGAGGAGTGCTCTGCCTGAGAAAAATGGTTCTTGCAGTGTGGGGGATAACTCAGCACAGGAACCCTGTTGGCTATTCTTTCAGGTTTTTCCCTGGAGCCACAGTCCAGAATCTCCTCAGCTGTCTCTAGTCCACTCTACCCTCCCTTTGTTGGAGCCAAGGATAAGGGGCCACAAACAAAATTTTGTGCCTTGGCCCTTTAAGAGGCCCTCTGTGTCTCCAGCCATCTCTCCCTAGCAGACAGAAACCCTGCAGCTTTTCACAGCTGGATGTTATCTGGGTTCCTTCTGGCTCTGGTGCTGTAGGCTGGGGAGACTGTCTTGGGGTTTATACCCTGTATTTCTCAGGGGAAACCCCCTGGCCACTGAAATATCCCTCTGACACTTCAGCTGCTGCCCATGGGAGCCCAGCCAGCCATCTTGCATCTCTGCACTCCCTACCAGTCACATTGTAGTGAAGTGGTTTCTTCCATCTGTCCATGGATATAAAGTTTCTCTCCAGCTAGTGTTCAGCTAGTTATTCCAGACGATTTCTCTATAATTTAGTTGTAATTCCAGATTGGTCCTGGAGGACGTAAGTGTAGTTTCCACTTACTCCTCCGCCATCTTGGGTCTCCTTGGGTATAAATGTATTTCAAAAATATACTAGTTTTGACTCTTTTTCTTGTACAGGCAACAAATACTTTTGGATTAAATCTGTAAGGAAAAGCGGCCTGTCTCTTGGGGGCCACAGTTGGCCAACTTCTCAATCTTGAGGAAGTAATAGAGCTGTGGCTGGCTGACCATGGCTTGGTGGGCAGGAGAGAGCCCAGATGAACAGGGTGTCTATCTCCACTCTCTTCCTAATCCTTTGACACCTTCTAGACTCCTCTATTCTGGGATTGAAACCCTCACTTTTCTTTTCCATCCTCAATCAATTTATTCCCCACGAGGCACCTCCAGTCTTGTGGTTGCTCCAGTCTTGCATTTTCCCCTTCTTCCCCTGGATTTTGACATTTTGTAATTAATTTGTACCTTCCAGCCTTCAGATTCTCTGCAGTTGAGAGAGTCTGAAGTTAGGAAACCTGGGCTCAAATTGCACCATCCTAGTTGTGTACCCTTGACAGGTCACTTAACTCAGTTTCTTTTTTTTTTTTTAATTTTTTATTTCAATCATTGTTCAAGTACAGTTTTCTCAGTTTCTTCATCTGCAAAGTAAAAGTAACAATACCTACTTATAAGATTGTTTTGAAGATTCAATGAGATACTGTATATCAAAGTGTCTGCTGAATTGAATCCAACATCCTGTCCAATGTCAAGTGAAGCCATTCAGTTTACCAGTTAATAGCAACTAACTTCCTTTAGACAAAAATTAGGAAACAGGGAACAAGGGAGAGAGCAGCGAAAAGGCTATATTATATTTCCAGGCTCATGCTTATGGATAGCAACACCAGGAATGTTGCTATCGAACTCCTCACTGTGTACTTTGGGGACAGCCCTATAAATACTCTCATACAAAATAATTAGTCCTCCTCCTGCTCCCCCTCAGCCCCACTGCTGCTCAGCAATGGCCCATCTCAGCCACCTGAATGAAAGATGAAGCGAGCCAACAAGTGCTGTTCCCTGCATGGTGTTCTTCCAGAGTCAAAGACTTTTTTTTGGGGGGGGGGGGGTTGGACTGAAGGTTAACTTTTATTGTAGATATTGCCATGATCTTTTTTTCTTTTTAATCATTTTTAATTAATGTTTGAATACAGTTGTCTCCATTCTCCCACCACCACTTTCCCCCACCCGACAGAGTCAAGGACCTTTATTGTTTCATTGCAACTGCAATGAGGTGGAAAGGATGACTTTAGTGAGGAAACTACTACCAGGTCACCATGATTGGCCATCACTTCTGGTTTGGGCTAGGCATCCCATGTGGCTGGCATCAAGGACCTTGGCTAAATGCATTTGGCTACCTGGTGGCTCAAATCAAGGCACCATGGGAAGGAGCTTCTCAGCTACACTAAGGCTCCAGAATAATCAGTGACTTGCAGTTCTTTGTGCTCCCTGGGGATATCCTCAGGGAGCTTTCTGGCCCTAAGCCTGCTGCTGGGGCCTGAAATGCAGCTTACTCTTACTCCCTACCCCCCACTACATAAACATTCATGATCTACTATAGAAACCCTAGACCCTATTCAAAATCAGCTCTAATGTCACCTCAAGCAGGAAGTTTTCTCTGGAGCCCCTTCCCCCACCACTGCCAGATGTGAGCTTTCCTCCTCTGGATATCTTCACACTTCCTCTCCTAAGGCATTTATCACATTCTGTCATGTGTAACAGCTATTTATGTGTTTGTCTTATCCTTCCCTCTCTACTATAGCCAGGGACTGGGGCCAGTTCATCTCTACCCCCACATTGCCTGACACAAGTAAGAGCTCATTCATTCTGTCAGCAAATACTTACTGACCACCTACTCTTGGATACTTCCTGAGTACTCAGGAAGCAGACACTTTGGGACTGCACAGAACCCTGCTACCACATCTAAGTCCCCTTAGCTGACACTTGTCTCCAACATACTCCTTTCTCACCTTACCCTAGGACACAGTAAACAGGTAGGGGAAGGGGTTCTTTAAAAACTGGGGAGTTACAAAAGATGTAGCTATTAGGAATGTGTGCTTACTCTTAAATGCCTGTGTGCGGCTCAGCCCAGTGCTGCCTCAACCCCATCCTATACCAGGTCACCTTGGAGGTTTGTACCCCTTGGGTAAACCATGAGGCAGAGCGCCAGGTAGAATTCCTTCCTAATCCCAAACTTTGCACCCTTTCCCACTGACCCTGTGATCCCACCATGGGGGATTACTGAACATTTGCACATGGTCCCAGGAGACAGCATACAAATAATTACATGCCCTGAGAGTTTCTGCTTTCTGGAAACTTCCAGTCTAAGAAAATGTAAGCGTCCTATTCTATGGCCTGACTTTGTGGTTTGGCGGGGGGGGGGGGGTCGGGGAGCAGAGGAGCACACTGTTGTCACCTTAGTCCTATTAGAGGCTTGCAGAGGTAAGCTGAGGTTCTCACATCAAGTCAGGAGGAAAGCAGGACTAATTGTTAGATGCAAGGACCCTTACTCGTCCCAGCAACTGGGAAAGAACTAAACCTGAATTCTTGGATATATTGTCTTTGAATTGAGTGTGGGCCAGTGTCCTGACCATAGGATTATAGAATTAAGAATCATGGTTGGATCTGCATCCCAGGTAAGCTATTTATTAACTGTGGGCAAATCATCTCTCCTTTCTTAGCCTCACTTTCCTCATCTATAAAATGGAATTAATAAACCACTCAGAACCCTTGACACTTCACTCATCAGCCAAGACCCTATCAGAATGAAATTCAGGGCATGAGAAAACAGAGAAGATAGATTATATATACTTTTTATAATTCTTTAAAAAATTGTTGTTTATTTAGGAAAGGTTGTCATAGAGAGGTCCTGTTATCCAGGCTGACAGGAACCATATAGATCTTCTTGTCCAACTGTCTCATTTGATTGATGGAAAACCCGCGGCCCAGAGAGGGTGAGGTCTGCCTCAGGTCACCTAAACAATATAGTGCCAGGGAATGTCCCTATAACAAAGGACCACTAAAGCTGGCTTTCACAAGAATTGACTGTTGGGGCTCTGCTGGCCCTAGTACACGAAATCCAAGGTCACTGATCCTGAGAATTTTCTAATCTAAAAAGAGCCCATCACCAATAAACCCATGTTCTTTCCTTTGGTTTAGGCTATGAAGAAATGTTAAAGGTGACTAATAAGGAAATTTCAGGGACAATGAGAATATTCATTATCTTAATTGTGGCAACGATTTTATAGCTGCAAGCATATATCAAAACTATCAATCAACCTGTACATTTTAAATATCCATAAGTTACTGGAAGACAAATGTTTACCTCAAAAACACTGTAAATAAAATAGTAGAGAGACCCAAATGTTGAGTTGAGTAAGAGCTTAAGAGGGTCTGAATATTGCTAATGTGGCCTCCAAGTAGTTTTGTTGTTCAAGATCAACATTTCTTCTGCTGGGCTTCATGGAGGCACCACAAGCAGCTTTCTTCAAAGTTGTTATATCTGTCCTCACCCACACCCACCCAGAGCCCAGAGGCTCCTTTTGGCCATTCAGCTGGTACAGGCCAGAGATAGATGCAGGACTAGCTTTTTTGACTTCTTCCTCCCTAAGGATTCGTGGGAAGCCTGTAGCCTGAATGAAAACTCAAAAAGTTTACGTGGCAGTGAAACTGTTTAATTTAACTCATTCAAAAGATTTCCATTTACCCCTACCCCCTTGTCATTTTCCCTTGCCTCACAGCAGGGACACATATGTACTACCTGACAGTTGTTTCCAAGTCACAGAACTGACTTTTCTTTTTTTGCCTCCCCAAGTCAACAAACAGTTTTTTCAGAATTTACTTTGTGCAAAGCTATGCCCTATAGGAAACAAGGATGCATAAGCCTACTCTGTACCTCCACATAAACGCTCGACCTTGTACACAAATAACTCTCATGCTGGACAAAAAGCGATGCATGTCATGAAGAATTCCCAAGTGCTGTAGTACTGCAAAAAGAGTGCTTGCTTTCACCCAGGGCATTAGGGGAGCCTTCATGGGGGGATGGCCCATAGAGCTGAGCCCCAATGGGTGGGTCATTGTCCCTTAACAATAAGAAATGGCATTTGAGTCCCGGCTGGTGTGACTCAGTAGACTGAGTGCCGGCCTGTGAACCCAAGGGCTGCTGGTTTGATTTCCGGTCAGGGCACATGCCTGGGTTGTGGGCCAGGTCCCCAGGGGGGCACAGGAGAGGCAACTGCACATTGATGTTTCTCTCCCTCTCTTTCTCCCTCCCTTCCTCTCTCTCTAAAAATAAGTAAATAAAATCTTTTTAAAACTATAAAAAAAGAAATGGCATTTGAGTGGTGTTTTGCATTTTATGAAAGTGTTTTCATATCATGCTGTCTTATCATTACAACAATTTTAAAATGTAACTGGGTTGTTATCATTAGCCTCGTTTTAGAGAGAAGTAAACTGAAGCTCACAGAAGATAAGTTTGGTAGGTATGCCATCCAACCTATGGTTTTAAAGTTTAACTCCTCTTATTACTTCATAAAGCTGCTTAATAGGCAGAGGTGCAAGGAGGCCAGAAATCCAGGAGGGCCATGGTGGGTATTTCAGCCAGCAGAAAAACAAGGATTGTGTAAGGAAGCAGTGAATTGCAGACTGGGAAGGCTGCTTGGGACCCATTATTGTGTGAACCCTGAGGAGGAAGACACCTAACTAAGGAGGACTGCTGGTGGCTAACTGGGCTCAAATGTTTAAAAAACAGCTTCGCATCCATTTCTGCAGAAGGACCTCTCACACAAACTGCACTTCAGGGACAAGCCTGCACTGACCCACCTGCCTCAGCGCTGAACTGCTTACGTGCTCTGTGTTCCTGTCATCTGAGCCAACTCTTGTAAAGAAGTTCCCTGGAGTCCTATTTCAACCAATAAGACTGAGGCTTTCCCCATCCAATCAGAGCTACCAAGCTCTGAACAACCAGAGTGGTTCTATTCTGACCAGTCAGAACAGTGCCTTTTGTACCAATTAAATGGTGAGAATTTGGAGTCCTCATTTGCATGAGGACAGACCAATCAAGGACTAGCAGTGGGGACTCCTGTCTATGTAAGCCAGTTTACCTCTGGCTCTGAAAGTGCACTTTCCCTTTCCACCAACTGAAGACTGTGTTCTCCTGGTTGAGCTGAAACACCAAAGATGTCCTTCCAGAGCAGAGTGGAGCAGACTAGTGCAGTGCAAAGCAGACCATTGAGGAACACAGTAAAGTTTTCTACCCAGAGAGGGGCCTGGCTCCAGGGCTGTCTGGTTTCAAGGCTGTCTGGCTCCAGGGATGTCTGGCCCCAGGGCTGCCTCATAACCATTCTGTTTTCACAGCCTTGCTGTATCACCATTGAGCTGTTTTGCACTGAATAAAGCTCCCTTCTTCACCACACCCCAAAATGGGGATTCATGTTGGTGTTGAATTGATGCCAATGACCATTGGTTGACAGTTGGTAGCTTTAAATGCCAAGCTAATGGTCTGTATATTTATCCCCTATGTCTTATAAGACTAAGTATAGATGTTAACTAGACTTATTGCATTGATCATTTTGCAATTTATACAAATACCAGGCCATTAGGTTGTATACCTGAAATTAATATGTTATATGCCAATTATATCTCAATAAAAAGAGAATAGGTTTAAAATTAGTGCTTGGAAGGAGGGTGGAAACTAAACTAGTGATGTATTTAAGGAGCTACCTTTGCTTTGCTTTTAGGGGTCCAACAACACAAACAAACAACATTAGGGTGACCCCAGTCCCCCCCTTCAGCCATGAGTAGAGAAGACACATGGAGATACTTATCCAGGTTAAATAACAAAAGCCATTTCCTTCTGAGCAGCTTGCCTCTTAGCTCCCATGGAGAAGGCAGTGGGGTCAGGGAGCAGAAGGAAATGAAAGAGGGTAGGAAGATAAAGGGATGGCCAGGAAGGGAAGTCAGGCTCCAGGCCACATCCTGACAGACAGCCAGGCCCGGACTGAGGCTCTCTTGAGATGCTCTGGCCAGTTTCCTACTAGGACAAATTCAACTTTAATTAATCTGTTTCCCCTCCAGCTCATTGTTGTTGCAGGCAAAAAAGAAGGGCCTGAAAGCACTTGTGTTCAGACCTTTAGCTAATCATTCAGACAGCAAGCACTGCACTGGGCAAGAAATGGCAGGCTCCCATTGAGGCAGTGGAAAGCGTATGTGAGTCAGGGAACCTAGGGCAAGTTACTGAGCTTCTCTGAGCCTCAGTTTCCTCAAGTGTCAAATGATACCTGCAGGGCTCATGGGAGAATTCGAAGAGCTCAATCGGATGGAGGCCTCGTGTAGCCTCTGGCTCCCAGTAGGGGCTCAATAAGTGCCAGCTTCTCCAATTCCTTTCCACTGCACCTAGAACAGCCACCAGGGAATTTCCACAACACAATGGAGCAAGGAGTCATCTCACAAACAGAAGTAGATGAACCCAGTGTCAATTTCTTTAGGCCAAAGTTTATGAATGCATTTCATGTAATGTTTTGGGAGGATAAGGACTGGGAGAGTGTGAAGTAAAAGGAGAAAAGATTTGAAAAAATCCTCTTTCTGGAGGGTCCAGGCAGGGGTTGGAAGGTAAACTACTGAGTGGAAGAGATTCTGCTAAAGCAGAGTAATTTGAGGTTTAGTCACTACTACTTCTGCCTTGAAATTCAGCAAGAAAAGTATTAGAGGAAGCTAATGAGGAAATAAAATATAGTCAGTGGCCTGGTTACCTGTGCTCACAGGGGAGACTATTAGTAAATGTAATAGATTAGTAAATGTATTCTAGCTTTCCTTGCTCCACCAGAAATCCAGAACACAGGAAGGTCCCTGAAACTAAATGATGACAATTCTTGCAACACAACTCTCCTGGCAACTTTCTGCTTATGGGACTCTTCTTACAGAGGCAGGTCACTCTAAGGTGATATGTCCCAATCTCCAGTCACCTATGGACCACCTTCCTGATTTTTAACATATCCACTATTGACTCCGAGATGAATATACCTGCCAAAAAGCACTCTTCATGGTTAATTGGGCTCAAATTCATAACCAGAATCTAGCATTCATTGTTTGCAGTGGTCTCTCATGCACACTGCATACTAGAGAAAAGCTACACGCTGAGCTGTCAGCCTGTACATTGTGCACCTACTGCCTGAGTCAAACCCTTATAAGAGAGCTCCTAGGATCATATTTCAACCAATAGGATTGAGTCTTTCCCTGTTTGATCAGAGCTGTATAGCTATAGCCTCATTTGCATCTTCATCAACCAGTCAGGACAGTGCTTTTGGGACCAATCAAATTGCTCTCATCATTAAATGCATGAGGACAGACCACTCAGGGATCAAGGGCAGGTACTCTTCTCTATAAAAGCCAAACTGCCCTTTGTCTCTGTAGATCACACTTTCAGTTTCCATTGAAGATCACACCTCCTTGGCTGGGGCCACAACATCAGGATGAGAATACACAGCCACCTCACCCAAGCTGTTTCACAGCCATACTGCATCACAATTGAACCGTTTGCACTGAATAAAGTTTCTCTCCCCCTTCACTGTACCCCAGATTGAGAACTCTTGTTAGAGTTGAATTGGCAATGATGAGCTTCAGTTGATACTGCATACCACCTAAACTATTTCTTCATTAATATTTTCCTTTAAATTTCTCACTCTTTCACTTAAAGAAACTGTATCACTCATGTAAATGGAAAATCGCTACTATGTGACTTCAAGAAACCATAAAACAAATGCATTGCTATTAAAATAAAAATATTCACTTATGTTCCATATAAAAGCAGGAGATATACTCCCAGCCCCAGAAGAACATGGGTCCACTTTGGGAAGCTGGCTCTAGATAAGATCATTGACTTAAGGATGAAGCCTGTGCTGAGACAGACACAGCGGCAAAGCTCCTGCTCAAACAGGAAACCAGGCTGGGGTGAAAGGGCTCTGATGAACAGCTGGCTTGGTACATGGTCTCTTTACATCTTGCCCTGGAATCTCCTCCCAGGTTAAGGAAATTCAGATGGCACCCACTCCAACAAGTAGGCAGGCAGCTCAGCTAAAAGGCAGACAAGTGAGCGAGCAGCCACAAAGTCCTGGCTCTTGGTCTTTCAGATTGCAATCACTATTGGATCCAAAACCTGCATTCAGGAAACTCATCTATTTAATATGTTAATTGTATTTTTTGCAATGATTTCTTCCTTCCTCTCCTGTATTATTTTATAAATTTCCCCTTGACAAAGACAGATATCTTAGGAGTATGAAGAAACGGATGTGTGCCTGGTTCCCAGGTAGGTAACAAACAACAGGCCTCAGGCCACCTGGGGTTGTGTGGACAATGGAGTCAGTGGGAGGACTCCAAGAAGAATATGAAACTGAATAAATGTGTCCCTTCTCCACCTGGAAACCCTCCTATCATTCTTGCCTGCTAAGAGCTGGGTGGAGGGCTTCCTTTCTGTTCTTACTTTTGTTTTTCATGAGAGTCACCAGCTCTTTACACTCAGAGATCAGTAGCAAAGGAAATTTCTGGATGACATGTTTAGTGTTCAATTCAGGCATTTTGTTAAGCTTTCATAGATCCATTTTCTATTCCTCATCTTACACTAATGGAAAATGGGCAGGTTCCTAAGAAAACAGAAAACTGCTTGATTAACAAACAAAAACAGACTTTTTGGCATGGAGAGAGGCATATATTTATCTACTTCTTTTTTTTTTTTTTACCAGAAAATGGGTTCAAAAATTCTGCCATCTCTTGCTGTTTCCCTTCCTCTCCATTCCCAGAGTCTTTTTTTCTCCAGGATAGCTGATTGACTGTCACAGTATGGTGTGACTATATGGCTCAGATGACAAAAAAAAAGAGAGAGAGAGAATCCAAAAAATCCTAGGGCTTAGGGAAGGCTCGGTCTACATGCATGGGCAGAGAGTGGAAAAGATGGCAGTACTGATGGGCTGTAGGATTGCAGCCTTTAAAGTGTGTGGAGAATCCAGAGGAAACTGACTATCCAACAAAGACTTAAGCGCAGGTAATTCTAATCTATAAAACAACGGGAATTTCCAACTTCCAAGAAGGCCTGGAAAACAAGGTGAAGTGTGTACCCTCATCGGCAGGACACAAACTTAACTGTCCAGCACATGAAAAGAGGCTCAATTAATCATTAGGGAAATGCAACTCAAAACCACAATGAAGGACTTCCAGCCAAGATGGAGGTGTAAGTAGACACACTGTGCCTCCTCAAACAACCAAAATAAGCACAACAAGAATTTAGAAAAAAAAAAAAAAAACAGTACTGACAGAAAATTGAACTGTATGGAAGTCCAACAACCAAGGAGTTAAAATAAACACATTCATCTAGACCGGTAGGAGGGGTGGAGTGGGGCGGCCAGATGGAGAGGGGTCGTGGCAAAAAAAGTGGTGGCTGGCGGACCCCGGGTGCACAGGTGGCAGCTGGCAGACCCAGCGAGGCAGCGGATGGTGGAAGGGCACTACGTGCAAGGCAGCTGGTGGACTGGGCAGTCCCACATTCACACGCAGATAAACCAGACAAAACTGGGGAGTGAGACAGACCAAGCAACCCAAGGCTCCAACTGGGGGAAATCAAGCCTCAAAACACCAATTGAAAACACCTGTGGGGGTTGAGGAACCAGCAGGAGAAACTTCCGGCCTCACAGGACAGTTTGTTGGAAAGACCCACAGGGTCCTAGAGCATACACAAGCCTACCCACATGGAACGCAGCACCAGAAGGCCCAGTTTGCTTGTGGAAAGTGGCGGAAGTGACTGAAATCTGGCAGAGAGTGGAGCAAACGCCATTGTTCCCTCTCTGACCCCTGCCCCACATATAGTGTCACAACCAGGCAACTGGGTGGACCAGCTCTGGTGAACACCTAAGGCTCTACCCCTCACTATGTAATGGGCACATCAAGACAAAAAAATGGCTCAAAGGAAAGAACAGATCAAAGCTTCAGAACAAATAAAACTAAGGACAAAGAGATAGCCAACCTATCAGATGCACAGTTCAAAGCACTGGTGATCAGGATGCTCACAGAATTGGTTGAATTTGGTCGCAAATTAGATGGAAAAATGAAGGCTGTGCTAAGTGAAATAAAGGAAAATGTACAGGGAACCAACAGTGATGGGAAGGAAACTGGGACTCAAATCAATGGAGTTGACCAGAAGGAAGAAAGGAACAATCAAACAGAAAAGAATGAAGAAACTAGAATTAAAAAGAGTGAGGAGAGGCCTAGGAACCTCCAGGACATCTTTAAACGTTCCAACATCTGAATTATAGGGGTACCAGAAGGAGAAGAGGAAGAGCAACAAGTGGAAAAGATATTTGAACAAATAATAATGGAAAACTTTCCCAGTCTGGCAAAGGAAATAGACTTCCAGGAAGTCCAGGGAGCTCAGAGAGTCCCAAAGAAGTTGGACCCAAGGAGGAACACACCAAGGCACATCATAATTACATTACCCAAGATTAAAATGAAGGACAGAATCCTAGAAGCAGCAAGAGTTAAGGAGACAGTAACCTACAAAGGAGTTTCCATCAGACTGTCAGCTGATTTCTCAAAAGAAACCTTATAGGAAAGAAGGGGCTGGAAAGAAGTATTCCAAGTCATGAAAGGCAAGGATCTACATCCAAGATTGCTCTATCCAGCAAAATTTCATTTAGAATGGAAGGGCAGATAAAGTGCTTCTCAGATAAGGTCAGGTTAAAGGAGTTCATCATCGCCAAGCCCTTATTTTATGAAATGTTAAAGGGACTTATCTAAGAAAAAGAAGATAAAAAAACATGTACAGTAAAATGACAGCAAACTCACAGTTATTAACAACCACACCTAAAACAAAAACAAAAACAGACTAAGCAAGCAACTAGAACAGGAACAGAACCACAGAAATGGAGATCACATGGAGAGTTAGCAACAGAGGAGTGGGAAAAGGAGGGAGGGAGGAAAGGTACGGAGAATAAGTGGCATAGATGGTAGGTAGAAAATAGACAGGGGGAGGGTAAGAATAGTATGGGAAATGTAGAAGCTAAAGAACTCATAAGTATGACACATGGACATGAACTAAAGGGGGGAATGTGGGTGGGAGAGGGTGGGCAGGGTGGAGTGGAGTGAAGGGGGGGAAATGGGACAACCGTAATACCATATTCAATTAACTATATTAAAAAAGAAAAACCACAATGAGGTGCCACTCCACACCCACTAGAATAAACATGACAGGCAATAACAAGTATTGATGAATATGTAGAGAAATTGAAACCCTGGTGGTACATTGCTGGTGGTAGTGTAAAATGGTGCTGTTACTGTAGAAAACAGTATAGCAGTTCCTCTAAAAATTATCCAAAAGAATTGAAAGCCAGAACTTGAACAGATATTTGCACACCCATGTTCATAGTAACATTATTCGTAACAGCCAAAAGGTGGAAGAAAACCAAATATCCACCAATGGATAAACAAAATGTGCTCTACACATACGAAGGAATATTATTCAGCCTTAAAATAGGAAATCCTGATACATGCTACAACATCGATGAACCTTGATGTCATTGCGCTAAGTGAAACAAACAGGTACAAATACAAATATTGTATAATTTCACTTATATAAGGTCCCTAGAATAGTCAGATTTATAGGGCCAGAAAGTATAATAGTGGTTTATAAGGGGTGGGGGATGGGGAAATGGAGCATTACTGTTTACTGAATGCAGTTGCAGTTCTAGAAGATGAAAGGTTCTAGAGATGGCTTCACAATACTGTGGCTATACTTAATGTCAGTGAACTGTACACTTATCAATGATTACAATGGTAAATTGTATGTTATCTATATTTTACCAATGTTAAAGGCAAATGAAGAGAAAGAACATGGAGTGATCTCGACCCACTAAGGCTCTCACCCCTGCTCATAACCCAGAGAGACATCTTGGGGTGGGGAGGATGAACCACTCTAGGGGCTCCTTGGAAAGAGGCTTGAAGCAAGGAAGAAAGCGAGGGCCCTCTGGGTGTCTTCTGGAATCAGGCAATATTGCACTAGACAGGGAAGTAGTAAGGAAAGGAAAAACAAGGAAACAGTAAGCCAAGAGGACTGCATGGGCAGGGCCAGTGAGGAGATACTGTGGGTGCTGCTTGTAGATGAGTACTTCTCCCCAGTGAGAAATTCCAAGGCTTCCAGAGGGCCTCCTCAGTTCAAGAAAACCCCAACAAGGAAGGAAACCATCCAACTCCATCAGTTTATTCCATGAATGGCTATTTAAGTGTAGGTTCTGTGCTGAAGACTGGTGGTGTCAAGAAGGTACCAGAGATGAAACGTGCTTTCAGAGAACTCACAGACTTGTAAGGGAGTCTGTCAGTCCAATGCACCACTGAATACAACCCAAGGGAGTAGGCACCAGAGGCCCTCAAACAAATCCAAGTAAACACTGTGGAACAGATAAGAAAGAGGCAGAAATTTTATCTGGCTGGAAGAGACTGAGAGGACCTCTGGAAGGAGGTAGCCTTTAAGTTGGCAATGAGAGGTGGGCAGAGAAGGACCTGTGCTTTTTTTCTGTTGCTTTGTTCTTCTTGAGAAATAAGCTCCTATTCTTATGCTCATAATTTACAATATCCCATACTGATTTCTTCAACCTATTTCTTGTGGCAGAGCTTTATGTTAGCTTTATGTCTAAAATCTTAGAACAAATTAATTTACATAGCCTGTCAATGCAAGTAATACTGGGACATGTGACTGAAGTGTGACCACAGAGAAATCAATTACTATATCAAACATTGATCGTGCAAATATATTTAGACACACAGAGTAGAAAATTGTCAACTTGAAAATGAAATTTTATACCACACCTGTGTCTGTGAGATGCTAAACACATCAATGCAAAATGAAAATTTTATCCACTATCTATGTAATTTTTCAACCCGATGCCAGGTACACAAGTATTTGGAAGTATATATATTCAGTTTAGGGGCAAAATACATGGCACTGAAATGTTGAGCATTATATAAAAGGTTAATTGTTGAAGTTTTTGAATACCAAGCTCAGGAGTTTGGATTCAACTCAAATGCCACCTTCAAAATGAGCACTGGATGATGTATTATAAAATTGTACACCTGAAACCTGCATAATTTTATTAACCAATGTCACCCCAATATAGTCTATAAAAAGAAAAGATAAATAAACAAATGAGCATTAACTCCTCTCCCCATCACAGCTGCCTAATATCAGGACATACCAGAAATCAGTAGGGTGTGGCTGATATCCATTCCACAGACATGGCTGCTTGACTCAGTGTACAGATGATAAACAGTTGTTCAAGCCAGGCCACAGGGATAGGGAGAGCTCAAAAACCACAGGAAATACACACCATGTCACAGGTGGGAGCAAAGCTGTAGCACACGTGCTCAGCAGGCCCTTAGGAAGCCTATGAGGCATGTGCCACTGCTGGACATTTGTAGTGACAGGAACCCCTAGGGGCATAAAGGGCACAAGGGTTTCTCCCCATGGCAGCCTCCCTGATGCTAACTCAAACTCCAGCTGAAACTGAAGGAGGGCAAGTCCAGCTCTCCTTCATTTTTTAAACCTCTCCATTTGCAGGCTCACTAACTCCTCTGTTTTTTTTTTTTTTTCCAGTCCCACTGCACCAGCAGGCAAATACCATGACAACCTGCCCTGCACAGGAAGCTGGGAATACTGAGTACTGTTGGCTGGGTTGGGTCAGACTGGGCATTGGGACTAGCAGATGCTGCAACTCCTTAGCCTCACCTTCATGCCTGCCCCCATGGGCTTCCTCTTCCTCTGGAATCTGTCCTTTGCTCCTGCCTGGGCCAACTGGGCAGCTGACAGGCACCTGGCATATACCCCTGGCTGAAAAAACTAGTGGTTGCAGATACTGGCCAAAGGATTCCAGGTGGAAAAAAATATGCTGATGGATTGAGCAGAGGTCTGGAGAAATCTAAGAAATGGATAATCCAGACTCACCACTTGGAATGCAAAAGCACGTGCTCAGGCAGCCAACTTTGCCCCTGTGGACCTGCCTGGCCCTCCCATTGCCTGGGGCCTCCTGCTGTTCGCCTGCAAGCAGTGGCGTGATGTGAAGAGGTCAGAGGTCACATAGCAGGCCATGAGGAAGTGCTCTGCCCCATCCCCACCCCCCAGGCCTACCATGTGGCATCCTAGGGAAAAGATCCATCCCTGCCCCCACCCCCGCTCCCCAAGTATGCAGAAGGGGGAGGGGGAATTTGAGTTTCTCATGAGCCTGTGTGTTCAAGCTGTGGGATCTTGGCCTTCCTGCCACGGAGCTGAATGACTCTTGGTTTCCTAAAACTTCTGGGGCAGCAGAAGGGGTAGAGAGTAAGCCATGTCAAAAGACAAGTTGGGGATTTGATGTAGAGTGTGACAGTGACTGAGCAGACTGCAAGGAGCAGCCACCATTGGGTTGGGGTGGCGAGCTCAGTTACTGCCTAAGGTAGTGGTCTGGAGTTTTTCAGCCTCATCTGTAAGCCAGGTGAGTCTGGGACAAAGCGACTCACCCTCCACCCCAACACCTCTGGCTAGGGCAGCTCAGAGGTATTAACCAGCTGGATGGTGCTCAAACTGTGCCAGTTCCCATCCTGGCCCAGATCTCCAGTCTGTCTGTGTTTCCCACCCTTCATCGCCTAACACAGTGCTATTCATATTTCCTAACTCTTCTCAGACCTCCTCTCCTCCAGGAAGCATATCTCCAAGCCCTTCTCAGGCAATCCTACCCTGAGGGCCTCTCCCTCAGCACCCGGTACTACCTCTGTCACAAGGGGCTCTGACAGAGCACTGCTAACATTTTATTTGGTAAAGTAAAGGCATTTTTTTAAAACTGTCATTTACTATGACCAAGATTTTATAAACAACAGGATGTCTTAACATCAAAAAGTTGAACGACAATTTCAGAATTTTAGAAACTGAATGCATTTGGCTTTATGAAAAAAAAAAAACCCCGATATCATCATTTTCTCATTTTTAACTCAGAAGACTGAAACACTGTGAAGGAGAAGCACTCATTTGCATTTGGGAACTATGGGCCTAAAGAACAGTTAGACAAATAAAAGCCTGTGTTGGAGTACCTGGGAGCTCTTCCCCCACACTTGGACTGCATGCTGAAGTTTTCCAAGCCACCTGTACATGCTCACAACACCTTGCCATGGGTTATTCCCATTTTACACATGAAGAAACTGAGGCTCAGAAGAAATTAAATTGCTTGCCCAAAGCCACACAGGTAGTGAAGACCCCCAAGTCCTTGTTCTCCTGGGCCATGCTGCCTCAACACGATGGTGTCTTCAATTCAATTCAAGAAGCATTTCTTGAGGAGGGGGCAAGATGGAGGTGTAGGCAGAAATGCTTTGCTTCCTCGCACAACCAAAAGAAGGAAAACAACCAATTTAAAAACAAAGGACAACCAGAACTGCCAGAAAAGCGTTTGCATAGAAGTCCAACAACCAAGGAGTTGAAGAAACATTTAAACAGAAGGTAGGAAGGGAGGAGAGGATGCAACAAGGTGGCAGCTGGATGACCACACGAGCAATCCCATATTCACACGCAGGTAAGCCTGGGGAAAGCGGGGGAGCAAGGACCACAAAACCCTGGGTTTCAGCCTGGGAAACTAAAGACTCAAAACCAGAGGCTGTGGAAAAGATCTGTGGGGATTGTGGCAGCAGGAAGCAACTAACAGCCTCCCAGGATAGTATGTTGGAGAGGCCTACATGGTCCTGAAATGCACACAAACCCACTTGCCTGGGTGATTTCCACCTTTTTTTAGGTGCAAATCAGCACCTAAAGGGCACAAACCGCTTGTGGGAAGAGGGGGAAGCAACAGAAAGTGGGATGAGAGCGGAGTAAGTGGCATTATTCCTTCTCTGACCCTTCCCTCAAAGACAGTGCCACTAGGCAGCAGAGAAGGTTGCCCTGCCATGGAGAATACATAAAGCTCCTCCCTTTATATGTAACAGGTGTGCTGAGACAAAGAAATATGGCCCAAATGAAAGAACGGATCAAAACTCCAGAAAAAGAACCAAGTGACAAGGAGATAGACAACCTATCTGATGCAGAGTTCAAAACACTGATAATCAGGATGCTCACAGAATTGACTGAGCTCAGTTGCAAAATGAAGGAAGAATTGACAGCTACACAAAGTGAATAAAGGAAAATATACAGGGAACCAACAGTGAAGGGAAGCAAATTCCCTCAGATCAACGATTTGGAACAAAAAGAAAAAAAATAAGCATCCAACTGGAATAGTATGAAGAAACAAGAATGCAAAAAAAAATGAGGAGAGGCTTAGGAACCTCTGGGACAACTTTAAACATTCCAACATTCAAATCATATGAGCGCCAGAAGGAGAAGAGGAACAGCAAGATATTGAAAACCTATTTGAACAAATAATGAAGGAAAACTTCCCCAATCTGGCAAAAGAAACAGACTTCCAGGAAGTCCAGGAAGCCCAGAGAGTCCCAAAGAAATTGGACCCAAGGAGGATCACGCCAAGGTACAACATAATTAAGTTATGCAAGATTAAAGATAAGGAGAGAATCTTAAAAGCAGCAAGAGGAAAGGAGAGAGTTACCTAAAAGGAATTCCTATCAGACTGTCAGCTGATTTCTCAAAAGAAATCTTATAGGAAAGAAGGGGCTGGAAAGAAGTATTTGAAGTCATGAAAGGCAAGGACCTGCACCCAAGATTACACAACCCAGCAAAGCTTTCATTTAGAATGGAAGGGCAGATAAAGTGCTTCTCAGATAAGGTAAAGTTAAAGGACTTCACCAACACCAAGCCCTTATTATATGAAATGTTAAAAGGGCTTATCAAAGAAATAGAAGATCAAAAACTATGAACAGTTTTTGATGACAAAAAAATGGCAAAAAAAGCCACAACTATCAAGAACTAAACCTCAAGTGTCACAGGTTCGATTCCCAGTCAGGGTACATGCCTGGGTTGCAGGTCATGACCCCCAGCAACCGCACATTGATGTTTTTCTTTCTCTCTCTTTCTCCCTCCTCTTCCTCTCTAAAAATAAATAAATAAAATCTTTTTTAAAAAAAGAACTGAACCTAAAAAACAAAAACTAAGCAAACAACTAGAACAGGAACAGAGATCACATGGAGGGTGAGCAGTAGGGAGGGAGGGGGGACAATGAGGGGAAATGTACAGGGAATAAAAAGCAGAAGGTAGGCACAAAATAGTTAGAGAGAGGTCAAGAGTAGTATAGGAAATGGAGAAGCCAAATAACTTATATGTACAATACATGGACATGGACTGTGGGGAGTGGGAATGCTGGAGGGCGGGGGGGTGTATGGACCAGGTAGATAGAGGGGGGGAAATTGGGACAACTGTAATAGCATAATCAATAAAATATACTTTTAAGAAAGAAGCATTTATTCCCCTGGCTGGTGTGGCTCTGTGGATTGAGTGCTGGCCTGCAAACCAAAGGGTCACCAGTTCAATTCCCAGTCAGGGCACATGCCTGGGTTGAGAGCCAGGTCCCCAGTAGGGGGTGTGCAAGAGACAACCACACGATGATGTTTCTCTTCCTCTCTTTCTCCCTCCCTTCTCCTCTCTCTAAAAATAAATAAACAAAATCTTAAAAAAAAGAAGCATTTATTGAATGCACACCCTGTGTTCTGCCAGATGCAAAGTTAAATATCCTCACAGAACAGCAAGAATACTACAGATAACTTAAATAACATCACGCTGCAAGGTTCTTGTGCCAAAGAATGATAGAATTTATGAGGGTTCCTAGTATAAGACCAGGCATCCAGTAGGCATTCAATAAATATTAGTTTCCTAACTTCCTTCCTTTCCTCCTTCAAAGCATCAGTGAATGATGTGGAAAACAGCCCTGCTCCCCACAAGTGCCCATGCCTCCCAGCCTCAATGCAGTCTGCTGCAGAGCACATGAAAACTGCTGGGGTCTTCTTGAATTGTGTCCGTTAACATTTGATGTGGTTCATCCCCATTCTTATGGTCCATTACTGGGAGCTATGGGTAAGTGCATCTGAGAGACCAGGTTAGGACCAGCTTGAGTGAGGAGAGGGAAAGGTCTGTTGGGCCAGCTGAGGGGCAGGAATTCTTTACTCCTGGTTGTATGACAAGGTGCAGCATGGGGCAGGAGAGGGCAAATGAAGGACCCATTATTTGATTTTGCCAGAATGGAAGGGAGAAATGGGAAGGAACAGGAAACAAGGGAAGTAGAGGAGACTGCGTGCCTAGGTGAAGGGTCTGAGGCAGAGGATGGAGGTGTGCCAAGTCCTCGAATCTCCTGTCAAGACCAGCTATCATATGGGAAGACCCTTGGCAACTTCTCCACTGACAATGCAAATGGAGAAAAAAAAAAGGTGATGATGTCAGAATCTGTGCTGGGGCCTTCACCACGTGTAGTTTTCATGTGTGCCATAATTCTGAAGCAGGAAGTTGTATTATCCCCCATTTTACAGATGAAGAAACTGAGGCTCTGAGAGACCAGGAAGCTTGCCCAAGTTCACACAGCTAATGAGTGATAGGAGTGAATGCTCTAAAATCCACACTTTTCTACATAAATTCTCTATTCCAAGCAGATTATTTTACTCACCCAGTTCCTCAGTTAGCAAGAAAAGCTGTAAGTGACTTTTGAGGAAGACTTGAGAAACAGATAGGGCTCGCTTTGACAGCACATATACTAAAATTGGAACACTGCTGAGAGGATTAGTGTAGACCCCTGCACAAGGATGGCACACAAATTCGTGAAATGTTCGATATTTCAAACACAAAAAGAAAGAGAAGGAACAAAGATGAGTTGTGAAGATTATTTGAGTAGGCCAGATGTAAAACAATATGCCTCTAAGCAAGGCAGTGGTAATAGAACTGGAAAGGATGAGACATACGTGATGTGGAACCAGATGACTGCTCCTTTTCACTCTCCTTTGCATGCTCCTCTTTTTCTACCTAACTCTTAGCATTCAGCGAGGCTTGGTCCTAGGCCTTGTACTCCATACATCTTCCTTAGAAGATCCAGTCACAACCATGGCCAAGCATCCCCAAATGTGATCAAGCCACTGGTATTCTGGTAAACCATCTGGGATGGGGTGGGGAGAAGACACCACTTTGTAGCATTTGCCAACTTCCTTCCTTTTTATAAACACTTTCATCATAAGCAATTTGAAGTAACCAATGGTTTGATAACCAGCTTGCAAACCCACATCACACATGCTCCTCTCACTCCTCCAGCCACACCGGCATTCTTTCCATCCCTTGAATACACTATGTGTTCCCTCCTGCCATAGGGTCTTTGCACATACTATTTCTTCTGAAATGCTGTTCCTCAATATTTAAACAATAGGTTTTCGGGGGCCAACTAGATCCAGAACGCCACTGAATCTGGCTAGCCTCCTCCTGTAAACCTTGGATCCATTTATCTGAATAGCCTGTTGCATATGTGACCCCTACTCTTGGATGTCTCAATGGTACCTCAAAATTGACATGCCCCAAACTGAATGCGTGATCTTTCCCCACAAAACTCAGTTCTCTTCTGGGTTCTTCAGAATATAACCACCATCCATCTACCTGGATGTACAAGGCAGAAAACCCTAGGAGCCTTTCTTGAAGGATCATTCTCTGTTCTCTCCTCACACTCAATTAGTTACCAAATTCTGTTGATTTTCCTTCCACAATAGCTCTTGAATCCTTCCATAGACCTAAAGATACCACCCAAGACCAAACCACCACCCCAGAGCTCTCCACTGACTGGCTCCTTGACTGGTCTCTTGGCTTTTACCTTGGCCTCCCCCAAACCAATCTCACACTAAAGCCAGAGTGACCAGAGGAACCAGTTCAAAATGCAAATGTAAACATGTCATTCTGTTCTTGAAAATGTTCAAGAGCAAAACTGAAAGTGGCCTACAGACCCACCTCACACATGCTCCTCTCACTCCTCCAGCCACACTGGCATTCTTTCCATCCCTTGATTACACCATGTTCCCTTCCTGCCACAGGGTCTTTGCACATACTATTTCTTCTGAAATGCTGTTCCTTCCATTCTTTGCCTAATTAATTCCTAATTATCCTTCATATTTCATCTCAATTATCACTTCCTAAGAGAAGCTTCCTCTGATCTCCCTAACTAAGTCAAGCTTCCCTCCAACTATGACAGGCTCCCCCCAGCATGTATACATTTGTCTGTGTGACTATTTGGCTAATATCTGCCTCTACCACTGGACTGTGAATATGACAATGGCAGAGACTGGGTTTGGTTTTGTGGATCATTCTAGCTCTAGTTCTTAGCATATATTATTATATTTTCAGTAATTACATATTGAATACATGAATAAATGGACAAATTAATGAGTGACTCCATAGATGAAGCAGCATAGAACTCTAGAGTGAGACTACCTGAGTTTAAATTCCAGCTCAGCCACTTACTAGCTATGTGGCCTTGGCCAGGTTACTAATCTCTGTGCTTTATAGTCATACCTTGGTACTCGTTGGCTTCAGAACGCGTCAAACCCTGTACTCGTTGCATTTTGATGAGAAAAAAATGTTTTAGCACTTCACACTTGCTTGGGACTCATCACACTTGCTAGACCTTGAACAAGTCACAAAGCTGCCACACAAAAGAAAATGCTTCATTGTTCTGTACTCGTCTGTTTTGGCACTCGTTGTGAGTTCCAAATGAATTAATGACAAGTACCAAGGTACCACTGTACTTTCACCTCCAGAAAACTGAGATAATAAAAGCAGTTGTTATGATGGTTAAATAAATAAATATTTTTAAAGCTCTTAAACAATGCTGGCCACATGTATAAAGTGTTCACTTAAACAAACAAAAACCAAACAAACAAATAAACAAATTTTCCTGTCCCATTGACTCAATAGCAAACATGAAATGCATTTGTTTTCCAGTGGTTCCAGAGCTCCAGATCTAAAGTCTAGGTGCAGGAAGCCATCAGCTTCAGCTTCCTTTGGAAGAGAAAGAAAGCTGAGGTCTTTGGAGCCTGACTTGAACTGACTCTTCCCTCCCTTTCTCCCCTACCTCGAGTCCATCAGAAGTGCTGTCAGTTCTACCTGAAACACAAACCCAAAATCTGTCTCCCTTGGTTCTACCACTCATTGTGCTATCTCCACTTCCACCCTTGTTTCCTTACAACCCATTCTCCACCCAGGGGCCAGATTATGCCAAGGAGACTGCCAATCAAATCTCATCTCTCCTTTGCTCAAAGCTCTCCTGTGACTGCTCATCACACCGAAAATGCATTCCAAACCCTTGCTCATGGCTCCCAGGGCATTTGACCACAAAGCCCCTGCCTACCTCCTCAGTCTCCTCTCTCAGCTTGCCCCAGCCATACTCAACCCTGCTCATGACTTTCTCAAAGCACTATGTGCTCTCTTCATTCTGGCCCTTTGTGATCCTGTGCCATCTATTTGGACCACTTGTTTTTTCTACTGTGGTCTTCACTCCGCTGACTGCTGCTCCTCCTCCAGATTCAGCCCAGACACCACTTCTCTGGGAAGCCTTTGCTGACTCCTCACCTCTTGCCCTTGGCTGTGATGGGTGCCCCTCCTCCATGCTCCCATGGCATCAGTTTCTTCCCCTTTTCAGCATGTGCCACCCCATATTATCCTTGCCTGTTCACTTGTTTGTAACACCCCACCCTCATGGCTGCTCTTTTTCACAGCTGTAGGTCCAGCATCCAGCACAAGTTTGCCACAGATTAGGTGATTAAATAAATGTTTGTTGAGTGAATCTTGATTTTACCATTCCCCCAGATAAATGTCCTTGCATAAGTTCTCTCTGTATCCCAAATGTGAAATAGGAGGGTGATAATTTGCCAAGCTGTTGTGAGGATTAAATGAAATAACATCTATAAAGCACACAACACAGAGTAGGCGCTCAATAAACAGCAGCTATTGTTGGGTAGCAACTGGTCAGGAAAAGACAGAAAAACAAGTCTCTCCTCCCTGCTATCCTATACACACACCCATCCTGCTTCCCTCCTATCTTTGGTCTCTTGAATAAAGCTGGAAAACCTGACCCAGCAAAAATAATCCCCTTCAGTAAACTCTGGGAGAGAACTATCTTCTGTATCAACAACACACCCTTGGCTCAGTCTCCAGTGGATCAGCCCTGAGTTGGAGATCTGGCTTTTCTTTTCACCCCAGATATTTACAGTGTAAACCTTGGCTGATAGGGAGGGGCATGCAGCCTATGCCAAGAAACCTCAGGAAGGAACTCACACTGGGTCCCCACACAGTAATGCACACTGTTCTGGAATGGGAGTGGACTCCTCCATCCAAATGTTTTGTTGGCAGTGAGAAAAGAAAGGGATCGTTTCTGCAGTGAGATGGACATGGGATCGTTTCTGCAGTGAGATGGACATACAGAGGCCAAGTATTTCTCTCCAAGCTCTGATTGTAGTCTGTCTGTTCTGTCTAGCAGAGAAAAGTCCCAAGTTCTAGTTCAAGCTCCATCTTAACTTTTCTGTCTTCATGGTGAAAGAAGGGAACAGTGTTGGATGTCCTACCTCCCACTTTTAAATTTCAGCTGAACTGGAACCTCTAACTGATGACCTCCAACTGCTTCAGAGTTGGCATTCAATTTAAACAAATATGTACTGGTTGCCTAATGCTTCTTTGACTTAAAATTGGAGTTATCTTCTGCTGTATGTCATATATACATTTACAAGTCAATATGTGCCTACTATTTTACTCTGTCTTTTTCACTTAACATTATTCCATGTAAATATTTTCTTGTACTGGTAGAGTTCATGAAGTTGTCAAATTTGATGACCATATTATAGCCAAGTGTATTAAAACTTGCAGTCTCCTTAGCCAAATCCCTACAATTAGTTGTTTGGGTTATTTCTATCTGTTTCTATAATAAATAACAGATAATAAATAGCACCTTGTACAGTTTGCTTTGGGAAATTTCCTCTTCTGGATATTTTTATCTGGATGCAAATTCAGTTTTAGAAAGGGGTTGGAGGGAGAGAGAGGCAGAGGAAAGAAATAATGAAAGCTCTCAACACAGACTAAGAAATCAAGAAAAAGAGATGAGTAGTGTACGTGTTATTTTTTTTAGTTAAAGATTTCTTTTAACAAAACTTCAGCATGGCTCTAAGCAGTAACACCATGAAGCCACCAACTTTTATGTACTAATTGTATTTCTTTAAAATACATTGAAAAAAATTTATGACTATTGAAGTTAAAAAATATTTAGCCATATGCCACCTGAAATTAAGTCATGTACCACCAGTGGCCTGCCTACCATCCTTGAGAAAACTATAGCTCAGACACAAGTTATCAGGGACCTGTTTCATGAGGGTGGGGCACTTCTAGGAGCCCAATCTCTGAGCAGTGTGCCTCTGGAATCCATTCCCTTCCCCTATGTTAGCAATTTACATTCTTTTCTGCAAATTATTTTTAGAGAAATGCAAATTAAAACCACAGTTGATATTACCTCATACCTGTCACACTGGCTATCAAGTGTTGTTGAGGATGTGGAGGAAAGGGAACCCTCATGCACTGTTGATGGGAATACAGATTGGTGCAGCTACTCTAGAAAACAGTATGGAGTTACCTCAAAAATTTAAAAAAATGGAACTGCCTTATGACCCAGTGATTCCACTTTTCAGTATATATCCAAAGAGACCTAAAACACTAATTCAAAAGAATATATGCACCTCTATGTTCATTGCAGCATTATTTACAATTGCCAAGACATGGAAGCAACCCAATGCCCATTGATAGATGAGTGAGTAAAAAAGCTGTGGTACATTTACACAGTGGAATACTACTCAGCCATAAGAAAGATGGGCTTGGCCTGGTGTGGGTCAGTTGGTTGGGCATTGTCCTGCAAAGAGAAAGGTTGGGGGTTCGATTCCTGGTCAAGGCAAATGACTGAGTTGCAGGTTTGGTCCCCAGTCGAGGCATGTACAAGAGGCAACTAATTGATATTTCTCTCACACTGTTGTTTCTCTCCCTCTCTTTCTCCCTTCCTTGCCCTGTCTCTGGAATTGGTTAAAAAAGAAAAAAAAAGAAAGGATGAAATACTGCCATTTGCAAAACATGGATGGATCTAGAAGGTATTATGGTAAGTAAAATAAGTGAGACGGAGAAAACCAAATATCATTTGATTTCACTTATATGTGGAACCTAAAGAGCAAAGTAAATAAAAAAAAAAAAAACAGAAACAAACTTATAGTTGCAGAGAACATACTGATGGTTGTCAGAGGGAAGGGGGATTGAGGGACTGGGTGGAATAGGTAAAGGGATTGAGAAGTACAAATTGGTAGTCACAGGGATATAAAGTTCAGCATAGGGAATAGAGTCAATAATACTGTAATAACTATGTATGGTGCCAAGTGGGTACTGTAAATATTGAGGGGACTACTGTGTAAAGTGAATGATTGTCTAACCACTATGCTATACACCTGAAACTAATACAGAATAATACTGAATGTAAACTGTAATTGAAATATAAAATTTAACAAAAAAAATTTACTCATTTGGATCAAGCTGTAGGGAATAGAGAGATGGAGAGGAAATGCCCTGACTGTCACTGTGCGCAGAGAGGTAGGTGTTGCTTATTCACATACCAGGCATCTTGGGCTTCATGATCTAGGTGAACGGTTCCCTCCATAGCAGTCTGGACACAGTGAGGCCTAAAATTCCTTCACTAGAGCCCTAAGGAAAGATTCCTAAAGCTTGAGCTTATCAACAAACTCAGAAAGAGGCTAAGTCGCTGCCTTCCTCCTCCCTTTCCTCCCCTCACCCCACTCTACTCTCATAGCCCCCTTCCAAATCTGAGCTGAGCTTTAGCATAAGAGAAGCATGACTCATAAAAACCAGAGGCTGAGCTGGGGGAGATCAGGCTGCCAGGATTCATCCCCAACTGACAAGGAGCAGACCTGGCAGCTTAGTTCTCAGCCTGTGGCAGATTTAGCTGTCCAAAGGCTTTGGGTCTTTAGAGCCCACAGGGTGACAAACATTCCCTGAGGAAAGGTCAGAGATCAGAAAATGTCAAAGAGCTGGATGTAGGGAAGAAGATTTTGTTCATTCCACTGAGGTAGGATTCAAATCTTGTCACCCTTTCACCCACCAATGTCTTGTCCAAAAGTCCATTAGACCTAAGTGCTTGTCTTCATAGTAAAATAATCACAACAGGAGTAGTAGTAAGTAATGTTTACAGGGACATAACTGTGTGCCAGATAGTATGCTAAGTCTTGTCATGTATTAACTTATTCCATTCTCAGAAAGTCCTGATGAGGCAAGTTCTCTTATTGAATCCACTTCAAAAATGAGAACACTGGAATCAGAGAGGTGAAATAAATTGCCCAAGGTCACCCACCAAGTGGGATAGCCTGGATTCAAGCCTAGGTGTCTGGTTCCAGAACCTAAAATCTTAACCATTCTGTGTGTTTTACCCAGGACACCTTCTGAAGAATGTTGACATTAACTGGCTGAACCAGAATAAATTCCTGACGCATAGCAGAAACTCCATCTATCCGTTGGCCAGCAGCCTAGGGGGTGGGCTGAGCTATCTGCCAAACATGGAAGATAATGAATACTGAAATCATTCAGATAGTCTCTCCCATGGAATCTGAACGTGAGACATGGAAAGGGTCCTCAGTCAGTACTGGGAGCAGAAGCAGACACACACACATACACAAGCACACATGCGCACACATGCTCACACACATGAACATGAGGCAGAAGCCATAAAGCAGTAGAAGAGCCTCGGGTGAAGCAGAAGGTGTGAAATGGAGTGAAGAATAGAGGGAAATTATCGGTGGCAACAGGAACCAAAGCTTCTGAATCAAAAAGCAGGAGAATTACAAGTCAGCCATTTAACTACTCACTTGCCAATATCCTCACCTTTCTAATACCATTGTCCATCCATTATATCCATCTTGCAAATCCTCAAGGCTTAAATCAATCCAAATTTCTACTCTGTCTGCTCCTGCTCCAGGACTGCTAAGCAGTGCTTGCAGAAAACATACAATCCTGCAGATGGGAAGTGTTATAAATTCATGGTCTCGACTTCCACTAGGCTTCGCTGTGGTGGGCAATCCTTCTTTCAGTCCTTACTGGTCTCTCTCTTCCATTGTCCACAGAGGCTCTCTGAGAAACCTTGACCTCCATTATCATCCACAAACTTCTAGTTTTGTCCGATTTCACAGAAAAAAGGAAGCCACCAGGCAGTAACATTCCATAAGGGAATCTACAAGCTCACTCATCACATCCATACATTCCTTCTTCCTTGCTGTGACTCCTCCTGCCTGATACTGATTTCCTTTGCATCCCATCTCTTCATGCCATCTCAGGGACCTCAAGCATCAATTATCTCCTCTCTCACCTGTATCTGCCATCTCTCCCTCTCTACTGTTAGCTTCCTCCCAATCAGCACTGAAGGACGTCCTCCCTTTCCCCATAACCCTCACTCATCTGCTCTCACTTCCCTTTCACAGGTAAACTTCCAGAAAGAGCTGTCTACACTTGCTATCTCCATTTCCTCACTCCCACTCTTCAGCCCACTGTACACTGACAACCAGTCCTACAACTTCACTGAAACTATTGTCACAAGAATCTCCTCATAGCTAAACCCCACTGTAGTTTCTCAGGTCTTCTCTTACATCAGCCTTTCTGAAACATCGCCACCATTGGCCACTGTTTCCATCTTGAAACATTCTCTCATCTTGGCTTCAGTGATGTTGTGCCCTCTCCTGATTTTTCTCCTGCCTCTCTGACTGCTGCTCAGCCTCCTTGTTAAGCCCTATTACCTCTGTCCATCCCACGAATGTTGAGGGTTCTCATGGCTTGCTCTTAGGCCTTCTTTTCTTCTTTACAAATTCTCCCTGCACAATCTCCAAGGTTTCAATTACAATCTAGAAGCTGCTAACTCTCAAATATATATTTCTAATTTTTATTTTATTGATTGTTATAGAGAGGAAGGGAGGGAGAGACAGAGAGAGATGAGAGAGATAGAGAGATAGATAGAAAGAGAGAGAGAGAGAGAGAGAGAGATTTATTGTTCCACTTATTTATGCATTCATTGCTTGCTTCTTGTATGTGTCCTAAGGATTGGACCTGCAGCCATGGTGTATCAGGATGATGTTCTAACCAAATGAGTTACCCACCCAGGGCTGCAAATATATATATTTCTAGCTCAGATATCTCCTGAGACACAGGCTTGTATAGCCAATTTGTACTTGAGTGTTCCACTGACAACCTAAAGTTGGCATGCCTGGATCAGAACTCATCATTATTCTTATGAAGCTTTTTCCTCTTTCTTCTTGCCTATAATAACAACCTACATTTATTGTGCACTTCTCATGCTCCAGACATGGTTCAAAGCACTTTATGAATTGTTTACTCAATCATTATAAGGAAGGTATTATTAACAATCTCATTTTATAGGTAAGGGAACTGAATGAAGCATAGAGAGAAGCTAAGGAACTTGTCCAAGGTCACACAGCTAATCAGCGGTAGACCTGGGATTCAAACCCAGGCAGTCTGGTTTCAAAACCACTGCTTTTGGCTGTCACACTATACTCCTTTCACTGCTATCCACCTAGGCATCATTGTTGACTCCTGACTTTCTTTTATTGTTCACATCTGTGTACTCAGATTATCAGTCTAAGTGTACTTCAGATCTACCCATTTCTCTCCAGCCCCATTACAACTATCTTAACAAGGTCACTAGTACTCATAGATTCCCAGCCTCCAATGTCATCCCTTCCCAACCCAACTTCCATGCTGCTTCTACAGTGATGTTGTTGAAAGGGAAGTCTGATCCCAATGGCAAACTATTCCACTGCTCCACACCAACTTCAGGTTAATGTCCAAGCCCCTCCACATGACATTCATACTCCTTCATGATCTAGTCTCTGCCTGCCTCTCTAGGCTCAGATTTCCCCACATCCCTCTACTTCTTTACTTTCTATAATTTTCTTCCTTCTCACATGCCTTCACCTGGCTAACACCTACTTATCCTTCAGTTCTCTGTTTAGATGAGGGACTGACTACTCCTTAAGGAAGCCTACCTTGACTCCCCATATCTAGCTCAGGTGCCATCCTTTTAGTACCCTGTACTTGCCTTTGTCAGAGCACTTCTTGGGCACTGACTTGCTCACCTCAGTGCCCCACTTAAGCCTGGTACAGTTTGGCAAATGCTATGCATGTATAAACCATGCCAAAGCTTTCTCCCTTTTTTTCCCCTTTTCCAGACTACACTCAGTGGTCTGCAGAAGCACCCTCAGGAGGCCAAGACCTGTCTGACACAGGTCCTGTGCTCAGAGGCCAAGGACATGTTTCCTGGGGTATCAGGCCAATCTTTCCTTTTCAGAAGTAGGGCCAAAAGCCAGAGCCCTCCCTTTCTTCCTTTTCCTGGACTTGTTTTGCACAATGAATTTCAGTTATCATTTGGCATTTGGAACTAGAGTCTAGCTATGTCTTAGACACTGACTCTTATGAGATCGATGGAAATAACAATGATGACCCACCCAGCCTATCTCTTCTCCCCTCACCACTCTGCACAAAATCCAGTCCCACCATTGTCAACTCAAGTGCCATTCCAGAGGTGGTAGCAGCAGCTCCATGATTATCTGAGAAATCATGAATGGGAAAAGAACCTAAAGTGAGACCTCATTGTGAGATGCCAGTCAGACTCTGTGATCAAATGCCTTGTTGGTTTTGAGCCCATGAGACACACACAGATGGAAACGAGTAGAGCAAAATGAGAACTTCCAAGGAGAAAGGGGTTCTGTTTGGGGAATGGGTGCAGAATGGGAGCAGGCTGCCCTAACAGAATAATCTAATGTGAAACAGGGATAGGTGAAACTCAAGTGGGCTTCCTCAACTCTGCTTATGCAATCTCCTCCTTCCACAACTTTCTCAGGTAGAGGCACATCATGTGCACATGTTATGTCACAATGGATAAGTGGGCTGTGATGGTCATTGGCACTGTTCTCCCAGCATCCCCAACTCTGTGCTTTTTTGGGTACATACATGGTTAGATAGCCCATGTGGCCCATATTGGTTGGGTGGGATCATATAATGAGTTCCTCAATGGCAGAGAAGTAAAATATGTCACTTCCAGGTTAAAACATTTCAATGCCGGTGTGAGGTCCTACAGAGTTTTTCTTCCCTTTGCCATGGTAACCAGCAAAGTTTGAAATGGTGACTTCTCTGACCACCTGGGTTTTGAGGTAAGGAGACAAGGAGCAGAGCCTCCAGCTAACTCAACATAGACATGTATAAGAGCAATGTGAAACTTTTGTTATGAAGAGAAACTAAGATTGTGGGTTGTCTGTTACCACAGCCCAACTTAGCTCATCCTGACTGATATATAAGTTAAATCTTCTCTTTTGGGTTTATCATTATCAGGGAAAGGAAACCACAACCATGGACCTGAAAAGAAAGACAATTATCTATCAAAATGACCACAAAAATACTTAGCCAGCAGGGGTATCCAACCTGCAGCCCGCGCACCACATGCAGTCCAGGAGGGCTGTGAATGCAGCCCAATGCAAAACTGTAAATTCACTTAAAACATTATGACATTTTTTTGTGATTATATGTCACAATGTATTTAATGTGTGGTCCAAGACAACTCTTCTTCCAGTGTGGCGCAGAGACACCAAAAGGTTGGACACCACTGAGTCTTAACACATTGGTAAATATAAGTTCTTTGTAATACTCTAGATCATGGTTTGAGTGGTGGGTTCATGCATGTTTGTTGTATTATTAAAATAAATAAATAAATAAATAAATAAATAAATGTGAAATACTTTACCACAGTTGTGATGATCCTGGCATGAAACCAGCAGTTCTGAAATAAAGAGTATAGTCCAACAGTCTAAGTTGATGCAGTGAAGGACATAAGTCCTAAGAGATTGTAAATCCTTTTGTCCAGCCCAGGTCTAGGCTCTTCCTGGCCTAGCTCTGACCCTGCAGTCCTGATTTGTCCATCATGACTACAGACCTCTCTCTCAAGTTCCCTAAGCACTAAGAACAGGAGTCCTGCTTTGTGGTTCTCCACAAGCACTCCCAGGTCCTCTGCCTGCTGCCAATGGAAGGTGCTATGTATCCCTGGTGCCCAACCATTTGTAACTCCTTAGCCCTGTTCTAGGGGAGGAACACTTAACAGGACAAGGTGTGGATTTAGGGGCCGAACAGATGTGGGTTTGAATCCCAGCAACACAATTTACTTGCTATATGATCTTTAATAAGTCATTTTGTCTCTCTGAGCCTCAGTGTCTTCATCTTTAAAATAGGAACAATAATACTTAAAACTCAATGAGTTGCTATAAACATTTCATGAATGAGACCACCAGCAGAAAAACACCAGGACACAGTGGGTACTGAATAGCCATTGCTTCTCTTTCACTTTCCTAGGTTTTCCTCTTTTCAAAATGGCAACTGACAAGTACTAGAACTCTAATCTCATTTTTTCTCTTGTTTTTATTTTCTTTTCAGTCCAACCTGCTCCCACCACACACACACAAACACCATCATCACCCCTATCACTACCAGTGGATACCTTTCTTCAAACTTGTATTTTGTTCACTGTCTAGTTCATGGGCTTTAAATTTTTATTTTGTTCATTTTGATTTGTTTCTTTTTAAAAGCAGCCCCTTTTTGCAAACAAAATTACCTGCAGATCTCCACTATATAATACAGGATCAGAACTGTTTGTGGCAGGCCCTAAAACATCTCTCTGGAATTCCCTAAGGCTCAATGCATCACACGTTAAAAACTCTCGGGCTCTTTGACACTCCCAAGTCTATAGAATGTCAAGGCTGGCAAGCTCCTTAGAGGCCATATGCCTAACTGTCTGAATGGGAAACAAGCCCACAGGCCTGTTGGTTCCCAGGACTGGGAAGAACCCTAAAGTTCACCTAGACCCCAGGTTGGCAGACAAGTCATCAGTGCAGAGCAGGGACCGAGCCAGGCCTCCAACTCCTATCTGTAACCCTTAGGAGCACAGCGTGCTTCCCACCATGCCCAAGAAGAGCATCATGTAATCAAGCTTGAAAAGCTTTCAAGCTTAAGAGCTTGAAAACCCAGGTTCAAAACCCAGCTCAAGCAACTAGTACAGTACCTGTGAGGCCTAAGGCAAATCATTTCCTGTCTCTGTACTTTTCTTCCTCTCTCTCCATTTTTCCCTCTGTAAAAGGGGTAATGAAACCGACCTCATAGCTGCGAACCTTTACCTCTGTAAAAAAACTTGCAGTGACACCTGGCTTCAGAATTTCTAGAAGAATTTTAGAATTTCAGAACTGGGAAGGAAAAGAAGCTCCTTAAGTACTTTTCCTTTACCTGGGAGGCTCATTTCTTCCATAGAACCCTGGTTCTTACTGATGAGAAGTCTCTAGCCTCTCACAAATCCCTAGGCTTTTCCTAGCAGGGAGGCTGCTTCCCAGATGGGGCTGTAAGGCTAAGACTCAACCCTTCCTGCTTTACATCCCCCTTTTGTTCCACTTTCCCTGAATCACACAGCCTGGAGGACTGCCTTGTTGGCCTTTGGGGGGAAAGTTTGGCAACAAGAAACTGAATTTAGCTCATTAGTACCTGTTTGCACCACTGATGCAAACTCCTGCCCTGAGGCCCTGGAAACACTGAGCTATGAAGTACACCTAAGTCAGAACTGACTCTGCCTGGAACCAACTGGTCAGTGGCCAGACATTCATTTTATTTCCAGTTTTGCACAACTCCCTTCCCCTCTAATGAAATACCCAGGCAACAGGTTTTGCATTTAGTTAGTAATTATACTTAGCCACAAACTGCTACTTTGGACTGTGTACATTTGGTTTAATAAATGTACCACAGCTATTGTTTGTATATTTTCAAAGTCTAGAAACCATTTTAACAGGACAAAAGTTCCTTCAGACCACCTGGGTCACTTGTTGCTGATGACCTCACATATACAAAATAGAAGAAGGCTGCTATCTAGAATGAGGACCCAAGAGAGAACAGCTATTGTTATTGTTCCAAACTAAAAATCGTTAGGAAAATGTTCATTCCTATCAGAAACAAAAATATTGACAAGGACATGTCAGAGAGCCTGAGGAACCCCCAACCCCCAGGACTGCTGCTATGTGTGGTCCAGAAGAGCTTGTACAGTGGTATGTGTAGTGTGTGATGTGTATGTGTTGGTGAATGTGTAGATGTGTGTGTAGGCATATGTGTCCACTATCAAAGAGTTCTGAAAAAACAAAAGAGATCCTGCCAACTAAGTCTTTACCAAACAGCTGGAGGGGCACCTTTAAAGAACTCCAAGTGGAGGCTTCCTTCTATTGTCACTGAGGTATGTGTTGACACATCCGAGGATTCTGTGTTTTCAATACCAGTTAAGAATAGATACCCTCCACCCATGTGTGCAAGCCCCAAACCTAGCAGTCATCCTCTTTTCTCCTTACTCTTCATATCCAATCCATCAGAAAATCTTGTCTGCTTTACTCCAAAATACATGTCACATCCCTCCACTTCTTCCCACCTCCACTGCCATCAGTGTGTTGCAGTCACTATCTCCTCTGACTCAGACCAAGCCTCCTCAATGGTCTCCCTGCTTGCGCCCTTGTTGCCCCAGTCTTTTCTCTACATAGCAGTCAAGGCCATTGTTAAAAAAAATGTGGATCATATGCCCCTTTTCCTCTCACAGCTGACCGCCCAGAAGCACACGTTTAAAATGGAATCTGCACCAACCTGGATCACAGAGTGAGTGCGATGAACAGGCCTCTGTCTACTGGATCCAACTTGGACAGTCCCCATAAGTAAGAATTCGATACTGTCTGTTTTTGCAGTGTAACTTAGCCTTTCTTGATTAATACACTGACTTCATGCACATTTGGGGGAGCAGGCATTGTGGCTTTAGCTGATTCCTAAAGAAATCTGGGACCCCACAGGATTCTCTTAACCACTGTTTTAGAAGAAGGGAGCTGGCTGAATGAGGCATGATGCTCAGAGGTCACCATGAACAGGCCTGATGGTGTACACCTCAGGCATCATATTGATGACGTAAATCAAACAGGCAGACTGCTCAGCAGTCAAGCAATTTGTACCAAGACCTGAACAGAGGACAGGACTTTGGTCCAGGGGTGGGGGGAACTAAAGTACAAAGCAGGGTGACTACATAGATTATAGGAGTAAGAATCAACATGGCAGGTGGCAGGGAAAGAGGATGGAGAGGAAGGGAAGAGGAAACTACTTAGAGACATCACAGATCTCCAAGGGTTGCTCTTAAAGTTTCTTGACCACATATCAAATTGGCAGCAAGAACACCCAGGGACCTATGTAAAACCCCAACTATCATCACAGGTTCTCCAGCCCCTGGGTCTGCTGAAGCTGATGGGATATTCCTTGTGTCTGCTAGGACTGGCTCTGTGGAGAGGATGGTGAACCAAGCTGGCCAGAGTGAACCTGCCTGGGAGCCGCTGGGCGAAGTAGAGGCAGGAGAAATGAAGAGGAACTTGTATGATCATAACAGCTGACAGCTATCCAGGCACAGTGGCAAATATATTACATGTACACTCTCTCCATAATCTTCATAAAGTTACTACTATTTCCTCTCCACTTAGAGACATTAAGTAATAAGTACAGTCATACAGCTAAGTAAATGTCAGAGCCCTGATTTGAAACAGAGGATGTCTACTATCCAACCCATACCTTTAACCACTTTATTATCTCTTCCTCCTACTCCTTGAATTTATGTATTTGTTTTCTTTTCTCCTGGTTTCTCATTCCACCCATTTCTTGCCACCTGATCAATTTATTCTCCCCACACTCTTCTACTTGAAATGAAAAAAAAAAGTAGAATACACCTTGACTTGACATCCATTGTGAATTTTTTGGCCATCCATCTTCCTACTCAATGTCTCATTGTTTTAGCTTTTCATACATTGACACTGACATGTGACCCTTGTCTTTAACCACAGAGTATACTAGATACTTCTGGGACCAGTATATGACAACAGAGAAGCAGAAAGGTTTTTGGAAAGGATGATCCTCACTGGAAAAATAGGTAGTGCAGCTGTCTGAGCACAGACAGCAAATCTAGGTACAGGGATCAAGTACTTGGGAGCTCTAAGTACTCCTGGAGGGGGCTTGGTTGTAAACTTGTGGCAATGCAAGTTTATAGAAAGAAGGTTAAGGTTTTCCTGAAAGCATAGGCTTTGGGGTTTAGGAAACAGTTGGTGTGTGGGGGAGAAGTCCTAGCATTGATTTTCTCTGATTAATTGAAACTATTTGGGATAGACCTTTCTAAAGAGTCAGCTCTGGTGTCACAGAAATGAAATAGCACGGGGTTGTTCTTAGAATGAGATTCTGATCTGGCGAGAGTTCTATACCTTCCTGACAAGGATGATTTGGAGTGAGGATCAAATAACTTTACGACATCTGCATGGCACCTCAAACTCAGTAACACTGATTCCCCCTCTCTGAAGGTCTCCATGCTCCACTGCTCTTTATGTTGATGAAGACCACCCCTCATAACACTGTTACTTAGGCCAAAGACCCTGTGTCCCCCATAACTGAAAGCTGTTTCTAAAACCTCCTCGATTTCTTTGCCATCTGTGAATCTGTCCACCTTCTCTCCAGAGTCACCAACCCCACCCTCCTCAAAACACCATTATTTCTCCCTCAGCCTACGGTAATACTCTCCTAACTGGCTCTTCTCTGGCCCATCCCCCTCCAGTCCATTCTCTCTGTACAGCAGCCAGCTGAGCATTTTGAAATCAAAATCAGATCATGTTACTTCTCTGCTTTAGTGGCTTCCTATTGTTCTTAGGATAAAATCTTAGGACTTCTTCCACAGTCCACAAGACCCTTGGGGTTTGGTCACCCTCACACAGCTGTCCCTCATCTGGTACTGCACTTTCTCTTGTTCCTTTGTGCTTCACACTTGCCTACTTGCGCTTCCTAGAATGCACTATACTCCTTCCTACCATAGAGCCTTTGTACCGAGTGTTCTTGCTGTCTGGAATACTCTTCCCAAACCCCCTCTAGCTCTAGGCACCTTCTTGATTGTTAATTTCTCCAGAAAGATTTCCAGTCTGCCAACACTAGGTCAAATCTATTATTTATTTTTTGTATATTAACATGATAAATTTTACTTTCTTATATGGTTAGATATTAAGTTATTCAGATTTACAGTATTGAATTGGTTAAATGGAATTTCCTTAGAACATGAATGAAGTCCTGTTCTGAGTTTTATTCCATGTGCTATGGTCCCTTTGGTCAGTACCATGGTTAAACCCCAAGGGGCCATGCTAGCAGCTTGGCCACTATCAATTTTCTGTGACCAATGCCATTCCTGAGATTTTCACCCATTTCTATTGCAGTATTGGGACTGTAAGAGCTTGATGCCACCTCTGTCACACATATCACCCTGATGAATGACAATTCACACTGGAATCAAAGGTGAACTCTTGGAAGTAGAAGTGAGACACCATTAGGCAAATCTTCTTATAAGGAGTCTCAACACTGCTTCAACAGCAATATCATCTGCTATTTTCTCTAACCGCCTGTGTGGGCTGCTTGGCTCCTGTGGTGCTTGTATTTGGAAAGAGAGGGGGCTGCTCTTGCTACAGTTCTCTATTTTTTATTTTAAATTAATTTTTGTGATTATTCAATTAATGTCTGCCTTTCCTACTAGATTGTTAGTTCCCTAAAGGTAAGAGCCATGGCTATTTTTGCTCACCATGGTGTCTCTAAGTACCTGACACAGTGCCTGGCACATAGTGTTCAATCAATATCTGTTGAATGAGTAAATGAATGCAGATATCCTTGATAAAGAGTCAAGAGCTGTGCAAATCTAAATCAGTGCTGCAGAAATGGACAAGCTAATCTTAAATTCATGTGGAAATCCAAAGAACCCAGCATAGCCAAAATAGCCTTGAAAATGAAAAACAAAGTTGGAAGAATAATACTTCACAATTCCAAAACTCACTACAAATGTATACTGATCAAAACATCACGGCACTAGCCTAAGGATACACATATAAATCAATGGAATAGAATCAAGAATCCAGAAATAAACTGATACACTAATGGTTAATTGATTTTTGACAAGTGTGCCATAGCATTCAATGGGGAAAGTAATCTCTTCAACAGAAGATACTAGGACAACTAACTGTATTTCCACATGCAAAAGAATGAAATTGGACCTTTATCTCACACCATGTAAAAAAGATAACTCGAAATAGATCAAAAACCTAAATGTAAAATCTCAACTATAAAACTCTTAGAAGGAAACACAGATGTAAATCTGAGTGTCTTTGGATTACAGAACAGTTACTCATATATGACACCGAAAGGATAAACAACCAAAGAAAGAATACATAAATTGGACATGATCAAAATTAAAAACTTTTGTGCATCAACAGACATGATCAAGGATATGAAAAAGCAACCCACAGAATGGGAGAAAATATTTACAAACAATATGTCTGAAAGGGGATTGATATGCAAAATACGTAAAGAACTCAACTTCACAAGAAAATAACAATCCAATTCAAAAATAAGAAAGATGTAGAGAAATCAGATGCAGAGAAATATCAAAGATGTAGAGAAATTGGAACTCTCATACACTACTGGTGGGAATGTAAAATGGTACATCCTCTAAGAAAAACAGCTTGGCATATCTTCCAAAGGCGAAACATAGAGTTCCCCATATGACCCAGCAATTCCACTTCTAGGTTTATTCCCAGACAAATGAAAGCATGTTTACACAACATTTTGAGAATAAATATTAATAACAGCAATATTTATAATAGCCCAAAGACAGAAGCAACCCACTGTATGGTGGATAAACTGTGGCATAGCCATACAATGAAATGAAGGACTGATACATGTTACAATATGGCTGAACAATGAAAACATCATGCTAAGTGAAATAAGCCAGACACAAAAGACCACATATTGTATGATTCCACTCATATGAAATATTCAGAATAAAAAAATTTATAGAAACAAGAAGTAGATTAGTAATTATCACGGGCTGGTGGGGGGATGGGGAATTAAGTTTTGGCTAAGGAGATCTTTGGGGGGTAATAAAATGTTCTAAAGTTGATAGTGGTGGTGGTTGCACAATTCCATGAATACACTAAAAGCCTGAATTGTATACTTTAAATAGCGGAATTGTATGGTATGTGAATTATATTTCAAGAAAGCTAAAGGTCTTTTTTAAGTATACTTTATTTATTATGCTATTACAGCTAAAGGTCTTAAAATCGAAGGTGAGGTCTAAAGGTCAAGAATGAGCCAGTCAGACTCAGTTTTGGGGGATGAGTGTTCCAGCTAGAAGAAATAGCTTGCGCAAGGACCCTGAGGCATGAATGAGCTTAGTGAGGAACAGAAATGAGACCCGTGCAACTAAAGTGGACCAGGGTGAAAGTAGAATCTATCCTGAGCAGGAGGAGAAGCCAACAAGAGGCTTTGGAGGAGGAGAGTGTCATATTTCACTGCCCTAGGCAAGTCACATGGCCACACCTAACTGCAAAGGGGTGAGGAGGTACAGTCTTGTCATGTAGCTGGAAGAAGGAAAGGCAGACTGTTTGGAGAGGAGCACTAATGACATCCGCCCATGTGTGTGTCTGCACATACCTAGGATCTTAAACGTAGTTTTAAGGCAATCAAATCTCTCCTCAGAGTTAGTTCTTACAGCGAGATTAAGATCCCATACTGGGTCGGTTCTCCAGCACCTGCTTTGCCTTAAGGCACAGATTCTTAACCTGAGGTCCACAGACCCCCAAGAGTTACATGAAAAGAGTTCAGGAGGCCTGTAGAAGAAAAATGCCTCTTTATTTTCACTAACCTCTAATTGAAATGAGTGTAGGCAACAAACCACAGAAGTGTTAACAGTGCCTGCAGCTTTATCAGTAAATAAAAATCCCAGATTTGCATATCATATGATAGTTGTCACAAATATCTGGAAATTTCACTTACGTTCATTCGAAATTACAGTAATCATTAGACCCACTGTTGGATCTTGTAATTTAAAATGTTATTAAAGAAGCACACATATTACCATATCACAATTTTTAAAAAATATTTTGATATCTGAATTTCAGTACAATTTTTCCCTTTGTAAGTTTTACTTTATCTAATGCATTTAAAAATAATATTCTGAAAAAATTAAGAATGTCAATGTCCTTGGGGGTGACTCTCACATGTTGTCCCTGCTCTGTCTTCCTCTCAACTCACAATGCATGACCTCCATGGTATGTGTGCCAAGCCTCATGTTCAAGTCTTAATCTAAGACAGGACAGGAAATTAAATAAAGCCAAAAACTTGGAAGCAAGTTCTGACGATGAGCTCTAGGTCTAGAGGAGCAGAATTGGGTGTTACTACATCATATCTCCAATAAATGGCCCAGGCTCTCTTATGCATCTCTGCATGGCAGAAATATTGGCCTGACAAAGCCTACCAGTTTGCTGCTGGCTTTCTGGGGCTGATCCTTGCACCTCTCTGGGCTTCAGTTTCCCTATCTGTGCTATAAAGTATTTGGACTGGAAGGTCTTCTTATGGTCTGTGAAGCTACAACAGCCTAAGACAGTGCTTCTTTTCCATCTGCTTCCATGAAATCCCCAGAAAAAAAAGCCCAGCAACATGAGGCACCCCCCTCACCTTAGCATTGAGTTTGGAAAGCCTCCAAAGGATTCCTTACCATTTCATAGAGAGGATGGGTGCTTTTCCCAGCCCCTCAAAATGCCACCCACAGCCTTATCTCCTTGTCTTTCAGCATACAGTTCCCTCTTTCCAAAACATCACACCTGTATCTGCCAAGGGCCCAATTCAAAGCCAGACATCACAGCAAAGTTGTCACTGGCTACTCTCTGAACTCCCTTAGCATCAAGCATCATGCACCTCTGATTGTAATCTTCTCATACACATGTCTGCTGTCCCTTACTACAGTGTAAACTCTCAAAGGCAGGACCCAGGTTTCATCCTTTTCAGCATCCTCTGGGACCAATTCAGTTCCTTTATCAGTGAGCCTCAAGATAAAGATAATGGCTTGTATCATTATACTGTATAGTCCTATGATTGAGTGATGTGAGAAAAAAAAGGTGCTCTGTAATTAATCTGAGCAAAAGTAAGCTCACAGGGTGATCTGATCACAAATTACTAACTTGGCAGGTCATGGTTGATAGTCATGGCCCAAGCATACAAAAAGTGGTGTCTTTGCTTTCAGCAAGCCCTGTCTATTGTTCTTGTACATCTAGGTAAACACACCTTTGAAATGCCAGAGTAATCCCCTTTTTCAGACCCTCCAGAAAGGTAACCACTCTCAAGAGAGCACATAATCTTGTTAACTATCCTGTACTTTGCTTTTCCCCATCTCCATGTAATCTTCCTTATTTTCCACCCTTAGTTCCAAATGTATAAAAGACACTGCAAAACTTGAGCTTTTGAGATCTTGTCCCTCAGCATGTTGTCAGTTGGACTCAAATAAAGTAGTATTAAAATTCTCTACAGCCCTGGCTGGTGTGGCTCAGTGGATTGACTGCTGGCCTGCAAACCAAAGGGTTGCTTGTTTGATTCCAGGTCAGGATACATGCCTGGGTTTCAGGTCAGGTCCCCAGTAGGGGGTACGTGAGAGGCAACCACACATTCATGTTTCTCTCCCTCTCTTTCTCCTTCCCTTCCCTCTCTCTAAAAATAAATGAATAAAATCTTTTTTAAATTGTTAAAAATTCTCTACAGGTTTGGATGTTTCTTACATCAACTGTGGGTGCTAAGGAATCGGTTCCCTGGGGTCAAGTCCTGGCTCTGCAACTTACTAACTAGGTCACTTTTTCCAGGTGACATTTCTGTGACTTGATTTCTTCATCTATAAAATTGGGAAAATAGTGCCTACTCCATGGAAACTACAGATTAGGGGGCAAATATGAGTGCTGGACATTTACTCAAAATCAGTATAATTTTTGTGTAAAAACACTTACTGGATGCCAAGCTTATGATCTTTATGACATACCTATGAAACAGGTAATATTACAATGAGCCCCAGTTTACAGATAGGAAAACTAATGCAAAGAGATGTCAGGCTACTTGTTCAGGGTCATAAAGAAAGCAACTGGCAAAATAAGAATTCAAAACCAGGATGAGTGGTGCAAGCACACATGAGCTTAACCATTATGCTAACTATGCTACCTCTCAACAGCTACGATTATCATCTCCCTTCTGCCAGTGCAGACCAATTACAGGTGCAAAGAGAACTAAACCAAGTGGTAAGGTGCCTTCCTCTAGTTCACTTTATGCTGCTTCCAGGGGCTTTGAGTCTGCAAGGCACACATTTTTGTTTCCTCTTCCCTCTGGCTGACTTTCACAGCCTGGCCCTGTTGAGTCTTCCACTCTGAGCCCGCCTTTGTTTGTCCATCTGTGTTGGCAACCCTGTGGCCAGCAAAATGGTGAATAAGATGAAGGAAGAAGAGTCCATATGCCCATCATGGGCAGACTGCTCAATGTGGAAAAAAAAACAGTCACCCACACATTATTAGATTTTCATGAATTTCTGTCTCTCAGATGCAATATACACTACTGTCAAGAGGACATATAATTTAAGGTCTCTAAGAGTGAGTCCTCTGAGCCATTAGCATTCCTAGCCCAAATCCCCCTTGTAGAATTATAGACTGTTTTAGCTGCAGTAAGCCTTAGAAATAATCAATTTGTCACACAAGGGGAATCAGAACCTGGGAAAAGGAGGGGACTAGCCAGCAATATAGTAGGTGTTCAATAAATATTTCTTGCAAGAATGAAAAACCAATGATCCATAGGCTTGAGAGGTGAGGAGAACTATCTGAAATCATAGTATCAAGCTGTCTTTGTCCCAAGTGTGTATGTGAACCCAGTAGGGTTCACACACAGTAGTCTGAACTCAGTAGCACTGTTTGAAGAGGCACATTTTAAGCTACAAATGCCTGGATACACTAGTAGAGATTCTAATGTAATTCATCTCAGAGATGAAGCCCAGACATTAGTGTATATACATTTTTAAGTTCTCAAGGTGATTCGAATGAGAAGCCAAGGTTGAGAACCACTGCTTTAAACCAATGCTTCTCAAGTCTCACTGCACACTAAAACCCCTAAGACCCTCTGGAGCAAGTTTAAAGTGCACATCACACACACACACACACACACACACACACCAGTGCCTGAACCCCTAGAGAGTCTCGTTTAACTGTTTTGGAGTGGGATCCAGACATCAGTGTTTTTTCAAAGTGTGACAGATGATTCTAAAATACAGCCAATGCTGACAACCAAAGCCAATATCCATTACTTGACAGAGAGTAATTGAAAAAAAATCACGGTTTATCTATGTTGTAAGTTTCATGAGAGCAAAGAATTTTGTCTGTCTTGTTCACTGCTGTATCCCTAGCACCTAAAACAGCACATAGTACATAGTAGATGCTAAATAACTATTTATTGAATGAATAAATGATTTCTTGATCTTCATAACCTTCCCACTTGCCACCATGGGCAAGTCAGTTATAATCTACCTGAGTCTATTTTTTTCATTTCTCAAATAGAAGTAATAACTCACAGGGCTGTCATGAGAACTATGTAAGATAACACAGGGAAAGTGCTTCTTAAATTTGAAAAAAATGCAAAAATGCTCATTAATTTCATACAGAAAAGTTCAATTTTCTGTTTTTCCCCTAGGTCCTCCAAGAAATTTAAATTCTCTTTTCAGTCCCATCAGGTGTAGTCCTTCTGAATCTCCCATGTCCCACTAGAAAGCCCTCCATCTGATTCTACCCCAACCTAGGCTCCTCCCTGATGGTGATAGAAACATTTTCCTTTCCTGCTCCTTGTTTTCAGTATCACTTACTCCCTATTCGTTGTGATTGAGAGAATGCATCAAGGGTTCAGATTCTGGATCCTCAACTTCACAACATTTAATCAAATTACTCTTCTCTGAGCCTGTGTCCTCATCAAGAAGATGGGGATAATAATGCTAACTATATCATGGAATTGCTATGAGGAATGAATGAGGTAATGATTCCCATAGTTCCAGGCTATTAGAAATAATAATAAAAGACATGGCATTTTGTCCAAAGGCTCTTTAATTTTAAGAAAGGAGAGTCACCTCAGTGCAAAAGTAGGTGGGGTAATGCAGTTGTGACATTTGTTGCTTTCCAATATCTGTACTTGATTTGGCTGGCCAAATATGCAAAAAGATGCTACTCCCTCTCCCTATTAGTCAGTCAGCAAATATGTATTGAGCACTTGCTGCACAGCAGGACACTAGGGAGCACAGATATGGATAGGATACAGCCCCCACCCTTGAGGAGTCTGGTAGGACAACTGAGCTCTTCAGAAAAAGGTTATGTTTATTTGGCAGTTGCATATACTGATTGTAGGCAAAAACACCTAGGAATCAATAAATCATCTCTTGGGAGTTGAGAGCTTGAGAGTATTGGCAATAGCAGAAATTACAAAACAGCTAAGGGTGAGCATTAACCAGTATGGCATATTTGTTAGATAATATGGAAAGGTTTAAAGAAATACAAACATCTACCTCCTACTAGAACACTTGGTCATTCAACAAACATTGTTGAATGTCAAACACACATTTTCAGTGTGCCTACTTCCAAACTAGAGATAAAGGGATGATTTAACCACTATCTTTGTTTTCAAGGATAATACCTACATTTTGGGGGTGATTTTTTTTTACAAAGTCTTTTTCCATTTTGGATTTCACTGATCCTTCTGGCAAATAGAAAACAGAAGCTGGCTGAAATTACCCTCATTAGCAAGTACTGGAATTGGGCTTATCTCTAGGGCAAAATAAGCAAAGTGAGCCCGGCTCATTACCAGTCCAGGCCTTTCTACCTCTGAAGTATGTCACTACTCCACAGCCACCTAATGTAACTCTGATTTCCCTTGAGGTTGAAGAAACCCTTCAAACTCATCTAAACAAATCAGGATCTGAAGGTTGCAGTAGTTCTATCCTGTTTGCAAATCCCCACAACCTTTAATACTAGCTCTCTCTTCTAAAGAGAGAATGCGAACTTCTGGCTTCCAGTTTATCTTAGGCCCAGGAATGGCCAGGCTATTCTTCTGAGTTTCAAAGAAGGTCATTTTATTTTCAAGAGGCAGTAAAGGAAAGGAAATAAAAACAAATTCAAGAAGTTGTCAATACACATTTGGTAGTCTCTGCCTCAACTATCTCCTCCCAAGCTGGGCCACCTGGGGGAACCATGAGTTGCAAAAGTGAACAAAGCAAAGCAGGAACATAGCAGAGGGAGTCAGAGGTGGCTGTATAGAGGAAGGAATGTCCAGGCAAAAGTCTTGACGGATGGGTAGGAGTTTTCAGGAAGACAAGAGAAGAAAAGCCCACAGAAGCCTTCCCTGCCTCTGTGCTCTGTGCTTTTCACAGAGGAACCAGCAGTACTCAGTGAACTTGTCTCTTCCCATGCTTTCTTCCCAACTATCAAGACTCAAGAGCAAAAGGCAAGTCATCAATTCAGTGTCAGTACTACCTGGCACAGTGCATGGCATTCTTAGTACTGTACAAGGAGCTAGGTAAGGATTAGCCCCTTAAGCTGGCTCTAAATCACCAGATTAGAGATAAACTGCTTTCCTTTATTAAAGAACATGAAAATTAAAGGAGAAAAATACTTCAGCTATGCTGAAACCCAGCATTGAAAAACACATTTAAACAGAACACAACAAAATTTTCGAATAGATACTGCAGTGTGAAATGATGTCCATATTTTCCCATCTAGAATCCATAAGCAATGAGTCCTCACAGTGAACAATTGGCCCTAGTTGCTCATTGTAGAAAGTAGATAATTAGCCTGGAGCCACAGACAGAAACAGCACAGCCCCTCCGACAGCAGACAGCAGCCAGCAGCCATGCATCTGGAGGGTAGACATTTTGCCACCATAACGAGCAGCTCTGCTGGGAAGGATGCAGCATGGGTGGAGCTGTCAGCACATGGAGTGAGTTAGAGGGTGGTGGTTAGAAGGAGTTCTATAAATTCCTCAGGAACAATGTCTAGCTCATATATATTTGTGTGCCTGTTGCCTGGCCCAGTGCCGGGTACTATAAGACCTCCTGTACTGATCTGTAAGTTGTATTCCTACGAGGGCACCCTGCCAAAGAGGCTCAGGTTGGTGACAAAATTCAGTCAAACCCAATGTCCTACCTGACTGCACATGAAGAAAGGGGCAACTTTATTGAATTATTATGCCCAGAGGGTGACTTTTTAAAAATTGGTCCACCCAGAGGATGCTCTAATTTTTAATAGTTATGACCAGAACAAGAGATCTTTTCCTAATTGCTATGCTCAGAGATGGTGCCTTTGTCTAAAGGGTCCACCAAAAGAGGTTCCTCATTGGTCCATCCAGAGGAGGCCTCCTTTTGCCATCCCTCTTCCTGAAGGGGGACACCTATTTGCCATATACACATATGCTACCAGCTCCCACTGGCATCTAACAGGGGTCCAATGTACATTTACTATAATGAAGAGGGTTGTCATGTTCACTGTTTCTTCCCCCTGCCTCACCATCTCCTCCCCATGTGCATTGACTTTGAAAGTACAGGCACAAGTCTGTGCAAGTCAATAACATTTGTTTCCTAAATATACTATTTTCATTAACTCGGAATTATGGTAAAAAAAATATTTCACAATGGGGAGTAAACTTATGTAAGTCATTATTCCCAGGGGTAATACAGGCTAGAAACTGGAATGCAGTGAAACTTAGCTATCCAGAATCTTTAAGACTCGAGTCTCTCTTAGCAAAGTGCTTCGGGAGCTGGACTCTACCCCAATTTTTAGTGCTAAATCTTTTCTTTAATTTTCACAATTTGGGGTGGAAAAATTCCTGAAAACACACTTCTCAGCTTTCTTAAATAGAGTCCTCTGAAGTGATGCTGCCTCTTCTTGATGCCTATTTGACATCCTTGACATCATTCATGGCTCTAGGGCAAACTACAGGGGTTACCTTTAGCATCTCTCCCCTCTGAACACAGCGGGAAGGGAAGAATACTAAAAATGCTCCTCATAGTTCTCCTCTCTCCCTTGTCTCCCTTGTCCCAGTATTTCTCAGGGGCTGCTGATAGGATATCTCAGGACCCCAAAATAGCACAAGAGAAGTTCAGTAGTGGAAGTCAGAGAGGCCACAACTCTGGAAATGCTTTTGAACCAATTCTCTACCTGCCTCTGGGCAGCTGTTGGCCTAGACTCACATTCTGAAACTCTATTTCTATTGGGATCATGAAGGAGGAAAAAACTGAAAGATATGTACTTTTTCTTCTAAATTGCATTTGCTGAAGAAGATATGGGTTTTTAAAATCCTAAACACATCTATATAGCTGTTCTCACTGTTATTAATGCAATAATCTACCTGCCAGAAATTGTGTGCCCATCTGAGAATTCAGGAGAGCATAGAGGCTGATCAAGATGTTGATTCAAAGACAACCATTTCAATGTCTCTTTGTGGTCTCTGGCATAGCCTAATTTGGAACAATAAATATACCCAACTGGAAGTTTCTTTCCTCTTCCCTCCACTCCAGCAACCCTATGTATGAAGGAATCTTATATTCTCTTGCAAAGAGAAGGAAGTTGAGGTTGACCTGATTTAGGGATCCAACCCAGTAACACCATATGTGAAAGTAAGTGGCTATGACATGACAAAACAAAAATATTTTTTAAATTTTATTTTATTTTTCAATTAAAGTTTACATTCAATATAATTTTGTATTGGATTCAGGTGGATAGATAATCATATACTTTGTAAAGTGTTCCCCTTGACATTTTCAGTACCCACCTGGCACCATACATAGTTATTACAATATTATTGACTATATTCCCTATGCTGTACTTTACATCCCCATGACTATTTGTAACTGCCAATTTCTACTTCTTAATCCCTTCACACCCTTCACTGAGTACACCAACCTACTTCCCATCTGGCAACCATCAGTCTGTTCTGTGTCTATGAGTCTGTTTTAACCTTATTTGTTCATTTATTTTGTTCTTTAGATTCCACATTTAAGTGAAATCATATGGTATTTGCCTTTGTCTGTCTCACTTATTTCACTTAGCATAATACCCTCTAGGTCCATCCATGCTGTCACAAATGGTAAGATTTCATTCTTTTTTATGGTCAAGTAGTATTTCATTGTATATATGTACTACATCTTCTTCATACACTTGTCTATTGATGGGAACTTGGGTTGCCTACGTGTCTTGACTATTGTAAATAACACTGCAATGCACATGGGGGGGCATATATCTTTTCGAATTAGTGTTTTAGGTTTCTTCAAATATACTCATATACCTAGAAGTGGAATTGCTGAGTCATAAGGCAGTTCCATTTTTACTTCTTTGAAGACCCCCCATACTGTTTTCCACAGTAGCTGCACCAGTCTGCATTCCCACCAACAGTGCATGAGGGTTCCCTTTTCTCCACATCCTTGCCAACACTTGTTTGTTCATTTACTGATGATGGTCATTATGACAGGTGTAAAGTAATATTTCATTGTGGTTTCAGTTTCCATTTCACTGATGATTAGTGATGTTGATCATCATTTCATATGTCTATTGCCCGTCTGTATGTCCTCTTTGGAGAAGTGTCTATTCAGGTCCTCTGCCCATTTTTAAATTGGTTCTTTGTTTTTTGTGTGTTGGGTTGTATGAGTTCTTTATGAATTTTGGATATTTACCCCTTATCACAGGGGTGTCAAACTCATTTTCACCAGGGCCACATCAACCTTACGGTTGCCTTCAAAAGGTGAAATGTAATTTTAAGACTGTATAAATGTAACTACTCCTTAACAGTTAAGCACGAGCTCAGTGCTGCTGCCAGGTAGAAACAAGGTGCTGGGTGGGATAAAACAAGATGGAGGGTCGCATTCAGCCTGTGGGCCTTATGTTTGCCACCTGTGCCTTATCAGATATATCAGTGGTGAATACTGCCTTCCATTCAATAGATTGTCTTTTAGTTTTGTTGATGGTTTGCTTTGCTGAACAAAAGCTTTTTAGTATGATGTAGTTCCATTTGTTTATTTTTTTTCTTTTGTTTCCCTTGCCAGAGGAGATGTATCAGGAAAAAAACACTGCAAAAAGAAATATCAGAGAGTTTACTGCTTATCTAAGAGTTTTATGACTTTGAGTCTTACATTTAAGTCTTTAATCTATTTTGAGTTTATTCTTCTATATGGTATAAGAAGGTGGTCTACTTTGATTTTTTGTATGTGTCTGTCCAGTTTTTCCAACACCATTTATTGAATAGACTGTCTTTATTTCATTGTATGTTTTTGCCTTCTTTGTCAAATATCAATTGACCATAAAGGTGTGGGGGTTTTTTCGGGCCCTCTATTTTGTTCCATTGATCTATATGTCTATTTTTTTTTACCCCAGTACCATGTTGTTTTGATTACTATAGCCTTGTAGTATAGTTTGATATCAGGTAGCATGATTCCTCCAACTTTGTTCTTCTTTATCAAGATTGCTGTGGCTGTTCAGGGTCTTTCATGGTTCCAAATACATTTTTGGAATATTTGTTTTAGTTCTGTGAAATACACCACTGGTATCTTGATAGGAATTGCATTGAATTGATAGACTGCTTTGGGTAGTATAGATATTTTAACTATGTTAACTGTTCTTATCCATGAATACAGTATATGTTTTCATTTATTTGCATCCTCTTTAATTTCTTTCCTCATATCTTATAATTTTCTGAGTACGGGTCCTCCTTGGTTAAATTTATTCCTAGGAATTTTATTATTTTTTGGTGCAATTGTAAATGGGTGTGTTTTCTTAGTTTCCCTTTCTGATAGTTCATTATTGTTGTGTGAAAATGCAACTGACCTGAATATTCATTTAAAATATTGTCCTTATTAAAAATATTAATGTTTTTGGTGACATGCTATAACCAAAAAATGTAAAATAAAAAATTCTTTACCTTAATATACATTTATTTTTTCTTCATAAAATGGCTTCATTTTTATAATTGCCTTTGTTCTCTTACAAAGTTATAACTTGGTACTATTGTGCCTTATAATAAATTCATTGGTGAAACCATTTCTTGTCACATACTTTATTTTTTTACAGTTTTAAAAATACTATTTTATTTATATTCATGTATTTAAAAAATGGCTGTGCTATCATGTTTACATACATACCAATACTGGAAACAGAGTGTGATAATAAATCACATCTAAATTTTATAAAGAACATACAAACATTAAAACACTGATTGGTTAATCAGAGTGGTGGGAGAAACTATGACATATCATTTTCATTAAAGAGCAGCACCCTCTGAGAAGACTTAAATAAATTAGTAATATTCATCTATACTGCAAAATAATACATACACAGGAAAGTAATTTCATTACTCTTACTGAGCCATTTTATCTTCTCTATACTCAATGCAAAGAAATAAAACAATATGAAAACAATATGTCTTCATTGTTATTCACAATAACAAGGGTCTGCTTCACTCTTTGAGCCTGGCTATATTGTACAAGAGGGAGCATTTCATGGCTCAAGTGGATCAAAGTACCATTTTGATTCTGATCCACAGAATAGAATCTCATGTAGATTTGATGACTGGGCTAACACCATAGGGAGCTATGATAGACTGAACTATTTCTGTGGTATGCCCAGATCTCAGTAAATAAGAAAAGACCTATACAAAAAAAGATTACAACCAATCTATTCATAGATTATGTCTATGCAGCCCCTTCTTTAGTATACGGAAGGGAAGGAGGGCCCTTTCTTGAGTACATTGATACAAGTATGGTTGTGGTCTAAAGATTGTTGGATTGATATTGTGTCTGTTATAATGAAGATAAGGTGGACATCAAAACCACTGTCAGATTAAGAAACTTCCACAACTTGTCTCAGTTCTTCAGAATGGAGTAAGTTCATTTTCTAGGCTGACAATTAGCTCTGCATTGGCATTGCTGCTGGCTATGAAACTCACCATCAAAGGTAAATGATTGAATTGACCACCTGGTAGGTATTTTGTAACAGATACTTTGAATTTTTGAAAGTCCAAGTTTGATCTCTTGGTCTGGTGCAAGGGCAAAAGTAGATAAGAAATCAAGTCTCGAAGCATGCTCTGAGCCCTGACCATTGTGGCTCAGTTGGTTGGGTGTCTTACCGCAAAGGGAAAGGTCATTGGTTTGATTCACTGTCAGGGCACATGCCTGGGCTGTGGGTTTGGTCCTAGTCAGGACCCAATGCACAGAAAGCAACTGATCAATGTTTCTCTCCCTCTCTTTCTCCTTCCCTTCACCTCTATCTAAAAATAAATAAATAAATTTTTAAAAAACAAGAAAGCACGCTCTGAGCATTATCGTGGCCACTTTAATAACAGGCAATCCATCTCTATCTGACAGAACAATAGCATGGAGCCCTTCAACACCTGGTAACTTTTTATATCAGAATCACTTTAGGTCATCAGCTATGATGAACCCCTTTCTCCCTCAGGTTCAATGTCCACACCCGGCCTTCTGGGATGCCTGGTTCTCTTGGCAGCAGGGTTCAAGGCTGCCTGCTGCCACTTCAGGGAAAGCTTCAAAGATAGATTCCTCTAAAAGCCACTGTCACTTGGAAAGCCACATCTGTGCTCCAGGAAGCACTTCCTATACCTTGGATGCCTGGTAACATGGGTCTTGTCACTTACTTTAATCTACATCTGAATTATAATTCATGCTTACTATCCACAAATAAATTATAAATTTTCAAGGATTATGTGGTCAAATAAATTTGGAAAACCCCAGACAACTCTCTTTGAGCTTTAACCTTTACCTTAACAATGGTTCTCAACCTTGGCTGCACATTAGAATTACCTGGGGATCTTTTAAAAATCCTGACTCCTGGGCCTCATCCCCCAGAAATTCTGGTTCTTGTAATGGAGTGGGGCCACAGCATTAGTAATTTTTAAGCATTCTGAGTAGTTCAGATTTGCAGCTAGTGTCTCTATTTTTGGCTGTGTGTAATTAAAAAATGAAAAATGCAATCAGACAAGCAGTGTGAAGGATTCTACCCTGGGAGATGACTGGTGGTTTAGGCATGTGTTAGACACTACCAAGGTACTCCCATGACCTTGAGGCTGCCTGGTTTTGAGATCAGGGCTTAATCACTCCATATCCCTGCTAGTGAGGGTTAGGCCCATTGGACCCTCAGGCAAACTGCCAAATGTGTCACTGAAACAACCTTAGGCCCCATAAGTTTCGTGAGATAAAGGTGTTTCTTCATCCTCAAACCAAGCGGGTTCTGTAAAACTGGTAAACCAAGCTAGGATCCATGCAGACAACCAGAGGGAAGAGGTAAACAGAGAGCCAGCAGGATGCTTGGATTAGAGCTCTCCCCATAGGCAGGGGATGATGCCTAGCTGTGAGGCCTGCATCTCTCCCGTGCTGCTTCATTAAAGCCCCTCTGTGGAGTCCCAGCATGGGGGGTGCTGTGGTCAGCCAGCACCACATATTCCCTGTGACAATAAACATTTCATAGCTTCCAGGACTCCCGGTGGTGCCTCGGCTTCAGTTCCAAAGAATGTTTCCCCCCTTGGTTGGCGAGGCAGTGAACAGATGTCGGTGGGGGAGAATGAAGGGAGGAGTCAAAGGAAAGGAAAATCCTCGGGTTGGGAGAGATGAGCTGACAGCCTTGAAAACCTAGATGCTGCTCCTCCAGGGGCAAGCAGGCACTCTTTACATGTTTTATAAAACGGAAGAATGGCTGCAATTCAGAGATGTCTAGGAAACACTCTCATTATAACTTCGCCCTGAAAGTACTCCCATCTAGAGATTTCAAAAGGCTTCGTGGTATTTCATCTTCTTAGTATTTACTGATTGTGTGCATGATCATATGTGCAGGCGTTTTACACACAGTATTTTGGATCTTCCCAACAGCCCTCTGAACTGGATAGCATTAACCTAACCCCCTGTAACAGATGAGGGACTGCAGCTCAGAGACATGAGGCAGCTAATAAGCACTTGACAAGTGAGACTTCACCCAGAGCTGCTGCTGCTTCTGACTTCCAAGATGTTCTTCATTAACATATCATTCATTGGTTTTTCTTTATTTATTAAAAGTAATACATGTTCACTTAGGAAATTGTGAAAACTACAGAAAGGTATAAGGAAAAAAAACTCACTCCCATAATCCCATAAACATATCCATTGTTATCCTAGTTATCATTGCTATCAACTGTTATCATTGTTATTGCCCTGAGAGAACCATTGTTAACATTTTGGCATACACCCCTCCAGTTTCTTTTTATGCGTGTGTGCTTTATTTTGGATAATACTGTATTACATGCAACTTTATACCCTGGCTTTTCACTTAGCATTATTTTGTACCTTTCCATATATCCTTATATATTTCTTTCAAGAATAATTTTTCTTAGCTGTACAGTATTCTATCACACAGACCTGTCAAAATTTATATAACCACACCCCTATTATTGAATGTTTAAGTTATTTTCATTTCTTGGTTAACATAAATACCAAAAAATGCAGTGAGCATCCTCAAACATTTCCCCTGCAATACCTGATTATTTCTTTAGCACAGGTCCTGGAAGTGGAATTACTACGTCATGGGGGACAACATATTAACAATGCCACTGTTGCTGACAACTGTGACACACAGCCTCCTGCAAGAGCAGAGAAAGCCAAGGCCTGTTGATGGAGACCTCACTATCCTCAAGGCTTGATAGTTGGAAAAGATAATATAAGTCTGGCTATTTTGCAGATCTTGGGAATCAGACTATAAATTGCCAGGCAGTTAATTACACTGTTCTCAGAAGCAAGTGATTTCAGTTAAAATAAAACAGCTGAATCATTTTTTAAAACCCATCTCTTCTTTGAGTCCATTTTCCAAAGGGAAAATATTTTTCTGATTTTCCCCTAGATGAATTACACAGAATTCTTAAGAATCTATGCTATGTAGAAAGAAAAATAAAATAAAATAAAAGAGACAGGCAAATATCCCCACTCATAAAAAATCAGGGGTATGAATAATAATATATTTAGCTTTGGAGTACAACTGGATACACACAGCCAGGGACATATAGACAGGTAGACTCTTGCTTTCTCTCCTTCTTTCTTTCTCATTGTGAGGCTTGGAGGCCCTCCTGCCCTGGACTTCTTGGAAGGGCCCATGACCTGGCGCTGCAAATCAGGGAGGGTCCAAGGTCACCCAAATTTCATCTGACCAGGGAAAATGAAAACTTGAATGTGGATCAAGAATATCTGCAGTTACTATTACGACTTCGTTTTAACCTTTCCAAGGCTCTCCAGTATCCACCTCCTTGGCCAGCAACACAGGATGTAAAGGCCTCCCCACCCCACATCTACCCGAGGGCTCATTCTGAGTCAGGAGGCGCCTTGCACCCTCTCCTCCTGAATCACTTCAGTCAGTTCCTCCCCCACACTAGCCAGGCCTTGTACAGGCTACTTCCTGAGCCAGGAATTCCCTCCCCCTCCTTCTTCAACTGGCCGGCTCAAGATCATCCTTCAAAACTCAGACAACACATCCTCCTAGAAGCTTTTCCAGCCCTCCAGGCTGTCAGGTGTATCTCATCTGCCTTCCCCTGACTCCCAGGCTTGCCTCCACACCAGTACAATGATTTGATGTTTTCCCAACTGGACTGCGGGGCTGCATTCTAGCTTGGCTCTTTACCCCCAGAAACCAGCTCAGAGCCAGACCCAGAGTCAGGTGCTCAAAAAATGTGTGATGGCTAGAAAACAAGGAGGAATTCCACTTAATAAGTGTTTCCTAAGTGCCCGTTAGTTGTCAAGCACTACTGGGGGGGCTGGAGATACAGTAGCAAAACATAAAGTTCTCTGCCCTCAAGAAGCTTATATTCCATTGAGGAGCTTATGTTTTAGAAAGAGACAGAGGTTGGAATGGAAGAAGGGGATGAGGAAGGGACAGAGTGCTGCCCAATGGCTCAAACGTCCTACATTGAAGGACAGATGTCTAGTGGTACTGCACACAATCAGACCCACTGCTTCACACACAAAGAACCTTGCAGCAAGCTTGCTTGTGTGAACACTTAGTCAATACAACTCTTATTTGTGTCATTATTAACATAGCCTTGTCCATTAAAATATTGCCATCCTGTGCACTCTAACTTGAAAACTTCAGTGAGGGTTCATCTAAGTGAAATCATCGAACTCTGCGGAGCAGGAAAGAGATGATAACTGAAACTAAGATAGTTAGGCCAGTGGTTATCACTGAAAGTAGAGGATTCCAGAGGACCATGGAGTTATCAATAAGAAGTCCGTGAGTCTGGAGATCCACCAAGCACTGTCCATCTACTGAGTGAGCCCTACCCTGCCTATGTGTGAAGATAAGGTCATCAATTCAAATCTACAAATTCATGTAATCACATCACTGAATTCACAGTAGCATTCTATCATTGTTTTTATTTCTGATTTTACCATACAGGATTCTAAAAGGCCAAATTCCATCCACAGAACCCAAACCAGACTGAATGGAAAATCCTCTGGGGTGTGGACCAGCATCCTGGTTCTGGTTATCAGCTCTCCCCAATCCCTGCATACTGGGAGCCCTTTGAGGGAAAAGACTGGGTCTGATTTACCTCTGGTCTCCAGCACCCAGCACAAGGGTGACAGGGTAGAAAGAGACAGGATCCAGACAAAATTTTACCCTCTCTTCAAGACTAGAAAGTAATGATCTGAAAATAAAGAGCAACAAAGCTTATAAGCCTGTTAAGTTACTTAAGCTTTGAATAATAAATCCATACTTTGAAATGTGTATGCTAAGTACATTTTTGGTAATAATTTTACTTTCTCATTCCCCTTGGTTTTTATTAAAAGTGCCTTTGGAAATGCCAACCAGGCTCTGCTATAATAACAGAAAATGGCCAGGATGTGGTTATGTGACAAAGAGTGTCCACAATTGAATTAAAAGCTATAAGGGAGACTAGCAGATGTGAAGTCAGCCCAGAAAGTATCCAGCCATGTACTATTAAAAAACAGACATTTGTTGAAGAAGATACAAGATACAAGAAACATCATACACAGGACAATGATGCCTCAGTCCCCTTCAAAGTAGGCACCTTGGGACCTCACACAGTTCTCCCAATTGCCATCAGTTGCCGCATCGTATTTTCCTGAATTTCATTGACAGTATGAAATCTCTTCCCTTTCAAAGGTGATTTTAGTTTTGGGAAAAGCCAGAAGTCACAGGGCACCAAATCTGGGCTGTAGTCACCTGGGTGATTTGGTGTTTCACAAAAAACTCTGCATGAGACAGAGAGGACATACTGAGTGGGCATGTGGTCATGATGAAGCTGCCAATCACCAGTTGCCCATAGCTGCAGCCTTATGAATCATCCAAACAGTTTCTGTAGAGAAAGTTTCAAGTTTCACACAAATTTGATGTAGATATATTGCTCTACTTGCTCAGTTATTTTGCATGCCATGGCCACACCGTACACATGCTCACTCAATGGCATCTACCACCCCCACTGACTAGAACAGTGAAGTCATCATTATTAACACATGCTCATTCTAGTCCTCTCTCCTTGGCTGCCAGGTTACATTGATGTCGTGCACACCATTCAAGTTATATTAATAATGGCTGGACTTTTCCAGGACACCCCTCATATATAGATGACAGAAGGATTATGAGTGAAAAACCCCAGTGGAAAAGTAACCTCCAGAGAACAGAATCACTGGCCCAGCCACTCTTTCCCACCTAAAGATTATTTTCCCAAAACTATGTCCCATTCAAAACTTAAAGGAGACTGTGTTTTAAGAAGGGAGCCTATTGCCTCACATCTATTCTCTACGGTTGACCTTCCTTCCTCCCCTCCACCTCCAGCTCACTCCCCAAGTCCCAACTGCCGAAATCACAGGATCCCTGTACTTTACAGCATCTCACAGTTCCCAAAAGTAGCAGGAGTCATTTCTCATCCTGGATAAGTTCCAACTAGTGAAAAAAATGCCAGGGCACTGACTTTCAATGAACAACTGACTTTGAACTTATCATCACTGCAGAGGGCAGAGCACCACCGTGGATGTCAGAAGGCCTGGTTTCTAGATCAAGGCCTCCTGCCACTGACCTGCTATGTGATCTAGCCAGTGCTACATTCCCCAATAGATATATTAAGTACTCACCTAGGCCACCAACAATAGGAGTACAAAAGAGAGAGAGAATTCAAGAATCTAATAAGAAGCCATTTTAATTTCAATGTACATGTGGAACTTTGCATAATTTCAAAAAAATAACATTTTATTTGTAGGTTTTGCATTGCTTTCATTTGCAATTACATATGGAGAGACACTATAACCTTTGTAGCACTTAGGGCTACTAAAGATCTTTATCCAACTGGGTGCCTTTGGACAAGTCCCTTCATTTTGGGGGGACTCAGCAGTCAAGAGTTTTGGCCAAGCCAGAGAAATACAGGGACAGATTATGTAAATTCATCATTTTCCTCCTGACACCTAATCAACTTCATAAAGGTCAAAAAAACATAACTTGAATCTTCTCCCATTACTCTACTATTCTGTCATCCTGACGCCTTTTATGTTAGCCATTCATGTGTCTAAAAAAGATTAACCTTCTTGTTTCTAAAGTGGAAGATATTCTAGTGGACATTTTGGTGTACAAATTTCCTAGAAAGACATTCCAACATGTGGAAATACCATGAAGCGAACCAGGAATTTCATGGTATTTGAAAGAAAATGGGTCTGCTCCCCCTCCTCACTCTGTCATGCCACTGTCCCAAGTGTAGGACAGAGACATAGTGAGCCCTGGCATAGTGCCTGTTCTATGTCCCCCAAATTCCTCCTGCTCTATCTTGACTCAAGTAGGCCATGTCCCCTCCTCAGGAGCAATGATAGTCTGATTTAGGATCTAAGACTCTTCATCTGAAATGGTAAACTGGTCGCAGTCTAGAGGTGCAGCTTTAATTTTCTCACCGGCATATAGATAGATTTACAATACTTTCCCCTGTCACTGGAATTATGATTTAAACATAAACAAACCAGTTGTCTTTTATGGTTTGGAGCCAGAGTTGCCACCAAGTTGGAAAATCAAGAGACAGGAATTTGACATAAAGATGAAGAGGGAGTTTCCACCATCGATCCTAAGTGGTTGTATTCAAGCCAAAATAACTGCAAGAAGAACAGTGCATCTTTCCCACAGCAATTTCATGGGTTAGAGTAGCATGATCACTCTCCAGTGTTATTAAACATACCTAGGGTTGTCTAGTGCTTCAGTGACTTCCTTGCTCGCACAGGAGATATTACACCTCTAGGCCAATGGTCTGATTGCATTTGTAATTATCATCTAAGCACCTACAAACATTAAATAGATCTCCAAGGGAGAAATTGGAAAGCTTGGATTCACTCAGCATATGGCAGCAGGCAGGGAACTATTTCCCATTGGTTTTGACAATGCCACTCTTGAGATGAAGAAGAGTACAGAGTACAGGACACAAATGCAATAAAACAAGTCACATGCAAAACCAAATATGAGAAAAATTCAAGTTATTAGAAGGGCCATGGCAAGGGTTTGGCAGCAGCCACAGATCCACAACCAGAGGAGTCCAATGCAGTCCTGTAGCACACCCTCTTCTCCCAACCCCCACCTCGTACCAGTTATAAGAGCTTCCAGGGCAGTCTCAAAGGGGTTCAAGTTACCAAAGAACAGCCCTCAGTGGAGGAGAGAGTGTTGCCAGGCAACCAGCCCAGCCCAAGACTTACCCTTGTAACCTTGAAGATGGTGGGGGCATGACCCCTGATTGTGTAAAGGAGCATTTTGGACTCCTTTAGCATCAACTTTCTCTCCCTTTGTCTCTCTCCTTCTCCTCTCCTTGTCCTCCCCTTCTGCCTCCCAGGGCCCCAGGCCAGCCTGTAGACTGGTCGCCAGAAGCCTGAAGGCTATGGGCCAGCCTGACTTGCCATTACTCAGTCTGTAGGTGGCAACCAAGCTGTCTCTGCAGGAATGCTACAAGCTGCTGGCCTGTCAGGTGTCATACACTCCGGCCATATTACTTCCAAACCTTCCTCTCTCCTTGCCAGGTCTTTCCTGCCTCCATGGTCAAAGAATTTGAGGGGGGATCCAACTAGATAGAGGATGATATATAGGGTAAAATACTGTCTGGGAGTGCTGACTATCAGCAAAATAGTCATTAAAGGAGTAGGGGTGCTAGGAGGAAAAGACAGGGAAGAAAAAAGGGCAAGACCTGACAATGGCTAAAAAATTGGGTATTTATTTGGGGTCAAATATACAGCCTGCTGAACAACTTGTTGAAGCTTATGCCAGAGTGACAAGGTGATAGTGAGATGGTACACTGATTATGCTCCCAACTCTCTTTGCATTTGACATTTATGCTCAGATCATTGCTACACATTCAAAGCTCCTGAAGAGAAAAGTGTGCAGTGGGAACCTCAAGGAGAGTCTAGGTTAGGGCATTAGACCAGAAAATGGAAAACCAGAACTTCTGGCCTAATTAAAGTAGCCGTGTTCCATGTATGCAGCAGACTGCTCAGTGCCTCTGAGCCCAGAGACATACATTCTCAAAGGCAAGTGTCCACACCAGAGATGAGAGGTGGCTGCTTTCCCAGCTCTTGCAAACTTCAAAGAAATCAAACCAATGCAATTTATCCTAAGAATTCCTCCTTTCCTTCAAAAGATATTCACTGCATAAAGCTATCTCTTTTCTAACTCAGCAGATCACTGGAAAGGGTTAGGTCCCAAGGTGACTGGGTGAAGCCAGGCTTTCCCTCATGTGCAAAAGGCTCTCCAATTAGCAGGCAGAAAGGTAAGAGTTGGAAGCACAAAGCTTCCTCCCTGTCCTTAACTTAACCTGCTAAACTCAGTAGGTGGCTCTCTGCAAGCTGTGTGGGGATTGAAAAGTACTCCCCAAGCTGACTTATCAGATTTCTCCTAGGCTAATCCTGATAGTCAGTGGGACCCCAGCAAAAAAAAAAAAAAAAAAAAAAAAAAAATCAACAATGACCTTCTTACCCTCTTTGTTAACTGAAAACTAATCAGACTAGGGCCCCAGCTTTCCTGGTCCCCTGCCATGCAGAGGTTTCTAGCCCTGTGTCTACATTCTATCTGGAAGTTATCTGTATCTTCCACCTTCCTTTTCCCACAGGACCTAGTTCATTTTTCTCCACCAGTGCCTTCCTCCATCTACCACAGAGGTCAGATACCTTTTTGAAGGAGTGCTACGGCCTCTGACTCCTGTCCTACTGGAAGGTGCTGGGGCAAGATGGGGTCTGAAATGTACAGGGGCTGACCCAAATGATTCTTTCCCAAGACAGCTGGAGGCTTGCATTCAAAAGTCAGCCAGTAGCCATCTTCTGCCCCCCCCCCCATATGAAACTTTCTGGCCACACGGCACTTCTCCCCTAACTTTCTGGTGGTGCCAATTGACCCTGGTACTTGGCATGCCCAGCTGTGGTCAGCATTTTCAGTACATTCAGTCCCCTTGCTTTCAGCAAAAGGCCACACTCTAAGGGATCACTGCATTTCCATGGATAGAGGATTCCCCATGCAAAGTGTTAGGGCCCAAAATAGTAAAGGACAAGGGCTCACATTGCCCTCCTTCCCTCTCAGGGTTCCTGCATACTCAGCCAGGACATCGCTTGGTTTTCTCAGGCATGGCTGATTCCTAAAACAATCATGAACTGATGACAGTAGCTTTAAACGGTTCTCTCAAGAAAATCTGTGGGTGTGGGATCAACGAAGCTGGGGTCAGTCTCTTCCCCCACCTTTCTCTGGCCATTCCTGGCGAAGCAGCCCAAACTCGCGGGGAGAAGCAGGCGGGTGGGCGCTCAAGACACTCCTCTGAGTTAGAGCCCCGATCACACTCAAGCGCAAAGTTGCACAGGTTTAAAGCCGGTAGGCACGGCCGCCAGTCCCCTGCAGTAATGTAGGTGGCCTGCGTCTGGGGCGCGATTTCAGAAGCGGCTGGGCTCCTGGACTGAGGCAAAGACGCCAGCAGCGCGGCCATTTGGTTCCCAATGCCGTGAAGATGAGGGCGCCTCGGGCCTGGGGGCGGCGCTGAAGCTATCCAGGACTCAGTGGCTCCCACCTCCGCCTTCCTCCCCTAGTTCCCCAGGAGGTCGGGAACCCCGAGGGCAGAAGTCCACTTAGGACGCTCCCAGGTCCAGGAGCAGAAAGTTCCAGCGGGAGAGCAGCGGGTGGGGAGTTGGAGAAACAAGATCCCTACACTCCCTGACGAGAAGAGAGAGGAGGGAAGGGGTGGAGCGGGGAGGGGGGAGGGGGGTGCTAAGCAGGCGCTCACTGGCGCCCCCAAAGGCGGGGTAGTCGAGGGGCCGCGAGCTGCCGCAGCGCTGTTACCTAGCTGGTCCTGGTCGTCCTCAGGGCCAAGCAGGCGGCAGGGAAGGCGGCGACGGAGGCGCACGGTGCGCCGGACCAGGCTGTCGGTGCGGCGCCCCAGGGCCAGCAGGTGCCCCTCGAGGTCTTCGAGCAGAGCCAGCGAGTGGCCACAGAGGTCGGCGAGCTGCCGGAGGAGGCTGAGCGCGGCCAGGTGGCTCACGTCTCGGAGCTCCGTCAGCGGCTGCGGCGGGTTGCGCGGGCACAGGCGCTGGGGCACCACTGTGCGCCTGTAGAACGGCATCCCGGGCGTGGGGGACCAGTCTGGTGGTGCGTCGGGCTCGCCACAAGTGGCGCCCCTGGCCCCTGTGTCCCTGAGAGGCGGCCCCAGCTCAGGGTGTAGCAGGCCCCTGGGCGCGGGCCGGCAATCAGGCGGGCTCGGGAGAAGCGGGGCGGGGGCTGGGGTGGGGGTGGGGGACAGGCTGACGGGTTCCCAGCCTAGAGCGCCGGCTCCCCCCAGGGCTGTACACTCGCTGGAGCCACCAGTCCCTCTGACTCTGCTTCACTGGGCTCCTCCTCCTCCTCCCCGCCTTTCTCCACCTCCTCCTCCTTCACTCTGCTACTTCGGGATCCCCCCACCCACCTTTTTTTTTTTTTTTTTTGGTCAGAGATTCGCAGATTAACGCTTGATCCAGGAGAGGAGGGAAAGGGAAGTAGGAGTAAAAAGAGCGAGCTGGAGCGTGAAAGAAGGAATGTCCGCGTGAGTGGTGTGTGTGTGTGTGTGTGTGTGTGCGCGCGCGCGTGTGTGCGTGCGTGTGTGTGTGTGTGTGTGTGTGATCCGCGTGAGTGGTGCAGTGTGAGTGCCCGCGTCCTCCTGCGGAGCTCGAGTCCCAGGACTGATAAAGTTGTTTTCTGCTTGTTTTTTTTTTTACTGAAACTTTTTCTTCGTAAATAACAAAAATTCAGGCGCACCAGGGCGCTCACACCAGCGAGTAACCAGCAAAGACTAATCCAAAAGCCCGACTTCATTCATCTAGCTTTCCTTCCCCAAACGTGTACGCGATGCCATGCACGAGCTTAGATTAGGCTGAGTGCAGCCTTCTAGCATCCACGGAGATGGAAATGAATGGGAAAGAAGCAAATATCTCACTGCGCTACTCAGGAGGGCAGTGTCTCTGGAGAGTCCCAAAGTGCCTGTACTGCTGTAAAGGTTCCGGAGTGAATGAATGAATGAAAGGAAACAAACACGTTCTCAGGAACAATACACTCGGTTCGGATGGAGAGCTGCCACCCCATATTTTAGGCAAAAAGAGAGCCCAGAGCCTGGCCAAACTGGGCTCCTGGGATGCCTGCAGAGGAGGCAGTACTGGCACCGGAGCCAGGGTGTGCTTTTGGTGCTGACAGCCCTATAGTGGCATTCTGATTTCTCTCCATGGTAGAAGGCAGAAGAGAGAGGGACACTAGTGTCATCAGAACACCAGAGTGCCTAATTGTGTGTACATCCCTGTCCACTTGGGGAGCTTCCACTCAGAACACTTATTTTTTTATTGTTCAGTTATAGTCGTCCCCTCTCCCTGCCTTGCTCTCCCTTGCCCCATCAAAATCCCCCCTCCCAAACACAATCAGAACACTTATTTTCAACACAATGAGCTTGCATTTGATTCTCCTGTAACCCACTTCATTGACTTCTGTGTGGTTCCATTTATTCTTTTTGGTAATTGTCTCCTCATCTTTCCTCCTAAAAATATCCCCATCCGTGTAATCCCTTATAATCTGTTAGTATAACGCCTTGAAGAGGATACATGTGTCGGCACTAATGAGCCTGAGTGTGCCTGATTTCATTCATTCCTTTATAAAACTGCCCCTTAAACAGTTCAAGAGGGCTCTACAAATAGTTAAGAGTAATCTGATTACCCTTTGCAGTAAATAGATGTTCCATGCTCAGTGAGTTGGAACATGGATACTGGAAAAGTTGTATTCTAACTAAAGGAAGGATAAGCAAATGGGCAAAAGTCAACCCCTTTTCCGAACTGTAAAGTTCAGTTGCAGAACGAGGACCCGAAATTCTCTATTTGGTGAACTCAAACCTGAGCCAAGAGAGAGAGAAACTGGCAGGAAATAGGGATTTAGCTGGACTCTCCAGGGATATTTTTCCTTGACCTATGGGCTATTTAGACTGATCTCTGTTCCGGAAAAAAAAGAAATGAGGTATGAGCAGATTGAAGGAGACTGTGTGGGCAGAGCTTCCCTGCCTGAGGGTGGCAGGCCTGGGTCAGGCCTGGTATCTGAGCTGCCCTCACTATTCTAATTCCTGAAGCTGATGAATCTTTCAGAGCTCTGTAATAACAAGCTCAACTCCAAGCAAATCAACTTTGGCCCCACGCCCTTCCCCCCAGCCGAGTCTGCTCACTCCAGCCTTCTCAGTGCCCTGGCCCTGGCTTTCATCAAGGAAACATCAAGGACTTGCAATGGGGCCATCTCAGAACAGAGCCCCTCCTCCCTTCCCTGGGCCAGATCAAGACTGCATAGCATGTACCATGGTAGAAGTCAAGGGGATATAAGTGTTTGCCTTTCTTCTTATCTCTAGTCTCTTCCCAACAAGAAAAATGAGACTTGGAGAGAGAAGCAGGCCTAGATGTGGAGAGCTTCTGTGGATGGAGTACAGGAGCCTGGTTCTGGTCTGCAGTGGGAGAGTTGGGGTTCTACCAGTGCCACACTGCCCGGGGCAGGCAAGCAGCCAAGGTGATGGGTCCTGTCCTGTGCTCCCACGTCACCCTCCAGCACAACCTCTGCACAATTATCTTTGTTTAATACGAATAATTTTTTGTTTCTAATATTGTCTCTCCCACGAGATTGTTAGTTCCATGAGGGCAGGAAACATGCCTGTCTTGCCCACTTCTGTATGCCCAGTGCCAAGCCCAGCAACCGTCACACAGTATGAACTGTAAAGGTACTCAGAAAAAGTATGTAGATGAATGACTAAATAAAGCTGGCTTATAGGCGGAGACTGATATGAAGAACCTTACTAAAGGATTTAACTTGGCCCAAGGGGAAATAGTCACAGGATTCTGGAGCAGAACACTGCCTGAGGCAGGAAAGGAGAGCCCTTCTCCTTTACTCATTTTCCTGTGGAGTCAGTGGAAAGAGGCAAATGTGAAAGGTGAGGTTACTGTGTACCTACATCCCAAGTGTCGAGTAGCTAGAAAGTGCTCTGTAAATAAAACATTTGTTTTGATTTGCTTATAAACCTTGACACTACACATTCAGAAGGAGGAAGAGGGAAGGTACAAAGAAGAGAAAAGAGAGTCCCTTAACAACCAAGCCAGACCTGAAAGTGCTGAATGCTTCCTACCCACCCACCAACTCCCAGACTGCAGGCCTATAGTAGTTCATCTGTCACTGTGCTAAGGGTTGTGATCTGAGCCTAAGCTGGGCCTGACTGTGGAATGGGATATGGGTCTAACCTAGAAGTGGAGACTAAGAGATGGGCCACAGAAGTGGGAAGAAAATGGGAGAGTTGACCACTCACAACAAACAAGACCCTTGCTCTCCTTCCCACCTCCAGTTTTGCCTAACTGCTGCTAAGAACCAAGAATTTCAATAAGAAAATGAATTTGAAAGAATAAATAAGTAACATAAGATATGCCATTTCTCTTTCTGCAAGCTGGCAGTTTCCATAGCTGCAAAATGAAAATTGTTGAGCAAATCTCATGCAACCTATAAAACTTCCCAGTACAGCCATCAGTCTTATTTTAAAAAGCTGCCCTCATGGAAGTAGGTGCCTCCTCCCCTCCCACCCTACCCTGTCATGGCTCCTCCTGCCCTTTCCTTGTCCAGGGGCTGTGTATTATTGTGAGCAAATAAACCAAGAAGCTAACAAAAAAAAGCTGCTCCTGTGTTGCTACCTCTCAAATATAGGAATCTTGGCTGCAAAGCAGTGATCCCAATTTTCTCCTTGACATTGTTCTATAATCAATCGTTTTTTTAAGGTTTAAAAAAATTTTAGCCCTGGCTGGTGTAGCTCAGTGGAATGAGCACGGGCTGTGAACCAAAGTGTCGCAGGTTCAATTCCCAGTCAGGGCACATGCCTGGGTTGCAGGCCATGGCCCATAGCAACCGCACATTGATGTTTCTCTCTCTCTCTCTTTCTCCCTCCCTTCCCTCTCTGAAAATAAATAAATAAAATCTTAAAAAAAATTTAAATGTGTTTGTTGATTTGAGAGAGAGAGAGAGAGAAACATCAATTGGTTGCCTCCCATATGTGCCTCTACCAGAGAGCAATCCTGCAACCCAGGTATGTGCCCTGACCAGGAATTGAACCCTCAACCTTTTGGTGTACAGGATGATACTCCAATCAACTGAGCCACACTGGCCATGGCAATTAATCAATTAGTTTTTCTATATTGTAAGAATATACATTTCACTCCACACCTTCTTGCCATGGGACTCAAAAAAGATGCTTTCCTTATAAATGAATATATATATATATACACACACACACACACACACACACATATACATCCAGTAGGGGGATAAAAAGGCTGCTTCTCAATCCCCACTCTACCATTCTGTTGCTGTTCCCTGGTTCTAAGCATCTGTACCAAAGAAAGATTAACAAGAATTGGCAAATACTAGATTGACTCTTTTTAAAAATGTCATTTACCCTTTTGGCATTAATGCTTGGCTTTGCAGTTAAGAACACTAGTAAACTCTCTCTTCTCAGGTCCAAACAAAGCAAACTAATCAGAACAGAGCCTATGGTCCAGTAGACAATGGAGACAAACCCAAGCTAATCAATGACTACTCTGAAAAGAGTGGGGCGAGGAGTGGAGAAGTGCTACAAGATTTGAGAGGAGAAAGCACATTTCTGCCACTGAGGCAACAGAAGCTTCCAGCAAGGGTGAGCAGGTACATCCCAGACCTGGATGTCCAGGGGTGGATTGGAAACTTACACAGCCATCAATCACATCCTAAGGATAAAGGTGTGTGAGCCAAAGTTGGCTGAAGATCCTAAAATAAATTCCTTTCAACCCAGATTCAATGCTTCACACATGAGGCAGGAAAAACCCTTGAAGAATTCCATGAGGAAATAAACTTTGATGTTGTTTGAACTTTGGCCCTGACTCTGAGCCCAGGCTGAAACTGGGGAAAAAAAAAAAAAGACCTGAGGTATTTTGAAAGAAACTATAGGAGATTTCAATGGAATGTGAACAGATTCTTTTTCAGTCCTTCATTCTCACATCATATGTGGATCCCCCCTCACCACTGGTCCCCCACCCCCACCTCACCATCATGTTTTCTCTCCCTGCCTTGTTAGGATGAGTCTATAATTAGGAACATTTGAATGTGGTTGCATTCAATGGGTAATTTTATTTCAACATGCATGCTTTACTCAGGAGAGCTCATATTGGGCTATCCTACTTGACCTAACAACCACAACCCCTCCCCTGCAAACTCCCATCTCGCCTCAAAATCCTAAAGCAGTAAATAAAAGTCCTAAATCTCCCCAGGATGTGCTATGCCCCACCACATGGTGACATGTCTTCCATGTGCTTGATATTAATGCTGGGTTTATATAATAACCATGCCCAGCTCTACAACATTAAAAAGGGGTGTTGTTATACATTTCAGGGCTTTGGATTAACTAAAAGAAATATCGAACCTGAATAACCAATGTTTCAGCTTTATCAAGCACCCAAATGTAGTTACACATGTGGTCAACCTTCCCTCCATAGTAGAAAGTTATGTAGCACAGCATAGTGGTGACAGCCAAATGCAGGCTTTAGTGATCCACTGATCTGAGTTCAAGTCACTAACTCCATTGCTGGTTGTGTGTCTTGGGCAGGTTAGTTAAACTCCCTGTGTCTTGGTTTCCTTGTCCATAAAAAGGACAAGGCGTTCGATTCCCAGCCAGGGTACATTCCTGGATTCCAGGCCATAACCCCCAGCAACGGCACATTGATCTCTCTCTCTCTCTCTCTCTCTCTCTCTCTCTCTCTCTCTCTCTCTCTCTCTCTCTCTCTCCCCCTTCCTTCCCTCCCTAAAAAAAATAAATAAATAAAATCTTTAAAGAAAAAAAAAAAAGGACAAGGCCAATGTTCAATTGACATGCATGAGTATAGCTGTAATGATTGTCTATAGGTGTCCCTTCTGATTGCTCAGGGTCTGTGCCATACTAGTGGTTAAGTATTTTGAATCCCATATAAAAATGGGGATAATATTGGTACTTACCATGTAGGATTGTTTTCTGAAGATCACATGACATCATGTAAAGTGCCTAGCCTTGTACTTAGCACATAGAAGACACTGAAGAAATGTTATTAGTAAAGACAGCAGCTTCCTGATTACAAAAAGGAAGGGACAACCTACAATCATAGGGTCATCCAGGGTTTTCATTTCTGACAATGATGCCTTTACTTTCTAAGTTAGTTCAATTTCCAATAGCATTTCCAAGATACAGAAAGAGAAACATGAAATTTCAAACCAAATATAAGCCACAGAAAAGCCATGAGTCAGTCAGACATTACTCTGGTTTACTACTGAAGGACTTTATGGGGTGATTACATGGGGTGATTACAAAAGACTTGCCTCTTTTACCACCTTTGTATACCATCTGTGCCTGAGCTCACCCATAACACAGTGGAAGCATTATTATGCTTGTAGCTCTGTGATGTTGTTTCTCTCAGACACAGCTTTGCAAGCCACTTAAAATCCTCCCTAGGCCCAGTCTTACCTTTTAAACATGTCTCCTCAATTGAGATCAATAATCCATTAACTGAAGGATTCTCCAGCTGTTTTAAATGTAGACAATGCATTGCCATATTTGTTTAAAAAAGGAAGGGACGTTTTTTCCTTCCCTCCATTCTGGACCAACATAGTTTGTAGTCCTTGCTTCAAAGTTTCTGTAGTTACCAAGAGTTTATTATAATCAAATAATCTAAATCTTGTCCCTTACCAAATTGCCTTTTAATTTATCAAAAGCTTCCTGATATTTAAGGGTCTTAACTTCTTTATCAAGCCTTTTCTTAGCCAATAAAGGAATAAGGTATTAGTGGAGTAAACTGGATTACAAATTTGTGGCAATAACCAGCACCAGCCCTCATCTGCTTCTTTTTGTATGGGTTGCTTCACTTCCCAATCATCTCTCCTCTATCTTAAATAAGTAGGAGTCTGCTATTGCAAATCTCTAGCCCAAAATCATCACCTTGAGCGATCAAAATTGACTTTTGTTCAATTTCTTATAAGCCTAGTTTCTGGACTTACATTAGAGAACAGTCTCCAAACATCTCAGAGGAATTTACATATTTACATTACAAATGGCCATCTCATCAAGATATTCGAATTGAGAGATCATTTATTCCAGAAAAAAAATATTGTCCACCACTGAAATACTGCTAAAGAATTTCTTATTCCAAGCCCTGGCTGGCGTAGCTCAGTGGATTAAGCGCGGGCTGGGAACCAAAGTGTCCCAGGTTTGATTCCCAGCTAGGGCACATTCCTGGGTTGCAGGCCATAATCCCCAGCAACCACACATGGATTTCTCTCTCTCTCTCTCTCTCTCTCTCTCTCTCTCTCTCTCTCTCTCTCTCTCTCTCTCTCTCTCTCTCTCTCTCTCTCCCCTCTTCCCTCCCTAAAAATAAATAAATAAAATCTTAAAAAAAAAAGAATTACTTATTCCAAAGTGAAAGAAATTCCACTTTTACTTACTATCAAAGCACACCAACTGAATATTGGTCTTGTCCCATTAGTGGATAAGGAACTGAGGCACAGAGAATTTAAGTAACATGCCCAAGAAACACTAGCAAAGTTGGTCTTGGCTTTTATATTCTAGGTTATATTGGCTGCAAGCAATAGAAGACCTAACTGAAAATCACAAAAACAATAAAGACAATTATTATCTTATAAAAAATTCCAGATAAATGACAGGCACCAAGTTTGGTTAATTTTGACACTTGATGACATCATCCAAGAGCCAGGTTTTCTCCAAGTGTCTGCCATCTTCAGAATGTTGATTTTATCCCCAGGCTAGCACTTCAATTGTGGAATTGTCTTTCTCTTCATTTCATTGGACAGGTGCCCAACCCATAACCATTACCAGAGGACTGTACAAATTAACATATTCTAATTGGCACATACCTGGAGCTAGGTATGGGATGGATACTGATAGAAAAGTGAGGTTCTGTTAGAAAGGAGGAAGGGCCAATGATTGAGTGCAGCAGTGATACTATTCCTGGTAGACATGGGGCTACTGTGATGGCCAACTTTGATCTGAGGATTCCCCAACAGCTAGAGAATTCCTGAGATTTGACTTGAGTCATGGACTGATGGCCCTCCCAGCTGCCTCCAGTTCTCTCCAGATTTTTTCTCACAAGCATTTTCCCCAATACATTTCTCATATATGGAACCCTGTCTCAGTACGTAACTGATCCTCAGAGGACTTGGGCTTGAACAGTCACCAACCAGTTTAATAACCTCTTCTCCATTTTTATCAACATCTACTCTTAACAGTATTTGACAATGATGATCACATCCACCTTCTTGAAACTCTGTTCTGACTTCAGTTTTACAATATTCTGATTCTTCTTTGGCTCTCTAATAGCTTCACCTCCCAATTCAAATTTCTGTTTTAGCCTTCTTATTTAAAAAAAAAAAAAATCCCTTCAGGGGACATTGGGAAGGGTTCATGGGAACAAACTTAAAGGACACATGGACAAAAACTAGGGGGAGGGTGGTAATGGGAGGGAAGTGGGGAGGGTTGGGAGGGGGGCTGGATTGGGAGTAAAAGGGAGAAAACTGTACTTGAACAATGATTAAAATAAAATTAAAAAAAAAGAAGAAAATTCCCCATGGTTCTTGTGTTTCTGCATATCTAACAAGCAGAGACACTGTCTTTTTTATTATTTATTTCATTGTATTTTTTTCCATGAGCCTTAACTGCCTTTTTAAGGATATTTGTATGGTGAACAGCCTTAGAGAATATAGAAAGTATCCAGATTAAATGTGCTTATAGTTCAGTATAATAAAGATAATGCCTCTCTCTGAAATAAAGAGCAACCATGCTTACTGTCTATTATAAAAGATTCAGATTCCCTAAGCTTAAGGTTCCTCTCCTGTAATGCTATGCACTGTGTGTGCAGGTAACACCTGGACTTCTTTGTGTTGCTGTATGGGAATTGGAGCTCATAGAACCAGCATAAGAAAATACTAATACTCTGGCTACTACTATTACTTTAGTAAAGTTCTTTGTCTCTGATCCAGGAATCTTGTATCTTCTGCCAGAGTCTATGAACTGATGGCAGGCTAACTTGTTAGCATGGAAGTAAGGTAAAATCTCAGACTCTTTACAGTTCTTGACATATATTCTTTTCTCATCTCACACTGCATTCTACTTAATCAAATTATTATTGGCAAAGATAAAAAGTAAAATGGTTCCTTCTCCAGCCATCATATCATCAGCAAGAGTGAAGAATAGATTCCAGAATTCTTCAAGTTCCTAGTAAGTAACCTATGACTGTACATTAAAGAAAGGGAAATAACCAGACTCCTCGGGAATTACTGGACACTAGCTCTGAACTGACACTAATTCCTGGTGACTCAAAGCATCACAATGGTTCACCTGTGATCATGGACTAAGGATCAGACTAGGGACTAGTGGAGGTCAGGTCTATCATACAGTAGGCCCCAAACCCACTCCATTATCAGAATGTATACTTAAGACAGACATATTCCACACCTGGCAGAATCTCTACATTAGTGCCCTAACCTTAGGGCTATTGTTGTAGAAAAGGCCAAGTGGAATCCAGTGTAGTTTCTCTGTCTACAAAAACAAGATGCAATACTACATTCCTGGAAGGATTGCAGAGATTAATGCCATCATTGACAATGTGAAAGATTCCAGGGTAGTGATCTCCACCACATCCACACTCAACTTGCTTATTTGGCCTGTGAAAAAGGTCAACTACATCTTAGAGAATGACAGTGAAATCAGGTGGCGGCTGCAATTGCAGTTGCTTTTCCAAATATGATTTTGTTGCTTCAGCAAATTAACACCTCCCGTGGCACCTAGTATGCAGCTATTGATCTGGTAACTTTTTTTTCTTCTATGCCTGTTGGTAAAGACCACTTGAAACAGTTTGCTTTCAGCTGACAAGGCCAGCAATATACCTTCACTGTCCTACCTCAGGGGTAAATCAACTCTCCAGCCCTATGTCCACAAGAGACTTTTTTACCTTTCCTTTCTGGAGGTTATTGTGTTGGTCTCTAACATTGATGAAATTATGTTGACTAGACCTGGTGAGGTCTAAACAAGTTGGTAAGACATATGTGTAGCAGAGGATGGAAAATAAATTCCATGACAGTCAGAAGCCTTCCACTTCAGTGAAATTTTGAGGGGTCTAGTGGGTAGGGGACACCAACACTTCCCTTCTAAGGTAAAAGATAAGTTATTGCATCTGCCTCCTACTACTGCCAAAACAGGCACAAAATCCTAGTGGATTTTGGAGGCAACAAACCTCATTTGAGTGAGCTACTCCAGTTAATTTATCAAGTGGCCCCCAAAAATGCCAGTTTGAATGACACCCAGAACAAGAGAAGGCTCTACAATAGGTTCCGGCTGCCATACAAGTTGTTCTGCCACTCAGGCCATATGTTCCTGCAGATTATAATGGTGTGTCAAGAGGCAGTGGCAGAAAGAGATGCTCCTTGAAACTTTTGGTAGGCCTCTGTAGGTGAATCACAGTGCAGATCTTTAAGATTTGGGAGCAAAGTCTCACCATCCTCTGAAGATAACTTCCCTCATATTGAGTTTTGGCTTGCTGCAGGGCCCTTATGTTTAACACAGACCACCATGTTATCATGTAGCTTGAGCTGTGCATCATGAACTGGATGTTGCCTGATCCACAAGTCCATAAAGTTTATACAGTTACTACTTCATTAACAAATGGGAGTGATGTGTATAAGATTGGTCTTGAGATCAGAAGTGATATATATGAGTACCTGAAGCTTCAAGTATGTCATATGAGGAACAGGCTCAAATGTCCATGACCCCTACTTCTTCTACATTCATTACATTATCTCTTAGCCCACATCTATGGTCTCATTGGGAGTTCCTACAGTCAGCTGACTGAGGAAGAAAAAACTTGTGTTCACTTTGCAGATGGTTCTGTACAATATGCAGGCACCACCAGATAGTGGTGCAACACAACAGCTTCTTTATGGGAGATATCTGAAGGACAGTGATGAGAAGAAATTCCACAGTATACAAAACTTGAACAGTGAACCTGGATTTCCATTTTACCTGGAAAGTAGAAAAGGCCAGAAGAGTCTATAGGGATTCACAGTTTGTGGCCACTGGTTTGTCTGGATGAAGGAACGTGATTAGAAAATTGTTGATAAGGATGTCTGGGGAAGGGATATGTAGACTCACTGAATGAACAAAGAATGTTAAAATATCTATGTCCCATGTGAATGCTCATTAAAGGGTGACCTCAGCAGAAGAGGATTTAATAATCAAGTGGCTATGATGAGCTATTTTATGGATACCAGTTAGACTCTTTCTCCATCTGTTCTTGTCATTACTCAATGGGATCATGAACAAAGAGGTCATGGTGGCAGGGATGAAGATTATGCATGGGTTCAACAACGTGAACTGCTGGGTGTCCAACTTCCAGCAACAGAGACCAACATCAAATCCCTCATATGGCACCATTCCTTAGGGTGATGAGCCAGCTACCAGGTGACAGGTTGATTATAATGTGTTGCTTCCATCATGGAAGGGGCAGTTTTTTGTTCTTAATGATATAGACACATAATCTGGATATGGATTTGCCTTCTTTGCATGTAGTGCTTCTGCCAAAATTGCCATAGATAGACTTACAGAATGCCTCACCCATCCACAATCATGGTATTCCACACAACATTGCTTCTAATCAAGGAACTCACTTCACAGAACTGAAGTATGGCAGTGGGCCCACGCCCATAGAATTCATTGGTCTTATCAGTTCCCCATAATTTTAAAACAGGTGTCTTGATAGAATGGTGGAATAGCAATTTTACAACTCAGTTACAGTGCCAGCTGGGCAACAATACTTTGCAGGGCTGGAGAAAAGTTCTCTAGGATGTTGTATATGCTCTGAATCATCTTCCAATATATGGTGCTATTTCTCCCATGACCAGGATTCATGGGTCCAGAATAAGGTGTGGAAATGGTAGTGGCTCTACTCACTATTACCTCTATTGAACCACAAGCAAGATTTTTACTTCCCATCCTGGCAACCTTAGACTCTGCTAATATAGAGGTCTTAGTTCCAAAAGGAGGAATGCTTCCACCAGTAGACACCACAATGATTTCATTGAACTAGAAGTTAATGAGAACACTTTGGGCTCCTTCTACCTCTGAATCAACAAAAAAAGAAGGGGTTTACTGTACTGGCTTGGGTTATTGATCATAATTACTAAATGGATAATGGGTTGTTGCTGCACAACAGGGATAAGAGAGGTTTTGTCTGGAACACAAGAGTTTTATTAGGTTCTCCACCCTACTTTATCACTAACCTACATGGCCATACTATTGCTAAAAACTGCTATTCCTTTTCTTTTCTCAATTTTAAGTACTTAATACTACCATGCCCTTTGTTTAAAGTCAATGAAAAAGTACAAAACCCAATTCTGCCAGGACTGGTAATGTCCCAGACCTTTCAGGAATGAAGATTTGAGTTACCCCACCAGGAAAAGAACCACAACCAGATGAGGTGCTTGCTGAGAGAAAAAGGAATATGAAACAGGTAGAATAAAAATGTACTTACACTCTGGCCAGGTGGCTCAGTTGGCTGGAGTGTTGTCCCATACACCAAAAGGTTGTAGGTTTGATCCCCACTCAGGGCACATACCTAAACTGCAGGTTCAATCCCTGGTCAGGGTGCATATGGGAGGCAACTGATCAATGTCTCTTCTCCTCTCCTCTCCTCTCCTCTCCTCTCTCCTCTCTCCTCTCTCATCAATAAACATATCCTTCATTGAGGATTTTTTCAAAAACGTACTTACAGGCTCACCCAGTAAAGATGGTGGAGTAGGTAAATGCTGTGCTCACCTCCTCCCAAAAACACATCAGAATTATGACTAAATTATTGAACTACCACTCTTGACAACCACCTCAAGACTAAACAGAAATCCTATAACCAAGGATATAAAGAAGCTACGTCAAGACTGATAGGAAGGGTGGAAATGCAAAACAAGCTGGTCCCATACCCACATGTGGCAATTAAGAATTAGGAGGGATATAGCTTGGCTGCAGAGTCCCCCTCGGGTAGCAAGGGGTCCAGACCTCACAAAGACTACCATGCTGTAAAGAGGAATTACCACAACATCTGTCTGTTAAAATTAGTGGGGATTCTGTCCAGGTGAGACAGAGAGTTACTAGAGTCCCAGGCATTCCTCTTAAAGGGTCTGCACACAGACTAACTTACTAATGGACTCACTCCCTCTGAGCTCCAGTGCTGGGGCAGCAACTTGAAAAGTGCCAGGGACATAATGAGAGGAACAGTTGTCTGGCTTCAGGGTGAAACCTGGAGGGGCAGCTCTGGCCAGGACAGAAGTACAGGCAGTGCCATTGTCCCTTTGTTGAGCTATTCTGCCTTAACCAGCCTATAGGTGAAGGTGGACATCAAATCTGAGTCTCCATCAAATGAGCTAACACCGCACACCCCACCCTGGTGATTTCCTGATAACCAACTTGTTATGCCTATGCCTGAGCCTCTTTCAATAGATGTTCCTCACAAGTGGACCTACAGCATTTGTGGACTTCATTAAAATCTCCGAAAGATCCACAGACTCCAAACAGGCAACAGTTGACATTGGCATGCCAGGTACAACTTGCTAAGCAGCCCCAAGTCTGGCACCAGTGACAGACAGTTTCAGTTTGCAGCATAGTCTCTCCTAGGTGCCTCCAAACCCAGCATAGGCAGCTCCAACCCAAGATCACTTTGTAGCTCTTACCAGGTAGCCCCAGGCCAGGCATAGGCAGCAGCTAACAAGACTTGCACCAGAGTCCCTCCTAAGACCAACACACTCAGTATCTGGCTTCAGAACACACCAGAGTACCACTCAATTAGATCCACAAATGACACAACCAAAGGGAAAGCCACCCATACCTCCAAGACTGGGAAATGTAGCAGATCTACCTAATCCATAGAAACAAAGACAGGGAGGCAGCCAATATGAGGGGACAAAGAAAAACTTCCCAAATGAAAGAACAGGATAAAACTCCAGAAAAAGAACTAAATGAAATGGATGGAGGCAAACATTCTACCAAATACAAAGTTCAAAACACTAGTTATAAGGATGACCAATGAACTTAGAGGAAAAATAAATAAATTTACAACTTCAACAAAGAGATACAAACCATAAAAAGAACCAGTCAGAAATAAAGAATATAATAACTGAAATGAAGAATAAATTAGATGGAATCACAAGCAGAATAAACGAAGCAGAGGATAAAGTCAGTGATTTGGAACACAAAGTAGTGGGAGACACCCAACTGGAACAGCAAAAAAAAAAAAAAAAAGAAGAAGAATTTAAATAAGGAGGATAGTTTAAGGGACATGTGGGACAACATCAAGCATAACAACATTTTCATCATAGTGGTAGTATAAGAAGAAGAGAGAGCAAGGGATTGAAATCCTATTTGAGGACATCAGGACTGAAAACTTCCCTAATTTGAGGAAGAAAATACACAATAAAGTACAGGAAGTACAGAGTGTCCCAAACAAGATGAATACAAAGACACACACACCAAGACACATCATAATTAAAATGCTGAAGTTTAAAGATAAAGATAACATCTTCAAAGCAGCAAGAGAAAAGTGGTTAGTTGCCTACAAGGGAGCTCCCATAAGATGTCAATCTATTTCTCAACAGAAACTGTGGGCCAGAGGAGGTTGGCATAAGATATTCAAAGTGATAAAAAGCAAGGATCTACAACCAAGATTACACAACAAGGCTATCATTTATCAATAGAATCAAAAAAGAGATAAAGAGCTTCCCAGAAAAGAAAAAGTTAAAGGAGTTCATGACCACAAAACCAGTATTACAAGAAATGTCAAAGGGACTTGAAAAAGAAAAAGAAGAATGAGGAAGAGGAAGAGGGGAAGAAGAACTAGAAAATATGAATAATAAAATGACAATGACTATATACCTGTCAATAATTAATTTAAATGGAAATGAATTAAATGCTCCAATAAAAAGGCATAGGTGGATGAACAGTTAAGAAAGCAAGACCTGCCCTCACCCCTCTGGCTCAGTTGGTTGGATGGTGTCCCACAAAGCAAAAGGTCATTGGTTCAACTCCCATTCAGGACACAGGCCTGAGTTGTGCATTCAGTCCCTAGTTGGAGTGTGTTCAAGAGGTGACCAATCGATGTATCTCTCCCACTTCTTCTCCCTCCCTTCCCCTCACTCTAAAAATAAATAAATAAAATATTTTTAAAAAGAAAATGGAACAAAACCCACATGTATGGCGCCTACAAAACACCCACTTCAGGTTGAAAGACATGCACAGACTGGAAGTGAAGGGATGGAAAAAGTTATTTCATGCAAATAGAAACAAAAAAAAACCTGGGGTAGCAATACTTATATCTTACAAAATAGACTTTAAAACAAAAGCTGTAACAAGAGAGAAAGAAGGACATTTCATAATGATAAAAGGATCAATCCAACAAGAGGATACAACCCTTGTAAAACATTTACACGCTCAACATTGGAGCACCTAAATATATAAAGCAAATATTGACAGACATAAAGAGAAAGATCAACAGTAATACAGTCATAACAAGGTATGCTTTCCTTGTTATGCTAATTTAATATGCTATTCACAACAATGAATAAATCAGAGAGGTCAAACTCATTTTCACCAGGGGCCACATAGCCTCGTAGTTGCCTTCAAAGGGCCAAATGTAATTTCAACTCCTTAACAGTTAAGGGGTTGTTACAGTTATACAGTCCTAAAATTATTTCAGCCCTTTGAAGGCAACCATGAAGCTGATGTGGCCCTTGGTGAAAATGAGTTTGACACTCCTGGAATAGATCATCCAGGCAGAAAATAAACAAGGAAACAGTGGCCTTAAATGACACATTAGGCCAGATGAATTTAATTGATATTTCTACAGCATTTCACCCTAAAGCTGCGGAATATACATTCTTTTCAAGCACACTTGAAATATTTTCCAGAAGAGACCATGTTAGGCCACAAAACAAGTCTCAATAAATCTAAGAAAATTGCAATCATATTAAGCATCTTCTAAGACCACAATAGTATAAAACTAAAAATCAATTACAAGAAGAAAACTGAAAAACACACAAATACATGGAGGCTAAATTACATGCAAATAAACCATAAATGGGTTAACAATGAGATCAAGAGAAAAAATAAAAATATACCTGGAGACAAATGATAATGAAAACACCAAAACCCAAAATTTATTAAACAAAGCCAAAGCATTTTTAAGAGGGAAATTCATAGCACTACAGGATAACTTCAAAAAACAAGAAAAATCTCAAATAAGCAATCTAACCTTATACCTAAAGGAACTAGAAAAAGAATAACAAAGAAAACCAAAAGTAAGTAGAATGAAGGAAATAATAAAGATCAGAGCAAAAACAAACAAAATAAAGTCTAAAAATCAATACAAAAAATCAATTAAACCAAGAGCTGACTCTTTGAAAAGATAAACAAGACTGATAAAACTGTAACCAAACTCATTAAGAAAAAAAGAGAGAGGACCCAAATAAATAAAATCAGAAATGAAAGAGATGTGACAAATGACACCACAGAAATACAAATGATTATAAGAAAGTACTACTAACAATTATATGCCAACAAATTGAACAACCTGAAATAAATAGATAAATTCCTAGAAACATAAAATTTTCCAAGACTGAATCAAGAAAAAGCAGAAAATCACCCTGGCTGCTGTGGCTCAGTGAATTGAATGCCGGCCTGCAAACCAAAGTGTTGTTGGTTCAATTCCCAGTCTAGGGCACATGCCTGGGTTGCGGACCAGGTCCCCAGTAGAGAGCGTGCAAGAGGCAACCACACATTGGTGTTTCTCTCTCTTTCTTCCTCCCTTCCCCTCTGTCTAAAAATAAATAAATAAAATCTTTAAAAAAAGAAAAAGTAGAAAATCTAAACAGATCAATAAGTACTAATGAAATCAAATTAGTAATAAAAAAACCCAACAAACAAAAGTTTGGGACCAGAAGGCTTCAGAGGTGAATTTTACCAAACATTCAAAGAATTAACACCTATCCTGCTCAAAATACTCCAAAAAAATGAATAGGAGGAAAGGATTGATCCCAAGCTCATTTTATGAGGCCAGAATCACCCTGATTCCAAATGAAAATTATAGGCCAATAACCCTAATGAACATATATGCAAAAATCCTCAACAAAATATTAGTTAACTGCATTCAGCAATCTATTAAAAAATCATACACCATGATCAAGTGGTATTTATTCTTGCAATGCAAGTTAGAGTCAATATCTGCAAATCAATTAATGCAATAAACCACATTAACAAAATGAAAAAATTGTATGATCATATCAATGGATGCAGAAAAAGCATTTGACAAAATTCCTCAAAGTGGGAATAGAGGGAACATACCTCAACATAATAAGTCCATATATGACAAATCCACAGCTAACATCATACACCATGGGGAAATGCTAATAGTGTTTCCCTTAAGATCAGAAACAAGAAAAGAATGTCTACTTTCACCACTTCTATTCAAAATAGTATTGGAAGACCTAGCCATAACAATAAGACAAGAAAAAGAAATAAAAGGCATCCAAATTAGAGAGTAAGAAGGAAAACTGTCATTATTTGAAGGTAAAATACTATATGGAGGTACTATGTGGAGGGAACTGTAAACAGTCCACTGAAAAACTATTAAAACTAATAAATGAATTCAGTAAAGTATGAGATTAATTAATGCTTAGAAATTGGTTGTATTTTATACACCAATAATGAGCTATCAGGAAGAGAAATTTTTTAAAAATCCATAAGTATGAATCATACAACTTTACTCCTTTAAAAAAAAAAAAAAAGACTGTTTTGGCTATTTGAGTCCCTTGTAATTGCATATGAATCTGAAAGTTGACTTTTCCATTTCTTCCCCAAAATAAAGGTCATTGGAATTTTGATAACATTGCATTCAATCTGTAGATTGCTTTGAATAGTATTGGCATCTTGGCAAAATTAAGTCTTCCAATCCAGAACACGGAATGTGTTTCTATTTCTTTGGGTCACAGTTAATTTATTTCAGTAAAGTTTTCCAGTTTTTTTATTATTAATGTTCAAATACAAGTGTCTCCAATTTCCCACCACCAGTTTCCCTCGCCCTACCCACCCCTAACTCCCACACTCAATCCTACACCCCTTTGGCTTTGTCCATGTGTCCTTTATACATGTTCATTTATGACCCTTTCCCTTCTTTCCCACATTATTTCCCTCCCCCCTCCCATCTGCTTACTGTCAGTTTGTTCTTTATTTCAATGTCTCTGGTTGTACTTTGCTTGCTTGTTTGTTTTGTTAATTACATTCCACTTATAGGTGAGATCATATGGTATTTGCCTTTCCCCACGTTACTTACTTCACTTAGAACAATGCTCTCCAGTTCCATCCATGCTGGCGACAGGGTAGGAGTTCCCTCTTTCTTTCTGCTGCATATTTTCCATGATAGAACATATTGAACACCATGAACTAATTTCAATAACTTTAAAAGAATTTCAATTATATAAAATATTAAGCCCTGTGGTGACAGAAGTGTGTAAAAGATAACAGTATCACATAACAAGTTTTCAAAGAAAGTAATGATGGAACAGCCAAGTTTCAGTGAAGCACGAAGATGAGGGGAACATCGAAAGATGTTGAGGATATTGGGGTACTTGCTGATCATGAACCATCTTCACTCTCACCTGATGACCCTGCTTCCCATTTCCCTGAGAACATAAAGGGCAACCAGAAGAAAATTTGGCTCCTGCTTCATATTTTGTTTTCCTCTATTTGGGATCATTTATATCAGTATACAGTCATGTCATTTCTCCTACCTTAAAAACCCCTCTTCTGATCTCACTTTCCTTTCAAGGTACCCAGATTTCTCTGCTTAGCTTCACAGAAAAACACCTTTAAAAGAGTTGCGTATACTCACTATATCAAATTCCTCTTCTCCCATTCACTCTTCCTCTTTTTCCTTTCATTTAACAAATCTTTATTGAATGCTTACCATGTCCCAGGTATTGTTCTAGTGATTACATCATTGAACAAGACAACTGAAGTTCCTACCCTAAAGTAATTTAATTTCTGTCATAGTCTCATCAGAAGTATTTTCCACATCTTCAAATGTGTTCACTCCTTTCCTCTTGAAGGTCACTTCCTCAGACCATGCTCCAAACTTATTAGTGGCTAAGGGTGCTGCATTGATTAGTTTGAGAAGAACTGATATCTTTACTATGTTTTGCATTCTAATTCAAAGAAAAGGAAATCCCAGTGGCTAGTGCACATCTATTATTTTGCTATAGGTTTTATACATTTCTCACATTATTTTGTTCCTGATTCTTTTTTGTATTAAATAAGTATGTTCAAATACCATTTGATTCCTTTGGCCTAGGGCCTCAATCCCTGAGGCCTCAGAGTTTGCAAGGTAACCCTTACTTCCCAAACAAGAGCTGGCACATGCCCTGTGCTGGAAGGTGCCATACAGTCTACTTCCCTACAAAGCCACAGGTTCCCTTCCCAGGTGAAACCCCCATCTCTTCTTCATAACCTCACTGGGGATATGGCATGTCTAAGGGAGAAAAAAAACTATAAACCAAAGAAACTGCAACAAATAGCCAGCCTGTTCTGGCAGGAGCTGGAAAATAACACTAGAACTGAATTTTGAAGGTGCTGGATCAAGGAGACTAGAATATAAGAGTGTATAAGCAAGCTTTACTGAGTGGAAGCAATTTCTCATGTCATGAGATTTAACACACTGGCAAGGATGCCAGGAGATGGAGGAAACTCACTCCCACAGTAGCCGTTAGAAACTTTAAGAAAGTGACAGCCCACATGGAGAGGTGAGAAAATGCTTACCTTGGACCAGCAGGTGGTAAAGGAAGGAACAATAGCATTCAGTAATGAGGCATGCTGGAATAGAGAGAAAATGTGAAGCCACCCACATCACCTGATGGAAATATTTCACAGGTGGGCCAAAAGGACACACCATTAATCAAAACTATCAGGAAGATTCCACTGATAGGGTTCCCAGCATCACTAAGAAGTTCTGTGTTGGTTCTCCTCTGAAGGCCAGTACAGATGATGGAAGAGAAGTGATCCCAACCTGAACTCATATTCTTCCAAGGGAATAATGGAATTCCAACTTAACAGAGGACAGAGAGCAACTTTTAACAAAGTGCCAGAAGACCACATTTCATTCACAAATGACAAGATCAGTGGGGCAATCCAGAGTGTTTAAAAAGCCCTGGTTGGTGTGGCTCAGAGGATTAAGCACTGGCCTGCAAACCGCAGGGACACCAGTTTGATTCCCAATCAGGCACTTACTCGGGTTGTGGGCCAGGTCCCCAGGACGGGGCATGTGAGAGGCAACCACACAGTGATGTTTTTCTACCTCTCTTACTCCCTTCCACTCTCTAAAAAAATAAATAAATAAAATGTTTTTAAAAAGAAACAAGCTAGACAACTTATATACTGTTAGGATGCCATTATACTTTCCCAAAAAGAATGACTGCAAATTCTCAAGTTACTGTACACTGGAGAAACAAAAATATCCAGACATTTATAGGACTCCTAAACAATAAGTCTAAGCTAACATCGATCCTACAGGCCAGAGTGTCATGATGGAGGACCTCTTAGAAAGGGATTTATGAGGCACTGGTAATAAAAGGAGCTGGGGACAGAGTCTCATTCACAGTAAGCTGACTGGTGCTCTGGATCAAAAGAGTGGTCATTTCTCCAGCCCCAACCTTAATCATTGTAAGTTACACATCTGGAAGTCAGAGCAATAACACCCACAGAGCCAGTGGTCTGTGGGGTAAGAGCCATCGAGGTGTGGAAGGCCAGCTGAATCCTCTGATACTAGTCCCACCCCAGGCCAAGACAGAAGGTCAAAACCAATACCACCATCCTGCAGAGTCCCAGGTGGGGGGTGTGGTTAGGAGAGATTAGCAACCCTATTGAAGACAAATAAAATGCAGGGGAAGAGGAGGCAGTAGAGCCCCAGGGATAAAGAAAGTGGAGGAGGTGTGAAGAAGCTTTAGGATTCTCTCTATGGGGGAGAGAGGGAGGGAAGCCTGGAGAAAAGGGAAATGGTGAGAGGGATGTCAGAGGCTTCCCCTGCATGGATGGGGAATGTTTCCTAGGACGGTGGTGGGTACAGAGTTTTCTCTGACCTCTACTGTCTTAGCACATCTGAAACAGCACACCATGTCTTTAAAACTCCCTGGGACAAGTGGGGAGGGCGTTATCTGCACACAGGCAGGGATTGTGGGGGGCAAAGGGGCCACACTTCAGGAGTATGAGCAAAACTTCCGAGTGCACCCAGTCTCCCTGCTCCATAGCCTTCTCCATCAGACCCAGAAAAGTGAGGCCTTTTCCAGGGCCCTAGCAGCAGATGTTCACACACCCCAGGCCTCTCTCGGAAATCACGTGCAGTAGGATGCAGGAGGGAGAGGTGACTGGAAGGACAGAGGAGTCTGAATGGGAAAGAGAGGGAGAAGCATGGAAGGAATGGGGGAGTGCTGTGGCAGTAGGTGTTGGGTGGCAGAAGCCAGTGGAAATTCTGACCCTTGAGGCCTTCTAGAAAGCAAGAGAGTGCCAGGACTGATCAGCTCAAAGAAGCTGGGAGCAGGGCGGTTCAGGAAAATTTGAGAGACAGCGAGTGGCCTGTTCAGCCTGCCCACTGCAAAGCCTTGGCTCGGCATCCTTTCACGCCTTTAAAACGAATCTGTATGTACACCTGGTATCTATTCTCACACATTATATCGGATTGAGTAGGGTTTCTTCAAAATTACAAAAGTGTAACCAACTCCATAGTTGTGCAACTTGCCGTATGCCCTTGAAATCTGGGACTACGGCCTCCCGCATTGTTTTGACTGCAGCGTTTTAATCTAGTGCATGCATACGCCACCTCGCATTCACCCATTTCCTTGCTGATGGGACTTTAGAGTGTTTCCAGTGTCTCCCATCACCAGCACCCTTGTGCACGTGTCCTGCTACACTACCTGCACCAGCGTGTCCCACAAGATGTACCCGTCAGAGGACTTGCTGGGTCATAGAGGACATGGGCGCTTTTTCAGTGTTAAGCTTTTCCACTCAAAGCAAGGGCTCTGGAGCAGGACTGTCTGGTTTCAATCCTACTGCTGATCTCAACAAGCCAATGACCCTGGCCCAGTGGCTTAACCTCTCGCTGCATCTTTCCTCACCCTTCAGAGGGCACCAACAGTGGGCACTTCACTCCTAGGACTGCCCTGAGGATGTGTTAGTGCTAATGGAGAACAGCGCCAGGCACGCAGGACGTGTTGCTTAAGTTGCTCTTCCTCAATGCTGCCAAATTACCCTCCCAAATGGGTCTTCTGTGCCGCAGCACAGGCCCCCAAATCTCACCCCCTATGTGGGCCGCCCTGCCACACTGCCTCAGCACAGGGCAAAGCACCGATTTGCTCCTCATCTCCCCCACGTTTGGAATGGTTGCAAACCTGGTGTGTGAAAATTGAAATATAGTTTCAGTTCACATCACCAGAATCAATGATGGAGAGCATCTTTTGCGGTGTGTACCGGCCTTCGGGATTCCTTCTTCTTTGAATGGACTCAGAATGGGGACATGCTGAGAGAGCTGGGCAAACCCCACCCCATTCACTAAACCGGCCCGGCCCGCCCCGCCAGGAAAGTTTCCTGAGCACCTAGCCACTGGCTGATTAGGTCACACGTTATAACGGTACCTGAGTGGGGACAGGCACCCTACAGCCAGTCAATAGGACCACTTTTCGCTCTCTGGCCCTTTAAGACACAGTCGGCCACCACCACCATTGACCATGGTCAAAAGGATTTCTGGGGCCCCTTTCCCCATTTGGTGACAAGTGTCATTGTGGAATAATGGTGGACAGACCCTTTGTGTGCTACGTGCTTCTCCTCCACCCTGACGTTCCACCCTCGAAAGCCCTCCGCCCACCACCAGACAGTTCCCCTCCTCATGCTTCGTGCACAGGAAACTGAGGCTCAGTGTTGCGGCTCCACCTGGAAAGCAGGTGCCTGGCCAAGGAAGGAGGGACCGGAAGTGATGCGACGACACCCTACCACCCTGGAATTCATCCGCCAGAACGGCCGCCACGGCATTGGCGGGATTTGAGACCCCTCAGGGACCCTGCAGGTTATTGGCCAGGGCTTCGACAGGCATGCATACAAGGGATGTGCTGATTGGGCTTGGGCGGCGGGCCAATGAGCGGGCCGCATCCTGGCGCCAAAGGCGTAGGGACGTCACGCATTCCTGCAGTTTGACTGGGGCGTTCCCTGAGCTCCCGGACTTCCGGCTTCCGCAGACGGTTCGGTGCGGTTGCCACCCGCCAGCAGACTCTCCCGTCAAGGCCATCTTGCCCAGGGTAATTGTCTCGGCAGAAGCTGGACTTTCGGGTCTTACCAACATGAGCTCCCTGCACGAGGACGAGGGATCTGTTTCGAGGGAGGGGTTGGATCCAGAGAGCGGACAGAGGGCCGGCGCACTAGGCTTTGCTTTGGGGTTGCCGCAGAACAGAGAAGGCGAGGTTGAGCACCCGGGCCAGGGCCAGGGCCGGTTCCCAGACCCCGAGGGCTTCATGGGCGACCAGCATGTGATGGAAGTGGCAGAGCAGGTGGCCCAGAGCTGGGAAGGCGGAAGTGGTTCCCTGGCCGACTATGAGGGGGCCACTTGGGCCTCCTTTGGCAATACGGTTGCAATGCCCCTCCCGCAGCGGGTGCGCACCCGAGATGCCTGGGGTTCCCGCAGAAGCCTCTTCCCAGAGAGCAGGGACAGAGAAGTGTCCACTGTGTGGTTGGAGCCAGAGCCAGGTCCCAGGGGTAGAGGCACGAGGGCCCGTGGCTGGCTGGGATCGCAGATATCCCCGGGCGTCTCGTTCCACTTCAGGGGGCCTGAAGGGGACTGTGCCTGGGGAAGCCCTAAGCAAGGGGTGAGGTATAGGCCCAAGGCCAGTGTGGGTCGCCAGCGTGCCTTCGAGGAAGGCCTGGAGAACCTGCCGTGGTCTGACTCTGAGTCGTCTGATGAGTTCAGTGAGATGCAGCTGATGAGGAGGAGCATTCGTCAGAAAGGAGGGGGCTGGGCCAAACCCCAAAGCCTCAGTGACACACGCAGTCCCTGGAGCAGCCCTGCCAGGGAGAAGTTCCTTCCCATGCCAGGTCCTTGCCTGTCCTTTGCGCCCCAAACACTGTCTTCGGGGGAGGCAGGGCAGGCTGTTAGGGACCCGGAAGTGTCCTCTGAGGAACCACACAGTGTCCCCTGGGGAGAGGCTGGGAGCGGGCCCAGCTACCTGCCCTTAGTGGCTGCTGCAGGCGGGCTGCCCAAGGCCACTCCTAGAGGGAATGTGGCCCAAGAGGAGAGATCCCTGGAAGGGGCCTCCAAAGTTGTCCTCGAGGGTTTCTTTCATTTGCCGGACCAGAGAGGTTCAGGAGCTCTCCAGGATCCAGCCACCTCCTCTTGGATTGGTGGTGTTCCACTGTTTGGGATGGGCATGAGTCATGCCTTGGCCCCTATTGGAACCAAAGAGTCCAAGCCCACTGGCTCTGGGCAGCAGTCTGTGGCCCAGAGGAACAGTGGGTCCGAGCCAGTGGTGGGAGAAGGAGATGCTGAGGAGCCGGGCAGAGAACCGTTCCCAGAGAGCGAAGTGAGTATGAGGCCATGCTTGGCCATGCTTCTCCCTGCTTCCCACCCTTCTGCCCACCCCTGCCTCTGTGCCTCTGCTCCCTCTGTCTGTCCCTCAGGGTTGTCATTACTTTCAGCAGGGCAGTCTGTAGGACACCACTCTGAGTGTGCCGGGCAACATACTGCACAACCGGCAAGTTTCCCAGCCTCCTCCACCAGAGAGGGGCTGGATGGAAGGGAAGGCTGGGACAGGTGATTTGGAGGGGACCCCTGCAAAATTTGGGAAAAAAAGCTTTAATGGTTAGACCCATCAGCTGCCTGACTCCTACCTCACAGGTACTCCCCAGCCTCCCTTGCAGGGGGCCTGGGCTTTCTCTGCACCCCACTGTTCTCTCCAGCTCAGCCCTGCCTCCTGGCCCAGGGCTGCCTGAGGGAGGACGTGCTGAGGAGCTCAGTCTCAGAACTGCCTTCCCTCTCCCCTGCCCCACCCCAGACCCTACACACACATAAGCACACACAAGCCCACACTCACCCACGCACACACATCCTGAGTTCAAATCAACAGGGACTTTTTGTTTCAGTCTCCGACACAAGGGCAGAGACATTTGTTTCCTTGTATGTATGGTGGAGAATCCTACACTGGCACTGTGAGCAACAGATATGCCCAGGATCCGGCACAGTTGGAGCCCTTGGTGCTGAGCGAGGAAGAAGTCTTGCCCAGTGGGCCTGCACCTTCCAGTGAGTCCCTTGGGTTTGCTGGGAGTAGAGGGGACAGAGGACCAGGAAGGAGACGTCTGGCTCTCAGTCTGGCTCTGGCTCTGGCTCTGCCAGGGTCTCAGCTTTCTCCCTCTCTCCCTGCCATGCCTGAGAGCTTCTCCCACAGGAAACAGGGTGTCAACAGGGCCGGACCCAAGTCACTTCATCTCCTGCATGAGATTTACATGCAGGGGTCATTTGTGGCAGTGTCACAAACTGCAATTCCAGACCTGGAATTTCAGCAGAACAGGGCCTTTTCTGATAAGTCCTGTTGGGCCACAGGGCTCGTCTCCCAGGGGCTCATTGTGACTGCAACTCTGCAAGTGTCCAGCCCAGAGCTACACACATTTTGGGGACCACAGTCCTGGGTGGGCTTCCCCTGGGACACAGGGCAGGGGGGCCCAGAGAGAGGCAGGGAGGTGCGGGACACAGCAGGGGCACCTTGTTGCCTGCAGAGGGTGGTGCTGCCTCTCGTTACCCCTCCCGAAGTCCTTTGTTCCTCCCTGGGAGCTTTGGAAGCTGGATTTTGTGTTCTTTCCCTCTCAGGTGACCTGGAACTTCCTGAGGAACTCCCAAGACCTGAAAGGCTGCAGCAGCCACAGCAACCACTTGGAGCAGTGGCTTGTCCTCAGGTAATGCTTCCTCTAGTTCCTGGAAATACAGGCCCAAACTAGACAATGGGATCTGTGTCTGGGCTAAAGTGACCTGTCACTGATGCCCAACACCTCACCACCGTACCCCGCACCTCCTAGAGGGTATGTGTTTCCTTTTCCACTAAGGAGCCCTAGCAGGTCTTGCCCCTAGATGGAGAGAGGGGGCGTCCAGGGGACAGAAGGCCTGAATATGCTAATCATTTCTCTTTCCCTTATGTCTACTGGCCAGTGTGAAGAGCTCCGGAGAGGACTACATGCCCTGAGACAGCAACTTGGTATGTGGACCCTGTGGCCTTTGCCTGGGACAGGACCATGGGCAGTCTTAGCATGGGGAGGATGAGGGATGCAGGCCCGAGGCATTGACATTCCTGTGGGGAGACAAACCCACCAGGCCTGGCCCTGGAGCCTGCTGTGCATGCACAGCCAGTTTTCTGGACAAGGAGGAAAATGTGCTTCAGAATGCAAGCACACTGGGCCAGCCCCAACCAGTCCTAGAGCTCTCCTTCCCTAGGACGTGTAGAGATGCTGCCTCTCTGATTTTCCCTTCAATACTGCTGGGTGTGGCCTCTGTGGGTCTTGTTTGTCTGACAAGTTCTGAGTGGTTCTGATATGCCCCCAAGCTTGAGCACTCCTGGGCACATGTTTTTCTGCTTGGGAAACATGTCCACCTTGAATTCAGGTGGTGGGGGAGGGAGTCAGGCCCAGGGCTCCTTGGGTAGGGCTCTGCAGGGTTTTTGTGTTGCAGGGTGAGACGCCTTGTCCCAGGGACAAGGGGGGGCGGGCTTCAGTACCCCTCTCTCTGGAATGACTGCTTATGCCTCTCTGTGTTTCAGTGGCCATGCAGTCCCTGATCGAGAAGCTCCTGAGACATTGATGTGAGTGTGACACATACCATGCCCCTTCCCCACAGTCGTGGCTGTTGAAGAGTGCTGTGGGCTGGCCCTGGGTGGACATTCCTCCCTGACTCTGCTCTGTTTGACAGGTGGAACCTAGCACCTTGCGGCAAGAACAGCAGTTGGTACCGTTGTACCCCTTGAGCTGTGGCCAAGCTGGTTCCCTCCTGTTCCCCTTCAGCCAGTGCTTCTGCACTCCCTTGTTTTGCATCCTCCCCATCCTGTTTGTTAGCATTTTACATTAAAGTTTTTCTGAAATTCTGTGGTCTCTGCTAGAAGTGGAGCGTGTGGACGTGGGATTCTGGGCTGGGAGGACCTGGAGCTTCTCCGTCTCAGAGCTCTGCACAGCAGTACAGCTGGAATTCTGTGGTGGGCTTTTTTGCCTGCTGGGATTTTGAGCCACCGTTTGATAAGAACCCATCAGTCAGGCCACCTGATGCCCTGCGTGTGGGCTCTGGGTGGCTCTGCCTGGCCACATTAGCATTTCCTCCCTTTCTCATGCAGTCCCTCATTCTGTTCTATGCTGCTGTCATCTGCGTTTGGGGTCTTATGGCATTCCTTACTGCTTTTTCCCTCACCTTGAGCAGGCACTCATGACCTCCTTCGAGAGCCCAGTCCCTTTTCCCATCTGTCTGTCTGTCACTGGGTGTCCCATCTGCCGTGCTTTGCTGCCTGAACATCCTTGATCTCCTCCATAGATTTCTGCTGGTGGCCTTCCCTGCACCTGCATTTCAACACGTGCAAAAGTGCCCAGTTGAGCTCCTGTCCCCCCTTTCCAGGACCAAACACTGTGGAGTCCTTCCCTCCCTCTGGGGCTCCTGTGCACATGGACACTCACCCAGGCATCTGTGGGATGTTTTCCTCTCCTTTGGGTCTCATCTTTGAACCTCAGCTGTGAGTCCTGGCAGTTCCTTTCTTGGATTCACTGGAGGGGTGCAGACAGTGGCCCCAGCCCAGGGTCTTCCACATCAAAGGGAAGGTTTCAGGGAACACAGGAAAAAAAGGTGCACATTAATCTCTAGCTACAGGATGGGGAGTGAATCTGTTCTGGCTCAGGGCCAACCTGGGGGGAACTGCCTTCCAGAGCCAGCGATCACACCCTTCCTGGCCTCCCCAGCCAATGCTCCTTCTGTAGCCTAGTCATCTCCACACCCTCCAGTGGAGAGTGGCCAGCCAGTGTCTATGGCGAAGGTGTCTAGTAGGTTTCACTGTTGTTGAATGGTGCCTTTCAAATACACCTGGACCCACCTGGGACTCGGGTTTTCCTAGCAATGGTAGTTCTCAGCCCCAGCTCAGTCTCCCGCACTCCCTCCTTAGGTCACACAAGGTTGAGTGTGACTCTGTGTTCAATTTCCCCTCATTGATGGCTGGGAACTGGTTCCTTCCTTCAGCCAGCACCCAGAGCTGTGAGGGCCTGGGACTCAGGACACACTTGTATTTGAGATGGTTGGGGGCTGGTTCTGCCAGACTCCATTCCCAAAAGACTGCTGTTTAATACGCAAACAGGGAGCTATGGTGCACATAACACTCAACATAGAATATGAGTGTGTGTGTGTGTGTGTGTGTGTGTCCGTGAGTGAATAAAACTAACTAGGGATAATGTTCCTTGAGGAGAAGCGTGTGGTTAGGGAGTGAGTCAAGATCCTTAACACGTGGAGGGAGCAAAAGCAAGTGTGGTATCTACTCTTATCAAGGGGCAGTGTTACATCGCCAACACATTGGGGGTGGGGAGTATGCAGAAGTCACACCTTCTATAGGCAGGGTGTCCTGAATATGGAAATGTTGGAGTTGCTGGAGGTGGCTGTGGATTGTAGTGTTCGGACCTATGATGTCTGACCACTCCTGGAGTGAGCATGGGGAGGATGGCCATCTTAGACTAGAGGACACACCTCATCCTAGAGGCAAGGAGCTCACGCAGGACACCGCCCTCACATGGTCTAGCAGAGCACAGGCAGCATGCATGCAGTGAAGAAGCAAAATAAAGTGACTGCACCTGGGTAAGTGGGCGCACTCTATTCCACCGTTCCTCCACATTCTCACCCTGTCTCTCACCTGTGCCCTGTGCATAAGCTGAGGCAGACAACCCATCACCTGTGGGATGGGACCATCACAGACCACAGGGCCACAAAAGAGTGTGTGTGGGACTTCATCCTTCTATTTCAAACCTCTCATTTGTGAAAGTAGGCTCAGTTGCTCAGGCTGTGCCTGTGTCTCTGACCCAGGGGTTATTTCCTAGCGGGGTGATACGCTGTTTGAGTGACTAAGTTTGGGAGAGACTTTCCAGATGATTTTTCTGCTGACATAGACTGCAGGCAGATTGCAATGTGGGCAATCCAGCACAGGCATTGCACTGGGATCCCTGGGGCCAGGATGGCGAGACTGAGGAAGGTGAGAAGTGCGCTGAAGGAGTCATGGGACGCAGGAATGTAACATGCAGAGGCTAGTTTTACCTGCCTCCCTTGCCTCCTTGAGCACACGCTCTCCCACCTCCATATGGAGACCAACTAAGGCACAATAATCTGCTATAAGCTTGCACATCACAGGTCACAGGCCATCTCAGTGCCTTCCAGTTCCAGGGGGAAATGAGGGCATGTACTGAGGCATAGAGTAAAAAAACACATCGGGGCCCCAGAGAGATTGATGAGGTTGAACCTCAGCCCTGATTCAGCATGCCCACTGTGCCTTTTCCCTCCAACCTTCTCTCCAAACTGGGAGGTAGTAGTGGCTGGCCTGGAGAGCCCTCCTTCCCAGCTGGCCTACTTCTGCTACCTGCCGAGTTCCTGGGCAGACCCCCATCCCACCCCCTAGTCAACCACCACCACAAACATGTCCCTCAGCTTGACCTCGACCAGGCAACTGCTCTTAGCAGACTCTGGGGAAGTTGGCACACCCAGACAGTGTAAGAGGAGTTGAATACAAATAGGGAGCTGAGAGGAGCAGGCAGAGAAATTGTGCCCAAAGATGACCCGTTCTAATGTTTGCAATCAGCTAGTATGTTATCATGCATAGAAATGGGGTGTTAACCTGTGCACATGCAACACTCATACTACTCAACTCATTTCTAAAATATATTTTATTGATTATGCTATTACAGTTGTCCCATTTTCCCCTCCCCTCCACCTTGCACACCCTCTCCCACCCACATCCCCCCCCTCTTTAGTTCATGTCCAAGTGTCATAGTTATAAGGTCTTTAGATCCCATATTTCCCATGCTATTCTTGCCCTCCCCCTATTTTCTACCTACCATCTATGCTACTTATTCTATGTACCTTTTCCCCCTCTCTCCTCCACCCACTGCTCTGTTGCTAAACCTCCATGTGATCTCCATCTCTGTGGTTCTGTTCCTTTTCTAGTTGTTTGCTTAGTTTGGTTTTGGTTTTGTTTTAGGTGTGGTTGTTAATAACTGTGAGTTTGCTGTCATTTTCCTGTACATGTTTTCTATCTTCTTTTCCTTAGATAAGTCCTTTTAACACTTCATATAATAAGGACTTTGTGGTGATGAACTCCTTTAACCTGACCTTCCCTGAGAAACAGTTTATCTGCCCTTCCATTCTAAATGAAAGCTTTGCTGGACAGAGCAATCTGGGATGTAGGTCCTTGTCTTTCATGACTTGGAACACTTCTTTCCAGTCCCTTCTTGTCTGCAAAGTGTCTTTTGAGAAATCAGCTGACAGTCTGATGGGAACTCCTTTGTAGGTAACTGTCTCCTTATGTCTTGCTGCTTCTAGGATTCTCTCCTTCATTTTAATCATGGGGACTTTAATTATGATGTGCCTTGGTGTGTTCCTCCTTGGGTCCAACTTCTTTGGGACTCTCTGAGCTTCCTGGACTTCCTGGAAGTCTATTTCCTTTGCCAGAATGGGGAAGTTCCCCTTTATTATTTGTTCAAATAACTTTTTCACTTGTTGCACTTCCTCTTCTCCTTCTGGTACCCGTATAGTTTGGATGTTGGAACATTTAAAGATGTCCTGGAGGTTCCTAAGCCTCTCCTCATTTTTTGAATTCTTGTTTCTTCATTCTTTTCTTTTTGATTGTTCCTTTCTTCCTTGTGGTTCACTCCATTGATTTGAGTCCCAGTTTCCTTCCCACCTCTATTGGTTCCCTATGCATTTTCCTTTATTTCACTTAGTGTAGCCTTCATTTCTTCATCTAATTTGTGACCAAATTCAACCAGCTCTGTGAGCATCCTTATCACCATTGTTTTGAACTGTGCATCTGATAGGTTGGCTATCTCTTCATTGCTTAGTTGTATTTTTTAAGGAGCTTTGATATGTTCTTTTGTTTTGGCCATTTTTTCTTTTTGTCTTGATGTACCTGTTACGCCTGTTATGTGTGAGGGGCAGAACCTTAGGTATTCACCAGGGCGGGGCAAACCATGTCGCTTCATTGTGATGCTGTTTGTGGGGGTGGGGTCTGAGAAGGAACAGTGGCACTTGCTGTGCTCTCATGGATATCAGTCCCTTCTGCTCCTTCCTACAAGCAAACTGGGCCCTTCTAGTGTTGAGTTCTCTGTGGACGGGCTTGTATACATTCTAGGACCCTATGGATCTCTCTAAGGAACTGTCCTGTGAGGCTGGGAGTCTCTCCCGACACCTCAACCCCCACAGGTGTTTTCAATCGATGTTTTGAGGCTTTATTTCCCCTTGCTGGATTCCTGGCTTGTGCAGTCTGTCTCACTCCCCAGTTTTAGCTGGTTAATTATGCACGAATGTGGGACCACCCGGTCAGCCAGCCACCTCACATGCTGAGCCTGTCCACAATCCGCTGCCTCACTGGGTTTGCCCCACCTGGCACCTGTGGTCTGCCAGTTGCCACCTGCCCACCCAGGTTCACCAGCCACCACTTTTTTTGCCAGGCACCCTCTCTCCCCTCAGCCGCCCTATTCCACCCCTCCCACTGGTCTAGATGAATGTGTCTCTTTTAACTCCTTGGTTGTCAGACTTCCATACAGTTCGATTTTCTGTCAGTTCTGGTTGTTTTTCTTTGTTTCTAAATTGTTGTTGTGTTTATTTTGGTTGTGCGAGAAGGCACAGTGTGTCTACCTATGCCTCCATCTTAGCTGGAAATCCCTACTCAACTCATTTTAAGGTTGGATGTTTTTTCTGGATTATCCATTCAGCCTGAATATCATCTCAAGGCTGTGAAGTGGCAGAGGGAGGTAGGAGTATACACCATGCTTATCAGCTATGAGCAGGATTTGATCCTGCAACACTGGCTTGGAAGTTGGAAGAAGGCAGCCGTGAGCCAAGGAATGCAGGCATCTCCTACAGCTGGAAGGATGGTGAAATTGTTTTCTTCTAGAGCCTCCAGAAGAACACACTACCCTCCTGACACCTGGACATTAGCCCAGTGGTTTCTGTGTCTTAGCCTGCCCTCCAGGAGTATACTGCAAGAAACCAGTGTACTTTTCCAGCCACTCAATTTGTAGTAATTTGTTATGGCAAGAATAAGAAAGTAATTCTCTAAGGGATAACAACATTTCAATGGCCACTCAGCTCAGAGGGAGCTCTGGAGATTTGTTGGCATGTGTGTCCAGCCTTGATGCAGTGTGTACAGCATGCCTGGGATCTCAGGTTTTCATTTCCAAGTAGGACCTTGAACTCTGCGAGCAACATAGATGGTATCTCGTATAATAACCTCTTCAAGTGTGATAACTTTCCCAAAAGGAGACAGCTGGTAGGTGGTGGAATCAGGATCTAAACTCCAGTCTATGCATTTATGTAGATCTAAACCTCAGTTGTGCTACTAGTAGAAAATGAAGCATGTTGCAAGAATAAATATACTCCACAGTTCTGAGCAAAAAAAGAAAAACAAATTTGCATATACACTATAATCACAACTATGTTAAATATGTATATAAAAGGTTAAAAACTCAAGAAACGTGCAAATTTTATAGAATCAAGTTGCACTAAAGCATGAATGTCCAGAATGGGTTTCCAGCAGCTCTGAATCTTTTTTGGGCTATGGAACCTGTATTAGTCTGTTCCAGCTGCCAACACAAAGTACCACAGGCTGGGTGGCTTAAGCAACAGAAATTTATTTTCTCATAATTCTTGGTGCTAGAGGTCTAAGCTCAAGGTGCCAGCAAATTGCATTGCTGCTGAGGGTGCTCTTCTTGGCTTGGTGATGGCCAGCTTCTCTTGTGTCCTCACATAGCATTTCCTGTGTGCCCATGGGGAGAGAGAGACATGGACGTGTGGTGTCTCTTTCTCTTGTTATAAGGACACCAGTCCTATCAGATTAGGGACCCACTCTTATGACCTCATTTATTCTTAATTCCCTCCCTAAAGGCCTTATCTCCAAATACAGTCATCTTGAGGGTTAGGGCTTCAATGTAGCAATTTTAGTGCAACGCCGTTAAGTCCATAACAAGATTCCTTTGAGAAGCTGATGAAAACTTGTACACCCTTTTAAGGAGACTGTCTGCATCGCCTCCCGTACTTTTGCACACAATTTCAGGAAGTTCCTAGACCTCAGGTTGAAAACCAGTGTTCTAGGCCACCTTCCTCTTTGCACAGATGGAGAACACAGAGGTTCAAAATGGGGAAGTGGTTTTCAGCAGGTTAGGAGAGAGCCAGGTCCCCAGATTCCTCATCTAGTGCTTGCCCTACCTTACTTTGATGTCTATTAGGCCTGGTAGGTCAACTATCCAGGGTGATGCCAGCACATCACAGGTCCTGTGGACAGGGTAAAAAGGGCAGTGCTTCTTCACCTGGGGTGTTCACGTGGGTTAACAAGGCTCTAGCTGTGACAGACAGCAAATGGGATAGATGTTGGTGCTTCGAACTAGTCAGGAGGTCGGGAAGAAGCCGTACCATTCAATATCCACTCACAAGATGCCTGGATGTGAAGAGGTGGAAGTGCTTCAGTCCCGCTGGAAGACAAAGGGAGGCTGAGGAGGCACAGCCATGGACTGTCTGGTGGCCTTGACATGGCACTGTCCCTGGAGCTCTCGGATTGCTCACTATACACTCTCCAAGAGTTGGCCTGTTACATTTCTCCGAGAGTTCTTCTAGCTCTAATATTCTGTGCTTCTCTGAATCGGGAGCAGGAACCATGGAGAAAATACCAGTTGAGGCATTTGGGTCCTAGAAGTAGGGGCAAAGTGTCTTTCTCTCCTAAAACATCTGATGGTTTTCATAGAAGTAGCAATAAAGAAAATGTAGTTGAAAGAGATGAAAAATCCTCAGTGAGAATCCGAGAAGCCTCTTAGACTCTTTAAATATTTAAATAGTCATTTAAAGGAATGTTTCAACAGAAATGTTTCCTTTATTTCTGCTCCAGGCCCAGCCTCAAGTAAGGAGGTAGCTGGTAGCTGGACTCCTAAACAATGGGGTCGGAGAATGAAACAGCATTTATAACGGGGAGTGCTATTTCTCTTCAGGCAGAGACAGTGGCCTCAGAGAATCATTTTTGTTCCATTTCATCAATCAATGAAATAAATGACCATGACATTCTTCCTCCTGACTCCATCAGGGCCACCAGCCAGTGTGGAGCCTTCACTTGGGCCACCTTTGGGGAACAGAAGACTAGAGACAAAAGAAGGGGTGCTCACTGTGGAGTGGAAGCTACCTTTTCAGGAAAATTGTAGCTTTGCTCCCCACCAGCAGTAAGGCCTTGAAGGGCTACACACCTGCTATTTCTCTGCATGTTGGGCTCCACACCTAGCACATCAGTGCTCTCAGTTTCTGTCTGGGCAGGAGAAGAGGAAGAAAGGAATTGCTGAGGGAGCAGGTGTGAAAGTTGGTGTTGAGATGCAAGTGTCAAAGAGGCAAAAGGGGAAGAGTCTGTCTGAACCACCACCACCTGTATGGGCAAAAAGAACCCCTTCATTCCCAGTGGATAATCCAAAGAACAGGAGGAAGCCAAAGGCTTGGCACCTGCCCCCTGCTTCCCAGCAACAGCCTTAAACGGCACCGCCCTCAGGTGGTCAAACAGGTGTATTACAATGCAGGCACATTGGGAATTTTCCATTGAAAATTCTTGGGGCGACACAGGTTCACAAGACGATCTAGGTTTCAAGCGTACCTTTCTAGGACATGTGATCTGTGTATCTGCTTTGTGTGCCCACCAACAAAAGTCAAATCATCTTTTGTCACCCCTACATTTTTTGCCTTCATTTCTTTCTTCTTTCATTTTTATTTTCTATTGATTTCAGATGCACGGCTTAGTGGTTATAAAATCATGGACTTTACATAGTGTTCCCCTCAATGGTTTTCTGCTGAACTGGCACCAAGCATAGTTACTACAATATTATTGACTATTCCCTATGCATTACTTACATCCCCGTGATTATTTTGTGACTCCCAATTTGTGCTTCTTAACCCCTTCACCTCTTTCACCCAGTCCAAGGTTTCTTCTTCTCAGGCTTTTGGTGCTCTGTTTCTGAAAGGAAGTGGGTCAGGTGAGGAGAAATTTTTTTCGAGAAACTGTAACCACAGTGCAATACTTCTGTGGGTTTTCAGCACAAATGAACACTTAAAATCTAAATTGAAAATGTACCACACAAGATGGAGTATTTGTGGAAAGATGAGATTGCTATTACAATTACAGAAGCATCTGTTCTTTTAGGTCACTGTTGGTCTAAGGGGAATAAGTGGTCATGGAAAAAATATAATAAGGATTAAATAAAAAATAAAACACAACCAAGAGTGATGTAAAAAGGAATAATAGGTAAGTATCATTTTTACCATAATTTGCTGTGTATGATGCACACTCACGTTTCAGTGCACATTGCACATGAGATTATTATACCCCGTGGTGTGTAATCATTATACCCATGTGTAATGAGCATCCTTATTTTCCCCTCAAAAAATTTGGGCAACAAAGTGTGCATTATCCATGGCAAATTATGGTATTATTTTCAGTAAAATGTGTGAGACTTTGACAATAAAGCTATTGATATAAATAAAATGAGACTATTAATCACAATGGCATTTGTTATAAATGAAGAAAATAAGTTCCATTCCACTTCTGGCTATAACAGAATTACAATACATTTATCCTGGGATGTTGTTTCCCTTATTGTCACTTTTTGTCCATTTATGGTGAAAGGTAACACAGATAAAGTGTCACAATACACGAGGGTGGTTTAGTAAATGATTACCAAGTGAACCGAGATGTCGGCATCCGCAGGTCACAGAGACACCATCAGCACCCCCGAAGGCTCCTGAACTTTCCATGGCTCCGTGGATTGAGTCCCATTCCTCCTCCAAAGAGGAAACCCACATCCTTCCTTTGTGCCCACCCTTTCCTCCTTTTTCCCTGAGTAAGTTAATGTTACCTGCTCTTTACAGGTACAAGTGGGATTAGTAATATGCCTGTATTGTTTCTTGCTTCTGTGACTCAGTGTTATGTTTGTAAGGTTCACTCTTACTCTGTGTAGTTGTACTTTACACATTGTTTTGCTGATGAAATCATTTTGTCTAATCTAAATATGCCAAAATTTATCAATCCAGTTCACAAAATTGGAAATTTGTGTTGTTTCCATAGTTGGAAGAAAAGGATAACAAAAGTACTACTCACAAACCCTTTTGCGATGCAACAAAAGGAGTACTTTTAAATGCTTATACATAAGAGAGAATAGCTGATAATTAATGCGAAGAAGGTAGGAAAACAACAACAGCAAAGACTCAAGGAACATAGAAGGAAGTAACAAAGGTAAAAGAAATGAGTGAAGGAGAAAAAAGTGTATAACAGAAAGGGTCACAAAACCAGAAGTTGGTTCTTTGGAAAAGAATACAATTGGTGAAGCTAGAATGAGATTGGCCAAAGAAACAAGGGAGCAGGTCACCAGTTTCAGGAAAGAAAGCGGGAAGTAACCCACACAACCAGATGGTGAAGGCTGACATCAAATGGTGCGACCAACTGACAAAAGAATATCTGGATGTTATACACTGAGAATGACAGGGCACCACCTATGTAGTATATCCCTGCCCAAGGCGTTCAACCTGAATGTAATCAGAGAGAAGCAATCAGAAAAATCCTACTTGAGAAGCTTTCTGAAAACACATTTGGACTGGATCTTCAAAATGTCAATGTTATGAAGGCCAAAAGTGTGTGTTGGGGGGGGGGGGGGGGGGACATGGGGAAATGTTCTAGTTTGATGCAGTGTGCAGATGATGTTTTGTTGAGTTGTACACTGGAAACTTGTATGGTTTTGTGAACCAATGTCACCCAATAAATTCAATAAAAAATGGGGGAAAAAACCCTACCTGGTGTGGCTCAGTGGATTGAGTGCCAGCCTGCGAACAAAAGGATCGCAGGTTCCATTCCCAGTAAGGGCACTTGCCTGGGTTGGGGGCCAGGTCCCCACTAGGGGGTGCTTGAGAGGCAACCACACAAGGATGTTTCTCTCTCTTTCTTTCTCTTTCTCTTTTTCTTTCTAAAAATAAATAATTAAAAGAAAACGAAAATAAGTCTGACTGCAGTAAAAAAGAAAATAGAATAGAATAGAATAAAATAAAATAAAATAAAATAAAAGTCTTTACAGCTGAATGCAATGAAGGGTCCTTATTTGGAAACACGATTCTAAAGAAAAATGGTACAAAGAACAATATTGGGACAATTAAAAAACTTGATTGCGGATTGTATAGTGGGTATCGTTACAAAGTGAATTTTTCTGAAGTGTGATAATTACAATAATTTTGTAGCAAACCATTCTTTTTCTTAAGAAATCCATGCCGAAGCCCTGGCTGGTGTAGCTCAGTGGATTGAATGCAGGCTGTGAACCAAAGTTCGCAAGTTCCATTCCCAGTCAGGACACATGCCTGGGTTGCAGGCCATGGCCCCCAGCAACCACACATTGATGTCTCTCTCTCTTTCTCTCTCTCTCTCTCTCTCTCTCTCTCTCTCTCTCTCTCTTTCTCCCTCCCTTCCCTCTCTAAAAAAATAAATAAATAAAATCTTAAAAAATAAAAGAAATTCATGCCGAGCCCCAGTGGTTGTTGCTCAGTTGGTAGAGTGTCATCCTGCAAATTGAAATGGCACTGGTTGGATTTCGGGTCAGGGCACATGCCTGGCAGACCAGGTCCCCCATTGGGAGTGTGCCAGAGGAAACTAATCAATGTTTCTTTAGCACACATTGATATTTCTCTCTCTTTCTCCCTCCCTTCCCCTCACTGTAAAAATACATAAATCTCTTTTTTAAAAGAAAGATACATGCCAAATATTTAGGGATGAGATACTAACTGTAATGTCTTCAAGTAAGTTAAATTACTTAACAAAACAATTAGAGAGGGAGGGAGGAAGGGAGGGAGAGAGACACACACACACAAATGAGTTAACAAACCACATAGAGAGAGGCAGAGAGAGGTGAAAAATTATTAATAATCAGCGAATCCACATGAAGTGTATATGGGTGTTCTGGCAATTCTCTTGCACCTATCTGTAAAGCCAAATTAAAATGTGGGGAGGAAGAGCATGTTACAGACCATTTTATTTCAATCTGAAACCTAGAAAAAGGTGACCAATGTTTGGAAAACATAACCTGCGCAAAATGACTGAGGAAGGAATAGGGAAGCTACATCATTCCATAACCATAAAAATATATGTCGAAAGTCAAAACACTTTTCACAAAACTCCAGTCTTCCCCACTGAGTTCTGACATACAGCCCAGGCATAAATATTTTCAATTTGACACAAACTCTTGGAAAAAGTAGGAAAGGAGGGACCATCCTTAATTCCTTTTGCCAGGAAGATAACCTTCATACTGAGTCCTGTCACAGACAGTTTGAAAAGGAAAATCACGGGTCAGCCACACACTCATGACATGGACGCAAGAATCAGAAACACAATATGAGCAGACAGGATCCTACATGGCATAGGAAGGAAAGGACATAATATACAATGACTGAAGTGGATTCTTCCAAGGAATACAAACTTGATCGAACTTCAGTAAATGAAGTAACAAAACATTCCACGTGAACAGATTGCAGGAGAGAATTATGATATCATCATCAGAAAAAATAGTAAGTATAAATATGCAGTTGTGATGTAGTTTTACAATTTCACTTAAAGGTGGGGATTATTGAGGCATAATTTACACACAATGTCTTCTGAGTCCTCATAAATGCATATTGTCATGGAGCCACCACCACCACCAAAACATAGAACATTTTCTTCACCCCCAAATGCCTCCCTTCTCTCAACCCCCAGACCCCAACAACCACCAGTGTGCATCTGTCCCGACAGGCTGGCTTTCTCAGAATGCCATGTGATGGACTCGTGCAGGACGTGGACTTTTCCATTTGGCTTCCTTCCCAGAAAGGGACTTCTGGAGGTGCAATGCACCTTTTCTTCCCCTGGGTCGTGTTGCACGGCTTGATCACTTCACAGGTATTTGTCCAATTGTAGGCTTATGCCTTCTACAGTGGTGTATATGTAGAGTGTGTTTTACCAAGGTGGTCAATTTCTCATGTCAGGTCATCTATCCTTGGTATCTTTAGAGGGGTTATTTAGTAAAGAACAATTATTATCCTTTCAAAAGACATGAATGCTTATTGGAAAGGTCAGGACAGCAGTAACCCTCAGGAGGACTAGTGTTGGGCCCGTGATTGGCCTGGAGCAAAAGGAGGGCTTGAGAGCTACTGCCATGTTCTCCCTCTTCATGGGAGTGGTAGTTACCAGGATTCCAGCATTGTATGAGCACAGCTACATGCAGCACCCTGCAGTCACGCTAATGGTGGCCCTGGAAGCAGGCAGGTACAGTGCACATGGCCACCCCCAGCAACCCCAGTGGGCCCGGCTGGACCTGGAAAATGCAGGGGAGAGTCAGTCCACTGCAGTCAGCTGGACAGCAACCTTTATTGCTTCTGTAATCTGGTGTGGGGAGTGGTGCTGCTGGGGGTGGGGAGGGGCGTGTGTGTGCCCTCCTGCTGTAGTTGAACCTTGATTGCTCTCGGCACATCCCTGGTTGGGATGGACCCTTGGGCTGACTGGCTGTGATGAATGGCCAATACTACAAGCCGATGAGGTGTTGTGTGGGGGAGGACCCCACAGAGTGGGATTTGTTATAGTGGGGCTCTGGTGCCTACCCAGTGCACACTTTGGTTGTGTCGTCTGTGGAGCTCATGGGGCAGTGCTCTGAAGCCTGATACTGGGCATGTTGGCTGTTGGGCATCTTGGGAGGGGTCCAGTGCAGGCCAAGGTCAGCCATGGCCTGTGCTGGCCTAGGGCCAGAAGGTAGGACCTACAACGTGCTCTGTGGTTGGTAGTTGCTGGTGCTGGGTTTGGAGGTGCCTGGCAGAGGCTTGCTGTGAACCGAGGATGACCGCCACTAGTGCCAGGCTTGCAGCCACTTGGTGAGGTGTACGGGGCAAGCTGAAGCTGGAGGTTTGTGGACCTTTGAGAGATTTTGGGAAATTCTGCAGCATGGGCTGAGGCCGTCCACTTGTGTGGAACAGCCATGGAGAGAGGTCTAGGCATGTGAGTTGGGTGGGGCACGGTCCTAAGGAATTGCCAGGGTTGGGTGAGCGGTGTTTGTCAAGTTAATGGAGACTCGGATTTGGTACCCATCTTCACCTGCCAGCCATGTGGGGGAAGGGCTCGACAAAGGAACATCCCTGCCTGCCAGCCCTTCCGCCTAGCCCGCTGGCTGTGAGCCATCAGCAAAGGTCGGAAGTCCCTGCCTGCACCTCGGTCCCAGAGAAAGCTGCCCTTTCAGCCCTTGTGCTGCAGCCAGATGACCCAGTTCCTCCCCGTAAGTCCCACAGGTGCTTTGCAAGCTCTGTGGAGCTTAGGACCAGTGTTTCTGAGCCATTGGATCTGTGTTCAGGCCCTGGAAGGGGACTCCGATAGGTACTTCATCTCACGAGGATGGAGTCCTTGCTGATTTTCACAGCCAGATGTTGTGGAGATTCCTCTTCCCGGCACGGGCACTCTCGGGTGGTGAGCCCAGTGTGGGTCTGGGAGGGACCCCTTGCACCTAAGGGGAGACCTCTGCCGCCGAGATATGCCTCCCAATTCTCAACCACCATGCATGGCTGTGGGACCACCCCATTCCCTACCTCTGCCCCTCCTGCCAGTCTTCAGGTGGCTTTATAACCTTCATTACAGGAGTTAGGTTCACATAGTCTTCAGGAGGTTCTCAATGGTGGCTGTTCTATCAATCAGTTGTGATTTTGCTGTGGTTGTAGAGGAAGGCGAGCACAACATTACCTACTCTGCCATCCTGACTATGGCCCTTATTTATTTGAATAAACTTCCTCCCCCTTTCTTCCTCTCTTCTTGTGGATTCCGACAATACTTTCATAATTTCTCTTGATGGTGTCCCATAAGCCCTGTAATCTTTCTTCATTCGTTTTCTTTTTTAAAAGATTTTATTTATTTATTTTTAGAGAGGGAAGGGAGGGAGAAAGAGAGAGAGAGAGAGAAACATCAATGTGCGGTTGCTAGGGGCCATGGCCTGCAACCCAGGCATGTGCCCTGATTGGGAATCGAATCCGTGATGCTTTGATTCGCAGCCCGCGCTCAACCCACTGAGATACGCCACTCAGGGCTTCTTCATTCATTTCCATTCTTTGTTCTTTGTGTGCCTCTGATTGGACAATTTCAGTGGGTATTCCCCAGTATGTCACTGATTCCTTCTTCTGCTAGCTCTTAAAGCTTTCTGTTGAGTTCTTTGGTTCAGTCATTGTGTTGTTCAGCCCCCAAATTTCTGCTTGGTTCTTATTCTCAATTTCTTGGTTGAACTTTCATTTTGTTCTTTTGTTGTTTTCCTGATACCATTGTATTGCTTATCTGTGTTCTCTCGTAGCTGTCTGTGAAACCCTAGAACCGTTATTTTGCATTCCCTGTCAGATCCAATCCTTGGATCGCCATTCCTTTGGGGCTACTTACTGGAGGTTTACCCTTTGCTTCAGTGGAGTCATCTTTCCCTGATCATTCAAGACTCTGGTAGCCTTGCATAGGTTTCTGTGTAGTTGAAGGAGCAGTCACGTCTTCCAGACTCTAGGGACTGCCTTCAGTAAGGGAAGCCTTTTACCTGTGGGTTGGGGCACACTGGAGCATGGCATGGCCTGTGTGTTGTGCTGCAGGGCACCAAGTGTGGGGGCACATAACAGCACCGGGTGCAGGGGTGTGTGATACCACGTCAGCTGAAGCCAGTGGGGTCCACAGCATCACCAAATGTGTGCTCTTGGCTGAGCACTGCAGGGGATCTGCAGTGGCTGCAAGGTCTGTTGGGGTCTTCAGTGGCATCTCCAGTTGTGGTGGCTAGGGACCAGAACAAGCAGCGTTGATGGCAAGAGCCAGTGTTGTGCACACAGTCCACTGTGGGGGTCAGCTGCAGGTACATTTGTAGTGGCAGGGGCCAGGTGCAGACACAGATAGTGATGGGGACTTGGGTGGGCGGCAATGGCTGGAGCCAACTCTGGGCTCACTGGTGGCTCCAGAGGCCCTGGCTGTCAGCATGCTCTTCCATGCCTGCATGCTCTGTCTGTAGGCATGCACACTGCAGTGGAGGCTGGGGATGGGGTTCGGGCTGAGGGTGTGCAGGTGCACCAATGGAGGGTCTATGACAGGTGGGTATGCTGGTGCCAGCCAGTGACTGAAGGCAGGGCCTTATCTGGGCCCACACAAGCAGGTGCAGAGATCCCGGCTGTTGGTGTTGTCCCCTGTGGCTGCACACTCTCCCCCTGGTCATGCACACTGCAGTGGAGGCCAGACATGGGCATCAGCCTGATGGTGGGCAGGTGCACAGCTCACAGGGCTACCCCTGACCAAAGGCATGGCAGTGAGGGTCTTCCAGGGGTCCTCTAGGCTGGCGTCCTGCACTCATGTAGCTCCCTAGGCCCCAGCTGGCTGCCAGCATGGCTCCCAAGCTCTGGCGGGTGTGGAGGGGAGGGTATGCGAAGGGACTCGGGAAGCTGGCATCAGAAAATCCAAATCCTGTCTTTACTGGTGTGGCTCAGTGGATTGAGCACTGGCCTGTAAACCAAAGGGTCACTGGTTCGATTTCCTGTCAGGACACATGCCTGGATTGCTGGCCAGATCCCCCAGGGGTGCTTGAGTGGCAACCACACGTGGATGTCTCTCCCCTTCTCTTTCTCGCTCCATTCCCCTCCCCAAAAGTAAATTAATAAAATCTTTTAGAAAAAGAGAATACAAATACCTTTGGGGGGGAAAGCTGTGTAAATATGCAGGGGGTTCATGGTTCCGGGGCTGGCCATTGCCTTCAACTGTAGTGAAATCTGCTGAGTATGTCTGCAAAGCAGGTCACTCCCTGACTGTGCCCATTGCATGTCTGCTAATAATGACCCCTGCGTTTCTTCTTGTTCCCAGCTGGGTCTATATGACTCAACTTTGCTGGTCTATGTGGGAAGAGATGGAACTGAGACCTTTGTGTGACATCCTGGAAGGCTGTTGGGGTGCTCCCCTGCGGAGGTGGGCAGAGTTCCTGGTGAGAGGAACTCTTTTTAGCTGGGAAATTTCTCTGTGGTGCTGAATGATGCCTGCTGGGGAGATGGGATGATACAGGCCCAATGAAGCTGTTCTTCTCTTCTTGTGTCATCATCCCCAGGGCCTTTGTTCCACTGTGTTGCTAAGACCTCTGAAGTGGAGTCTAGAGCCCTCCCAGAGCTCGCTTTTTTCTTCTTCTTTTTTTTTCTTTTTCAGGGACAGCTCTTCACTTGTTGATCTCTGTAGGGTCACAGGAAATCTGGGACCTAATACATCATCGTTTTGGTCTGCTCTGGTCCAGATTTTTTGTATTTCTTTATGATTGAGTCTTGGTGGACTATATGCTTCTAGGAATGTAACCATGTCTTCTGTGGTATCCAGTGTATGGGCATATCATTGCTCATTGTGGTCTGTCACGATCTTTTATATTTCTCAGGCATCCATTGTGATGTCTCCCCTTTTATTTCTGATTTGTGTTATTTCAGTCATCTCTACTTTACTCTTAGTTAGCCTTGCTTAGGGTTTGTGAATTCTGCTTAGCTTTGGAAAAACCTAACTTTTACTTTTGTTCATGTTTCTTCACTCTTTCTTTACGTTATTTATTTCACTTCTAACTTTAATTGCCTTCTTTCTTCTACCTTTGGGTTAGTTTGTTCTTCTTTTCCAATTCCCCAAGGCATAATGTTAAGGTCTTTTTTTAGATCATTCTTGTTTTCTAATGTAGGTATTTATTAAATCCGAACTCCCCCCATTGGTACCGCTTTTGCTGCTTCTGATACATTTCAGCATGTTGTGCTTCACTTTTCACTTGTTTCAACATACTAATTTCTCTTGTGACTTCTCTTTGATTTGTTCTTCAAGAGTCTAATTTTGACATTTTTGTCAATTTTTCAATTTTCGTTGAGACATAAGTTTCCTGTTTCTAACCCCCTGCCTCTAGGAGTGCTTAGACATCATAGGTCCAAAAAGTATGATCCACCTCCAGCCACCTCCAGCAACTCCCACATTTTCATATTCTGGACGCCCTGCCTGTAGAAGGCGGGACTTCTGCATACTCACCACCCCCAATGTGTTGGCGATGTAACACTGCCCCTTGATAAAGGTAGATCCCACACTTGCTTTTGCTCCCTCCATGTGTTAAGGGCCTTGACCACAGTCACTACTGACTTACCCCCAACCACATGTTTCTCCTCAAGGGATGTTGTCCTGGTCAGTTTCATTCACACACACACACAAACACACACACCCTACCTTGAGTGTTCTATCCAGACCATCCCTCATTTGTGTATTAAACACCAGTCTCTTGGGAATGGAGTCTGGCAGAACCAGCCCCCAACCCTCTCAAATACAAGTGTGCCCTGAGTCCCAGGCCCGCACAGCTCTGGGTGCTGGCTAAAGGAAGGAACCAATTCCCAGCCATCAGTGAGGGGAAATTGAACAGAGTCACACTCAACCTTGTGTGACCTAAGAGGGGAGGACAGGAGACTGAGCTGGGGCTCAGAACTACCATCGCTAGGAAAACCTGAGTCCCAGGCGGGTCCAGGTGTATTTGAAAGGCACCATTCAACAACAGAGAGACCTACTAACTGTCTTCACCATAGACACTGGCCACCTGCTTTCCACAGGAAGGTGTGGAGATGACTAGGCTACAGGAGGAGCATGGGCTGGGGAGGCCAGGAAGGTTGTGACCGCTCCTTCTGGAACATGGCCACCACCTAGCACAAGACTGATTCCCTGACCTTTAACTGGAGACGAATTTGTGCCCTTTTTTCTCCATGATCCCTGAACCTTCCCCTTTGATCTAGAAGACCCTGCTCTGTGGCTTCTGCCTCCAGCCTCCATTCAATCCAAGAAAGGACCCGACTGGGCTCATACCTGAGGGTCAAAGGTGAGAGCTAAAGGGAAAATATCCCACAGGTTCCTGGGTGAGTATACATGTGCACATGGGCCCCAGAGGGAGGGAAGGACTCCACAGTGACTGCTCCTGGGAAGTAGGGAGAAGAGCTCAACTGGGCACTATTACACCTGTTGAATCACAGGTTCAGACAAGGCCACTGTGGAAAGCCATGGGGGAGATCAAGGATGTTCAGACAGCAATGTAGGGCAGATGGAACACCCACCCAGGAACAGATGACTGATGGGTAGAGGGACTGAACTCTGGAAGGGGGTCATGAGTTCCTGAAGGCAAGGGAAAATTCAGTGACAAATGTGATGAGACTCCAAATGCTGATGACAGCAGGACAGAGTAACAAGAGGGGCTACAGGGAAAAGCAGGAAATGCCAATGTGGCCAGGCAGAGCCACCCAGAGCCCAGGCCCAGGGCATCAGGTGGCCTGACTGCAGGGCTCCTATCACATGCTGGCCCCGAAGCCCTGCATGCAAAAAGCCCACCACAGAATTCCAGCTGTACTGCTGTGCAAAGAGCTCTGAGATGGAGAAGCTCCAGGTCCTCCCAGCCCAGAATCCCACGTCCACACACTCCACTTCTATCAGAGACCACAGAATTTCAGGGAGACTTTAATGTGAAAATATTGACAAACGAGGTGGTGAGGAATCAATAGAAGGGTACGAGGAAGCCCTGGCTGAAGTGGAACAGAAAGAATCCAGCTTGGCCAGGGCTCCCCAGCTCCAGGGTACCAACTGCTGTTCTTGGGTGAAGGTTCTGGTTCCACCTGTCAAACAGGGCAGAGTCAGGAAGGAATGTCCCACCAGCACCAGCCCACAGCACTCCTCAACACCCACCACTTTGGGGAAAGAGCATGGTGTGCATAATACTCACATTAATGTCTCAGGAACCTCTCGATCAGGGACTGCAAGGCCGCTGAAACACAGAGAGGCATAAGCAGTCATTCCAGAGGGAGGGATACTGAAGCCCGCCCCCCCCCCCCTGTCCCTGGGACAAGGCGCCTCGCCCTGCAACAAAAACCCCCTGCAGAGCCCTACCCAAGGAGCCCTGGGCCTGACTCATTCCCCCACCACCTGAATTCAAGGTGGACATGTTTTCCAGGCAGGACAACATGTGCCCAGGAGTGCTCAAGCTTAGGGGCATATCAGAACCACTCAGAACTTGTCAGACAAACAAGACCCACAGAGGCCATACCCAGCAGTATTGAAGGGAAAATCAGAGAGGCAGCATCTCTACACGTCCTAGGGAAGGAGAGCTCTAGGACTGGTTGGGGCTGGCATACTGTGCTTGCATTCTGAGCCACACTTTCCTCCTTGTCCAGAAAACTGGCTGTGCATGCACAGCAGGCTCCAGGTCCAAGCTGCTTGGTTCACCTCCCCACAGGAATGTTGGTCCCTGGGACGTGCAGCCCGCACCCTCCCCATGGTAAGTCTGCTGGTGGCCCTGACCCAGGCCATGCCACATGTTCCTCATACCACAGTATTGTTTCAAGTAGCTTATTTCCTTCTGTAGATGGCAGCACTAGGCCAGCAGACAAAAGAGAAAGAGAAATGATTAGCATACTCAGGCCTCCTCTCCTCTGGACACCCTTCTTCCCATCTAGGGGGCAAGATCTGCTAGGGCTCCTCAGTGGAAAAGGAGGCATGTACCCTCCGTGAGGTATGGGGTGGTGGTGGTGAGGAGTTTGGGGTGGGAGATGAGTCACTAACCCAGACACAGATCCCATAGTCTAGGTTGGGCCTGCATTTCTAGGAGCCAGAGGAAGCATTACCCAAGGACAACCCTCTGCTCCAAGTGGTTGCTCTAGCTGTGGTTTTTGCAGCCTTTTTGGTCTTCGTGGTTCTTCAGGAAGGTCAAGATCACCTGAGAGGGAAAGAACACAAAATACAGCTTCCAAAGCTCCCAGGGAGGAAAGGGCTTAGCAGAGTCTAAGGTGAGGCAGCATCTCCCTCTGCTGGCAGAGAGTTGTCCCTGCCCTACCCAGCACCTCCACGTTTCTCTCTGGGCCCCCTTCCCTGTGTCCCAGGGGCAGCCCACCCAGGACTGTGGTCCCCAAAACTGTGTGTGGCTCTGGGTTGGACACTTGCAGAGCTGCAGTCACAACCAGCCCCTGGGAGACGAGCCCTGTGGCCCAACAGGACTTATCAGAAAAGGCCCTGTTCTGCTGCAACTCCAGGTCTGGAGTTGCAGTTTGGGACACTGCCACAAATGACCCCTGCATGTAAATCTCACGCAGGAGATGAGGTGACTTGGGTCCTGCCCTGTTGACACCCTGTTTCCTGTGGGAGAAGTTCTCAGGCAAGGCAGGGAGAGAGGGAGAAAGCTGAGGTCATGGCAGAGCCACAGCCATAGGTAGAGGCAGAGGCAGACATTTCCCTCCTTGTCTTCTGTCCTCTCCACTCCCAGCAAACCCATGGGACTCACTGGAAGGTGCAGGCCCACTGGGCAAGACTTCTTCCCCAATCAGTGCCAAGGGCTCTGAGTGTGCCAGATCCTGGGTGTGTCTGTTGTTCACGGTGACAGTGCCTCTTGGTCCACGATGCCCACAAGGAAAGGATAGTCTCTGCCCTTGTGTCAGAGACTGAAACAAAAAGTCCCCATTGATTTGAACTCAGGATGTGTGCACATGGGTGAGTGTGGGCTTGTGTGTGCTTATGTGTGTGTAGGGTCTGGGGTGGGGCAGGGGAGAGGGAAGGCAGTTCCAAGACTGAGCTCCTCAGTACGTCCTCCCTCAGGCAGCCCTGGGCCAGGAGGCAGAGCTGAGCTGGAGAGAACAGTGGGGTGCAGAGAAAGCAGGCCCCCTGCAAGGGAGCTGGGGAGTACCTATGAGGTAGGAGTCAGGCAGCTGATGCATCCATATGCCTAACTTTTGCAGCCCAAACTTTGAAAGTGTCCTTGATCCTAATCCACTGTCCCAGCCATGCCTGCCATCTCAGCCACTCTCTGGTGGATGAGGCTAGGAAACTGACCATTTGTGCAGTATGTTGCCCATGACACAAGCAGTGCTGTCTTAAGGTTTGCCATTCTAAAACCACCCTGATTGGGCATTGTAATGATGGAGGGCACCCAATAACAACCTCCAAGTGACAGACAGAGGACGCGTAGGTAAAGATGTGCAGGGCTGGGCAGGAGAAGGGTGGGAATCAGGGAGGAGCATGGCCTGATACTCACTTGGCTCTCTGGGAATCCATCTCTTTTCTGTTCCTTATCTTCTTCTCCCACCACAGGCTTGGACACCCTCCTCCTCCGTGTCATTGACTTTGGCCCTGTGCCAGTGGGCTTGGACTCTTTGGTTCCAAAAGGAACCAAAGAATGCCCCCTGCCCCTCCCAGGCACATCGGAGATCGGAGGAAAGGTGGCTGGCTCCTCCAGACCTCCTGAGTCTCTCTGCCACCAGGGAGGAAAGAAACTCCCAGGAGCAACTTCTACGGTCCGCCACTGAGATGTCTTCTGCTTGGACACTTTCCTTCTAGGATTGGCCTTGGGCAGGCCACCTGCAACAGCAACTAAGGGCAGGTAGTTGGGCCTTCCCCCAGCCTTCCCCCTGATCATACTCTCTGGTTTCTTAGAGGGCACTTCTGGATCATCAATACCCTGCCTTTCCACACCTGAAGTGAGTCGTTGTGGAGTGGACAGGCAAGGCCCTGGCACAGGAAGGAACTTCTCCCTGATGTCGGTTCTTGAGTGACCGGGTGTGTCATTGGGGCTGGTGGGTTTGGCCTGGCCTCCTTCATCCTGAGAAATAATCAACCTCATCAGGGGCATCTCACTGACCTCATCCGGTGACTTGGAGACGGGCCAAGGGGAGAAATCCGCCTCTTCCTCAAATGGATGCTGGTAACTACCACTGGCTTTCGATGTACACCTAGCACATTTTGGGGGGCTTTCCCAGGCCAAGCCTCCCTTAGGCTCTCTGAGGTGGAACAGGGCGCCAGAGGCCAACTGCAGTCCCTCCAAGCCATAGGTCACCATGCCTGTACCACTGGGAGCAGGCTCTGGGTCCAACCACATGATGGACACTTCTCTGTCACAGGGTCTTGGGAGGGGCTCCTGTGAACACCCTGGGTATCTCCCTCAGTCAGCCCCCCTGGAATGCCCACTAGAGACCTAGTGCCAAAGTAGGCTGGAGTGTCCCCCTCAAAGTCAGCCAGAGATCCTATTTGGCCTTCGCAGTCCTGCTGCTCTAGCCCTCCTGCTCCATCACATGCTGTTGGGCCAGGAAGCCCTTGGGGTGTGGGAACCCGCCCTCACCTGCAACCTCAACCTCACCCTCCCCCTCGCCCTCACCCTCGCCCTCACCCTCACCCTTGTCCCCGCCCTCGCTGCTCAGTGGTGACCCCAAAGGAAGGTCTACTGTGCCGGCCCTCTCCCTGCACTCTGAGTCTACCTCTGCTCTCGAAACAGATCCCTCGTCTTCGTCGGGCGAGCTCATGTTGCCAAGTCTGAAAAGTTCAGCTTCTGCTGAGACAATTACTCGGGCAAGGTGGCCTTGATGGGAGAGTCAGCTGGCGGGCAGCAGGAGCACTGAACCTTCTGAGGAAGCTGCGTGTCGGTTGCCACAGGCAACGCATGACTTGTCCTGCAACAATGGGCGTGTTCCACGCACCTTTGACACCAGGCTGAAGCCCATTTATTGGTCTAAAACCCGCTGCCAATCAGCATGCCCCTTGTATGCACATGCCTCAAGGCACTAGCCAATAGGGCAAGGGTCTCTGGTTGGTCCAGAAGCCTCCCGCTACATCAGATGTGGGAAGCAGGTCTGAATCTGGCAGTGGAGTCCCGTGTCCTGGGGTTCTTTTCCCATCATATCCTGTCCGGCCTCCTCTGACCAGGCACCTTCTTCCCAACTAGAATCGCAACACTGAGCATCAGATACCCATGCACAAAGCGGGGAGATGGGTCCACCTTGTGGTGGTGGGCGGAACACTTGTGAGGGTGGGACCTCCGGATGAAGAAGCACTTCAAGCCCTGGCTGGCGTGGCTCAGTGGTTTGAGCGCAGGCTGTGACCCAGTGTTGCAGGTTCGATTCCCAGTCAGAGTACATGCCTGGGTTGCAGGCCATGACCCCCAGCAACCGCACATTGATGTTTCTCTCTCTTTCTTTCGCCCTCCCTTCCCTCTCTAAAAATAAATAAATAAAATCTTAAAAAAAAAAAAAGAAGCACTTCACACACAAAGAGTCTGCCAGCCTTTATTCTACAACAAGACTTACCACCCAATGGGAGAAGGGGCATCAGAAGCCCTTGGTCAATGGTGGGAGTCAGCCTACATTTTCCTTAAAGGGCCAGAGAGCACATGTTGTCATATTGATGGGCTGTAGGGTCTTTGTCACAACTCAACTACCGTTACGATGGGTGATCAAATTGCCCCGTGGCTTGGTGCTCTGGGAAATTTATTGGCAGGCCGCTTTGGCAGATGTGCTGGAGTTTGCCCTGCTCTTTCAGCCCCGCACCCACTCTGAGTCAATTCGGAGAAGAGGGAATCCCTATGTCCCATGCACACCACAAAAGATGTTCACTGTCAGTGATCCTGAAGATACGAACTGAAACTGTAAATCAATTATCACACACCAGGTTTGAAACAATTAAAGACCTAACCATTTCAAGGGTGCAAGATGTTACCAGCAAACCTACAATTTGACAAATACCTGTGAAGTGATCAAGCCGTGCAACACGACCCAGGGGAAGAAAAGGTGCATTGCACCTTCAGAAGTCCCTTTCTGGGAAGGAAGCCAAATGGAAAAGTCCACGTCCTGCACGAGTCCATCACATGGCATTCCGAGAAAGCCAGCCTGTCGGGACAGATGCACACTGGTGGTTGTTGGGGTCTGGGGGTTGAGAGAAGGGAGGAATGTGGGGGTGAAGGAAATGTTCTATGTTTTGGTGGTGGTGGTGGCTCTGTGACAATATGTATTTATGAGGACTCAGAAGACATTGTGTGTAAATTATGCCTCAGTAATCCCCACTTTTAGGTGAAATTGTAAAAAAAAGCATCATAAATGGATATTTATACTTACTATTTTTTCTGATGATATCATAATTCTCTCCTGCAATCTGTTCATGTGGAATATTTTGTTACTTCATTTACTGAAGTTCGATCGAGTTTGTATTCCTCAGATGAATCTAATCCGGTCATTGTATATTATGTCCTTTCCTTCCTATGCCATGTAGGATCCTGTCTGCTAATATTGTGTTTCTGATTCTTGCATCCATGTCTTGAGTCTGTGGTTGACCCACGATTTTCCTTTCTCATCCTTTTTGGATACACAGAACCATGCTCCCACCAACAAAGCCACAGTGGCCGGGGCACTTTGTTCTGTGTTTTCATCATGAAATGTTGTTTGATTTTGTCAAATATTCCTTCTGCACCTGTTGAGGTGATCATGTGGTTTAAGCACTTTCTTCTTTTATTAAGTTGTGTTGTATAAATTGATGTTTACATGTTAAATCAACCTTGTGAGGAAAGGAAAGGGGACTTCAGCTCCTATTACTAAATCAGTAATCAGGGAAGAACAATGAGCCTATCTAAATTCCTCCTGTGGCAAATCATGGGGACAGTCACATGTGGAGGACCTACAAAGTTTTGAAACTAAAGGTCCTGGGGTTGCAGAAAATAGTGCTTGCTCTTTCTACATCCAAACAAAATGCACGTCGAAGTGTTTCAGGACTACTTAATTGCTGTCCAAGTACCTACCATAGTTTTAGACAACAGTAGGGAAAACCAAGACACACAAGAGAAATGACAAGGCTCAAGGTGACACCTTGTGCTAAGTGTGCAAAGCTCACAAGCAGCACACTTTGACCCGCTACATGCAAATCCTCAGAAATTGATCTGACAGCACAGACTTTAGCAAAGAAATGAAAAGGAAAAAGAAAAGATGGGAAATCAAGCTTCAAAAGCTAGCAAACCTAAGGAAGGGCAGCCTCCTACTGGAACTCTGGCAGGGTTCAGGTACAATGCGTACGTACACAGGCCCCACCTACAAGAGCAAATATGAGAAGTATATTTTGATTGGTCTCTCAAAGATTCAAGGGCATAAATAAAAAATTATCTCAATATAGGAAGTAAATAAGAAAACATTAGAGACTGTCTTGAAACTTTAAAGGCTTTTGAAGCCAATGCCCTTCAAACCCTTTCTCAGCCCTCCCCTGTGCCCCTTTGTCCACTGCTTTTCTGACCATCCTTATCCAGATCTTCCCTCTTTACCTCCTCCTCCTCTCCCTGCAAATGCATTCAAATTAGAATAACTATCTAAAAATGTCACAGAACCTAAAGAGCTTATTGAGGAGAAAATTAAAATAGCACCTTTCAAAGAAAAGCCACGTATAGGAAAAGGAGAGCCTGCAATTTACTTGTGTCCCTCCCTTGAACAAGAATAGAACCAAAAATCCTAACTAGCCTTGGCCAGGAAGTTCAGTTGGTTGGAGCCTTGTTCCCAGTGTGCCAAGGTTGTATTGTGGGTTTGATCCCCAATCAGGCACATATGGAGTCAACCAATGAATGCATGGATAAGTGGAATGACAGGTTGGTGTTTCTCTCTCCCTCTCTCTCTCCCTCTCTCTCTGAAATCAATACATAAATTTTTTTAAAAGTACGCATGTAATGATTTTAGAGAGGGGAAGAGAGAGACAGAGTGAAATAGAGCAAGAGAGCGAGAGAGAGAGAGAGAGAGAGACATAGCTGTGCAAGAGAAACATGGATCAGTTGCCTCCCATATGCGCCCTGACTGGGGATTGAGTCTGCAACCTAGTTATGTGCCCTGAGCAGGAATCAAACCCATGACCTTCTGGCATACAGGACAATGCTCCAACCATCTGAGGCATACCAGGGCAATAAATACATTTTTTAAATAAAAATAGAGAAATAAATAATGTAACCAAAGGACTTCTGGTCAACATGGCAGTGTAGGTAAATGCAGTACTTGTCTCCTCCCACAACCACGTGAAATTACAACTAAACTATACAACAGTCATCATTCAGAACCACCTGAAATCTGGCTCAATGGAAGTCTTAAGACAAGGAAATTAAGGAAGCCGTAGGGAGACTGGGAGGAGGGGTACACATGCAGACATGCTGGTCCCAAACCCATGTGTGGGGGACCAAAACTGGGAGGGATATTTCAGCAGCACAGGAACCCTCTGAGGAGCGAGGGCTCCCAGTCCTACACCAGGCTCCCAGCCCAGGCTTCCAGTGCCAGGAACATAAGTCCCTATAACTTCTGGGGACCGGGGTTAAAGGAGACGGAGGGCGTCTGGAGTCCCAGGTGGTTCCTGTTACAGGGTGCACACACAGTCACTATGAGCTCCAGCACTGGGGCAGCAGCTTGAAAGACACCAGACACATATGGGGAGGTACTGAATTGTTCGGCATCAGGGTGAGAGGTAGAGGGGCTGCCTTCTCCCAGACAGAAGTGCTGGCAGAGGCCTTTGTTTCTTTGATGAGCCTTCCCCCCACAGAGCCAGCAGGCACCACCATATTGGAGACTCCATCAACCTGACTCACACTGTTTGCCTCAGCCTGGTGATTCTTTGTGGCCCTATCCCATCCAACTTTCAGGCCCACCCAAGTTGTTTCCAGTGGCTTTTTTATATGAATGACTCGTCTTGGTTCGCTCTTCAGATTTTCCTAAAATCTTACAAACAAGCAGCGTTTGGCCTCAGCATGCCCCGTACCTTTCACTAAGTGGCCCTGAACCAAGCACTAGCAGTAGCCAGCCTTGGTTCAGAAGCTTGGCCTCTCCCAGCCACCTCCAAGCCCTGCACAAGTAGCAGCCATCTGCAGATCGCTTTGTAGCTCACAACAGGTGGCCATGGGCAGAGCACATGCAAAGGCTGACTTTGGCCTGCACCTCTCAGAAGGTCCCAGAGCCAGTGCACCAACTGAACAGCTCCCACCACATCTAAGCCCCACCACCCAGCCACCTCCACAAGTGACACACTCAAGGGGCAGACTCAGTGGGCACCAGAGTCCAGCTGAAGTAAGTCCTGCTCTGTGGGGTGGGCCTCTGCACAGCTGATCCTCCACAGTAGTTGGTGGTTGCAGACAGTCCTTGCAGCTTATCAGCCTAGGGGTATATCCCTCCCACTGACATACCAAGAGCAATCAAGGTTCAACTACAAAAGGAGGGTATACACAGCACACATGGGGGATCGTGTACCTCAAATGCCTAGCTTGGGTGATAGAGGAGTCTGTGCCACTGGACTCCACAGAACACCTACTCCATTAGGCCACTCTACCAAGCCTGAGAGATGTAGCAGCTTTACCTCATGCATAGAAACAAATGCAGGGAGGCTGCCAAATTGTGGAAGCAAAGAAACATGTTCTAAATGAAAGAACAGAACAAAACTCCAGAAAAAGAACTGAGCAAAATGTAGACGAGCAATCTACTTAGATGCAAAGTTCAAAACAATAGCCATAGGGATGCCCAATGTCTTAAGGGGAAGAGTAATGAGCTTAGTAAGAACTTCAACAAAGAAGATGGAGTCATAGGTAGACACACTGTGCCTCCTCACACAACCAAAATAAGGAGAACAACAATTTAAAAACAAAAAAACAACCAGTACTCACAGAAAATTGAACTGTATGGAACTCCGACAACAAAGGAGTTAAAGTAGACACATTCATCCAGACAGGTAAGAGGGGAGGAGTGGGGGAGCTGGAACCAAGACAGCTTGAGCAGGGCAGCGGGTGGACCCCAGGTGCACAGAGCAGAAGTTAACGGACCCAGCAAGGTGATAGATTGTAGAGGGGCACGGTGGCTCCAGTCCCACATTTGCACGCAGATAAAACAGGTGAAACTGGGGAGCAAGACAGACTGCACAACCCAGGGTTCCAGCACAGGGAAATAAAACCTCAAAACATCAATTGAAAACACTTGTGGGGGTTGAGGTGCCCAGAGACACTCCCAGCCTCACAGGACAGTTCACTGAAGAGATCCACAGGGTCCTAGAATGTACACAAGCCCACCCACAGAGAACTCAGCACCAGAAGGGCCCAGTTTGCTTGGGAAAAGTGGGGGAAGTGACTGAAATCCAGCAGAGGGCACAGCAAGCGCCACTGTTCCCTCTCGGACCCACCCCCACAAACAGCATCACAACAAAGTGATGTGAGTTGCCCTGCCCTGGTGAACACCTAAGGTTCTGCCCCTCACATGTAACAGGCGCACCAAGACAAAAAAAAAATGGCCCAAACAAAAGAACATATCAAAGCTCCTGAAAAAATACAACTAAGCAATGAAGAGATAGCCAACCTATCAGATGCACAGTTCAAAACACTGGTGATAAGGATGCTCACAGAATTGGTTGAATTTGGTCACAAATTAGATGAAGAAATGAAGGCTACACTAAGTGAAATAAAGGAAAATGTACAGGGAACCAATAGAGATGGGAAGGAAACTGGGACTCAAATCAATAGAGCGGACTAGAAGGAAGGAAGGAACAATCAAACAGAAAAGAATGAAGAAACAGAGATTTAAAAAAATGAGGAGAGGCTTAGGAACCTCCAGGACATCTTTAAATGTTCCAACATCTGAATTATAGGGGTACCAGAAGGGAAGAGGAAGAGCAACAAGTGGGAAAGTTGTTTAAACAAAAAATAAAGGGGAACTTCTCCAATCTGGCAAAGGAAATAGACTTCCAGGAAGTCCAGGAAGTTCAGAGAGTCCCAAAGAAGTTGGACCCAAGGAGGAACACACCAAGGCACATCATAATTACATTCCCCAAGATTAAAATGAAGGAGAGAATCCTAGAAGGAGCAAGACATAAGGAGACAGTTACCTACAAAGGAGTTCCCATTAGACTGTCAGCTGATTTCTCAGAAGACACCTTGGAGGCAAGAAGGGGCTGGAAAGAAGTATACCAAGTCATGAAAGGCAAGGACCTAAATCCAAGATTGCTCTATCCAGCAAAGCTTTCATTTAGAATGGAGGGGCAGATAAAGTGCTTCTCAGGGAAGGTCAAGTTAAAGGAGTTCATCATCACCAAGCCCTTATTTTATGAAATGTTAAAGGGACTTATCTAAGAAAAAGAAGATAAAAAAAACATGCATAGTAAAATGACAGCAAACTCACAGTTATTAACAACCATACCTAAAGCAAAACCAAAAAACAAACTAAGCAAACAACTAAAACAGGAACAGAACCACAGAGATGGAGATCACATGGAGGGTTAGCAACAGGGCACTGGGTGGAGGAGAGAGGGGGAAAAGGTATAGAGAATAAGCGGCATAGATGGTAGGTAGAAAATAGACAGGGGGAGGGCAAGAATAGTATGGGAAATGTAGAAGCCAAGAACTTATAAGTATGACACATGGACATGAACTAAAGGGGGGGATGTGGGTGGGAGAGGGTGTGCAGGTTGGAGGGGAGTGAATGGGGGGAAATGGGACAACTGTAATAGCATAATCAGTAAAATATATTTAAAAATAAAAATAAATTTAAAAATAAAATACAGGGATATAAAGTACAACACAGGGAATGGAGTCAATGATATTGTCATAATATGTATGGTGCCAGGTGGGTGTGAGACTTAGGAAGGTGATTACTTCATAAGTTATATACATGTCTAATCACTCTGTTGTACATGTGAAACTAATATAATATTGTATGGCAACCATAACTGAAAAATAAACTTTAAAATAATCTATAAAAAGAACTTCAACAAAGAGAGGAAATATAAAAATGGAATTAGAAAACATAAAAAACAATCAGTCATAAATAAAGAATACATTAACTGAAATGAAGAATGCCTTACAAGGAATCAACAGTGGAGTAGATTAAGCCGAAGATCAGATGAGACTTTGAAAGATAAGGAAGCAGAAAGCACCCAACCAGAACAACAAAAAGAAAACAGAATCCAACAAAATGAGTATAGTATAAGGAGCCTCAGAGACAACATCAACTTTGCCCACATTCGCAACATGCGGATACTGGAATGAAAAGACAGAAAGCAAGGAATTGAAAACTTATTTGAAAAAATAATGATGGAAAACTTCCCCAACCTGACGAAGGAAATAGACATACAAGTCCAGGAATCACAGAGAGTCCCAAATAAGATGAACCCAAAGTTGCCCACACCAAGACAGATCATAATTAAAACGCCAAAGGTTAAAGACAAAGAGAGAATCTTAAAAGCAGCAAGAGAAGAACAGTTAGTTACCTACACGAGAGCTCCCATAAGACTGTCAGCTGATTTATCAAAAGAAACTTTGCAGGCCAGAAGAGAGTGGCAAGAAATATTCACAGCGGTGAAAAGCAAAGACATACAACCAACATTATTCTGCCCAGCAAGGCTATCATTTAGAATCAAAGGACAGATAAAGAGCTTCCTAGAGGAGACAAAGCTAAAGAAGTTCATCACCACCAAACCAGTATTATATGAAATGTTAAAGGGTCTTCTTTAAGAAGAAGAAGAAGCTCAAAAATATAAATAATAAATGGCAAAAATACATATCTATCAGCAATTGAACCTAAAAAAAATAAAAAATAAATGAACAAGCAGAACAGAAAGAGAATCATAGGTATAGAAAATGTTTTGATGGTCACCAGATGGGAAGGCAATTGAGCGGGGGGTGGGTGATAAAGGAAAAGGGATTAATAAATTGAAATTGGTTGTTCCAGAGTAATCACGGGTGCATAAAGTACATAATAGGGAATACAGTCAATAATAGTCTAATAACTATGTATGGTGTCAGATGGGTGAGAGGTTTATGGGGATGATCACTTATCCTCATGTAATGCCTACCCCCTCGGGTGTACATGTATGTCAGCTGTCAATGAAAATTGAAAAAAGATGTCAAAAACTACTTCTGTAATAAATTTAAAAATGAGCATAGATGACCTTACATTTTCAAGAAATTCTGTATTGATTCAGCATATAGAGGATATGCTTCTGTGTTCTGAAACTCTCTCAGACTCTCAAGAAGATACTGTTTACTTTATTGCAACAGTTGGCCTCAGGGGAGCATAAGGTCTCTGAAGACAAACTCCAATTTTGCCTTCCTAAAGCAAAATATCTTGGACATTTAATATGAAAAGATGGACTTCTAATTAACCCTGAGTGAATGAAAGGATTTTTCTGTTTCACTCTTCCAAAAAGAGAAACATTTAAGAGGATTTTTAGGACTAATCAGTTATTGCTGAAATTGGGTACCAAATTTTTCACTTACTGCTCAACCTTTTTATGCTCTACTCAGATTAGATGACCCAGCCCAATCAGATGGACTCCAGAAAGCAAAAAAGCTGTAAGCACTTTAAAAAACAACTTAACCAAAGCTCCAGTTCTTGGATACCCTGACTATGATCTGCTATTCTTTCCTTTTTGTACATGAGGGCAAAGGAAGCAATTTAGTAGTGATCACCCCCAAACATGGTGATCACCAATCAGCCCACAGGGTATTGGAGTCAACAACTGGATTCAGTAGCAAAAGGGCTGCCCCAAAGCATGGGGAGCATCTTTGCAGCAGCACTATTATGCAAGGCTACTGAAGAAATTGCCATGGGATCCCCATTAACTATCTATGTCCCACATTCCATTGAAACTCTTTTAAACTCTCACTGTACTCAGCCTTATTCTGCCATCAGGCTAGCCTCTTACGAAGTATTGCTGCTTTCCACTGTCTGCATTACTTTAACTTGATGCAATATTCTTAACCCTGATACTTTGCTTCCTTCTCTACAGGACAAAGATGACTATGACTGTATTCTATTAACCAATTATCTTCTGACAGGAATGATTTAAAGGAGATGCCTATTGATAATGCTGGCCTAATTTGGTTTATAGATGGATCCCCTTTAAGGGATGGACTGGGACATTATTGTGCTGGATATGCCATTACCTCTTCAGTTGATGTACTTGAAAACTCCTATCTGCCAGCAATAAAGACAGCAGAACTGGCTGAATTAATTGCTTTAACTGGGGCTTGTCATCTATCTAAAGACCTGACAGAAAAAATATATATATACTGATAGCCAGTGTGCTTTAGGAGTAGCACATGACTTTGGCATGGTATGGAAATAAAAAGGTTAACCTCTTAACCTCTTCAGGGGCACCTATTAAAAATGGACAACAGTTTTCAAAATTATTAGAGGGCCCACAACAACCAAAACAATTGGCGATAATTAAGATACCAGGCCATTCTAAATATACTACTATAGAGGCAAGAGGAAATTGGTTAGCAGACATAGCTGCTCAGCAAGTGGCCCTAAATGATTAAGTCGTCCAGATGTACGAATGTGTCTCTATCCCACAAGACACATTAAAATAAACCTGTCACAGATGATGCATCATGGTGTGTACAGAAGGAAAAACATTTATGAAGTGCTTCCTATACATTAGGCAGGGCTCAGAGCATTTTATCTGTGAGAATGTGTTTAAGAAACTTTGAGAAAGATGGGAAAGAGATCTAATCAGCAAGAGGTGGGAAATAATGACAGCTATGACTTAGGTTAAAAGAAAATTCTTAAGGTGAAAAAAAAAACCCTATCTTTTAAAATTCCAGGAAACTGCCATAGAGGATAAAAAATGGATATGGAAACAAAAGGGGGAAATGTGACAGCAATCAGCAACAGTGGGTTGGGCCTAATAAAAGACCTATTCTACTTACTGGAGCACAGCTACCAATACTTCAATGTATACATGAGTTGACCAACTGGGGCAAGGAAAAAATGATATCATGGGGAAAAAAACAGTATTCTTGGAAGCCTTCTCCCACAGTGGCTCTATGTTTGCAACCACCATTCTGTTTGCCCTAAATACAACCCTGGGGAAACCCTTGATTGGTCCCAGGGGCATTTTCCTTTATGCTCTGGGTCTTCTGAGATATGGCAGATGGATTTTATCCTTATGTCACCATCTCAAGAATATGAATGTGTATTAGCATTAATTTGTATGTTCTTGCACTGGGTCAAGGCTTTTCCTTGCAGGAGAGCAACAGCACAAACCATAGGACAAATTTTATCGGAAAAAAAAGAATTCTCACATGGGAGGGTGGGTTACCCAGTGGCAGAACTCATTTTACTGAAGTAATTACATCGACTTGTGAAATTTGTGCCATAATGTAACATGTCCATTGATTCCCAATCCTCAGGATTGGTGGAGCTAACCAACAGAACAATGAAGGCTCAGTTGGCAAAATTAACAGATGTTTTTAATCTCCCATGGCCAAAAGCCTTCTCTTCAGTAGTCCTCACCCTGTGAGCCACCCCTCTTGGGAAACATTAATTGTCACCTTTTGAGATAATAACAGATCGACCTGTGAGGTTAGATGAAGAAATTTATGAGCTGACATTATTGAAAGGGAACATCTTACACTATTGCCAAGGTTTGTTCAAGTAACTTCAGGGAAATACCTAATTGGTACCTGCTTCATTTCACAGTGAGCTCCAGGAGATGAAGACTTTAAAGATCGTGGACTACAACATGGAAAATTTGTTTATTGGAAGAGACACTGGATAAAAGATTCTCTACAACCTTGTTGAATGGGGCCATATCAGGTATTATTAACCAATACACATGCAGCTAAATTAAGAGGTATAAACTCATGGATTCAAGTTTTTCATTTTAAAAAGGTACCACACCTGGTGTGGTCAAAGGTTCCCATTTCTGAGATGTGATTCTGATGAAAAAGAATCAAGGAAACCCCTAAGGACTAGAAGGAGATAACATTTGGGTAATCAGCTATCCCGAGATTCCAGACTCAACCTACTGAAAGTTTGGACTTTAAGACTCATTATGAAGAGCAGACATTATATTTCTTCCTTTTTATTCTATTTTGATAATAATACCTGTAGCAGTTGTTGTAAGACTTTGTTGGACTTATATATACTCTCATAAATAAATACATTAATCTAGGATCGAATAAGAATAGGAAATGAAACTGATTTACATTTTATACTTGTCTCCCTACTATACCTATACATAGAAAATGTATATGCTTTCCTAGACCCCTCCCTTACTAAACATAGAAAGGTTAACTTGGAAGCCCATTTTCTTTTCCATTTGTTATTAGAAAATGAAGTTATACTGATTCATTATGATGATCACACATTCTTTTACTACTGGCTACCTACTGGCTTTTTCCCACTGTTAACTTTCAGTCACATACTATTAAACAAATATTTGCTATTGGATTATTGTTATTGTTTCTCTTTTATTATGTAAATAGACAGAGAAGGAAGGGGCATAACAGAAATGATGGAACTGGAATCATAATAGCCTGTACATTCTAAATGATCCAGAGCATTTTTTCTCATTAATTCATAGATCTATGCCTGACTAAACCTAATGGGCAGACCATAGAACCAATAATTTAACCCACTCTCATATTCCAGATTACCTAAAATCCCCTTCATTCCCATTGGCCAGAAGTAAAAAAATGCAGAACACCGTCTTACATAACAACAGATAATTCCTAGGAATGAGCCTTCTTAGCTTTGTGGGACTGAACAATGATCAAAATGGTCATCAATGCATCTTCTGGACTGATTTATGACCAAAACAAGGAAATGCAGAAAGGAAGGGAGCATAAGGTCCTCAGTCTAAATGGATAACAAGGGAAGAATAAAGAGTCTATCTAAAAACTCCTGCTGTGACAAACCATGGGGGATAGTTATTCACATACATCAAGATATATAATATCTCCTACAAACCTTTGAAACTAACAGTCACTGTTACAGAAAACAGTGCCTTCTATTCCTACTTCCAGATTGTTGACGTAAGAAACATCCAAACCTGTTGAGAATTTTTATAAGAGTTTCATCGAGCCAAGCTGATGACATATGCTGGGGAGCAGGGCTCTCACATGCTCCAGAGAATAACAGTTTTGTAGCTTCTTTTATACATTTGAGATTAGGGAGGGAAGGTAAGGAAAATTATGTGAAGATGGGAGAAAGCAAGGTGGGGGCTGGATTACAGGATAGTCAGTATTATGTGTCCTCTTTGAGGGGCCTGAAAGGGCGCATTTCAAAGGAGTGTTCACCTAGATGCACAGAAAGAATGGAAGGGACTTGCCCAAGGCCAAAATAACCTTTTACTAAAAAGTGATATGCTTGGGGTGTGACTATCCACCATGACCTGCCCACCTAGAAATGTATGATCAGATCACCCTGTGAGATTACTTCCCATAGAACTCCTTTTTGTCATCCACAAAATAAAATGCATCTCAGAGTTTCAAGGCAGTTTAATTGTTTCCAGACCCATCCTTATCTTTCTTCTCTCATCTTTCGATTTCATGTAAAACTCTTAGTCATCAAAATGTATGTAGCCTAATTAAAAATGCACCAGATATACTTTTTGCTTCCTCCTCTGCCCATATAAGCACCCTCACTTTTCCAAAGCTGGAGCACTGTTTCAGGGTTTCTTGAAACTGCGCTCAGGCTGTGGTCTTCAGATAGGCTCAAATGAAACTCCTCCTCTCAAATGTCCAGAGATTCAGTTTTCCTTCCATTGACACTTGTATTCCTACAGTAAATCCCACTTGCTTATGGTATGTAATACTTTCTATCTGCTTCTGAATTTGGTTTGCTAGTATTTTGGGGAGGATTATGTCATCTATATTTAAGAGGAAGATTGGTCTGCAGTTTTCTCAATTTTGGATGTCTTTGAGTGTCTTTGGCACCAGGCTCATAGTTTTGTGCTGGGCTCAGCTTATCAATAGTGATACTACTGGCTAGAAATGCCAGGAGGCCTTAGGACCCGGGACCCAAGGTGAGCCCCCTTTCCAAACCAGTGTTGTGGCTGGATCAGCACTTGTGGTTCTGATCATGCCTGCAAGACAAACCTCAGTAATAACCATCAGGAAATTTTGAAAGGACAAGTTTTATTATGTACAAGTCCTGGAGGGTACATGGCATGCCTGGGGCCACTTGGTAAGGTTGCAGTTACAGAAAAAGAGCTCAAACCTGGGCTTCTGCTTTTATTGGGGTCAAGGATAGGGGCCTAGGGTTTCACAGGTTTACTCTTTTTTCTTTTTCTTCATGGCCTTAAAAAAATTCTTACCCAAGGATATGTTTATTGATTTTGGAGAGAGAAGAAGGGGGAGAGAGAGACATTGCTGTGAGAGAGAAATATTGACCGGTTGCCTCCCACACATGCCCTGACCAGGGGTTGAACCCACAACCTATTTATGTGCCCTGACCTGGAACCAAGCCCACAACCCTTAGGTGCACAGGATGATGCTCCAACCAACCGAGCTACCTGGTGAGGGTTCACGGGCTTACTCTTTTTTTTTTTTAAAGTTTTTAAAAAAGATTTTATTTATTTATTTTTAGAGAGGTGAAGGGAGGGAGAAAGAGAGAGAGAAACATCAATGTATGGTTGCCTCTCATGGGGCCCCCACTGGGGACCTGGCCAGCAACCCAGGCATGTGCCCTGACAGAAAATCGAACCTGCAAAGCTTTGGTTCGCAGCCCTACGGGTTTACTCTTTGCTGGTGAATATAAAACATAAGAACAGGTTAACAGGTCTCTTTTGGAGTTTGTGACTTCCTACACATTTTCTCATTGCACCTGTGTGCCTAATTTGTTGCCATAAAGTTGTCGCACCATTTTCTTATAATTCTCTCAGTGTACATACAGTCATTGGTGATGTTTCCCTTTTCAGTCCTGATTTTGGTGATTTCTCAGGAATCTCTTTTCCTTCTTGGTCAGTCTGCCTAAGGTGTGTCATTTTGATTATCTTTCCAAATAACCAACTTCAGGTTTTACTGCTTTCATGGTGACAAATTCACAATAAATGTTACCTCCGAGGAAGACAAAGAGAATGGGACCAGGAGGAGGACTACAGGGGACCTCCAAGGTAATAGTAGTGTGTAAAAAATTCTGATCAATATTTGATCATGGAATGAAGGACTCCTAAATATGTATCTCTGACTCTGGCCATTCACTGGTGCTCCAGAATCAAATTTTGAAGTGCATTCTGGATAATTCCACTTGCATGTCCTATAAGATCCTCAACCTCAACATATCCAGAAACCATCACTTCTTTCCCCAAATTGCTTAACTTCCTAAAGACTAATGGCCATTTCTCAGGTGAATGTACACTGGGAAAAGACAACTACCCAGACCTGTCAGATGTCTGCCTACTGTACATCAGTTCCTTTGGAGCAATAGCGAGCAAACCAACTCCCTTTTTTGTTTAGAAAAATGTTTACATTAAAGTACAGTTGGCTGGCATACAATGTAGCATACTGGTTTCAAGGGTACAACATAAGTGATTCAACTTTTACATATCTTCATGATGTGAAAATTAGAAACAGAAATCTCACACCACCCAGCAATTTCACTTCTGGGTATTTACCCTAAGAAAAAGACAACACTAATTCAAAACAATATCTGTACCCCTATGTTCATGGCAGCATCATTTACAATAGCCAAGATATGGAAGGAAACCAAGGTCCATTGATGGACAAATGGACCAAAAAGAATGTGTTGCATATATGCAATGGAATAGTACCCAACCAACTCTTTTTTATTCTCAACAGTGCTCTCAGGCATGTAGAGGATGCTAAGGCATATCAGCAATCTGAGACAGAGGAGGCAGAGACCACTCTCTCAGGCAGTGCCCCAGAAAAGCCCAAACGTTGGATGTGTGCTCCAACTCTGGCTCTCCCCAGGAAGAAGCTGGGAGTTGAGCTTTTTGTTCCTGCTCCTTTCCTCACTGGGCCAGGGGCATGTGTAGCAGTCCAAACTGTCGCCTTTGTTCTCTGAGGCCCCCAACCCGCCCCAACCTGGCAACTTTTCCTATCAGTGCTTAGATACGGGCAAGGTAGAAGCTTATTCTTTGAGCATCCTCACAAAAAGTCTGGAAGTTGGACATGCGTTTCTTTCCCTCTGCAGGGAGAAGCTGAGGATCTAGGAGTTTTCTCCCAATTGCCACACTCTGCTGGGAGGAGGAACTGTGGTCAGTGAGTGGGTCCTAGTCCGAACCATTGCTTTTCTTCAAAGCAACCCCCGACCTGTGGTGCTTAGATTCACACACGAGAGGAACCAGTCTCCTAGGAAGCCTGCTGAAAAGCTGCAACAAGCGATGTATAAAAAGAGTTTTCTCTTTCTCTCCTGAGGGAGAAGGCAGGAGCTGGGAGTTTCCTCCTGGACTGGCCCTGTGCCAGGGGCAGCGGCTTTGGCAAATGATAGCCATGAAGTTTACCATTGGTTTCAATGTACAGTTGTTTTAAAAAACCCACAATACAGTGAAGCCACAATAAGTGAACTGCAATATAGTGAGGGACGACTGTATACTTCACTGGTGGGTACCCATATAGAATTTTATATGTTGTTAAAATTACATAGGTTTAAGAGTGTAAAAGTGTTTGAGAGCATATGAAGTGTTCATAAGAGTGTGGGAAAGGCTTATAGGAGTGTGGGAAGGGTTTATAAAGCCTTAAAAAACTATATAAATAATAAAGTAAATATAATGGCGCTACTTCGAGGATTTTCACCTATGGCAGGGGTCTCTGGAACATAACTCCTGCTACAGGTGAGGGATCACTGTAGTTGGTTTCTCACTCCAAAGAGGTGCAGAGGCCTCTTAACTGGTTTCTGGATTTCTCACAAAGGGAATTGGTGCAGGTGTCATTCTTGCTAATGTCTGTGTGGGGGGAAGGAGTGTGTCTGGGACTTCCTGTTGTACCATCTTTTAATGTTACCCTCTCATTTGGATGCTATCAATGAGTTAAACATGTATTAAGTAAACTACATATCTCAAGAGGTATTTTAATAGCCTATATGCTCTACACCTGAAACTAACACAAATTAGTGTTGAATGCAATGCGTAAGAGGAAAATAAAATAATTAAAAAATTAATAAAATTACAAAATATGTTTTTAAGAAAATGAAAATGGAGACACAACCCACAGATTGGGAGACAATATTTGCAAAACACACTTATTATGAAAGATTTGTACCTGAAAGAGGTAAACAACATTCAACCTTCAATAATATAAAATGAAACAACTCAATAAATAATGAGCAAAAAAATTGAACAGACGCTGTGCTAAAGAAGAGAATGCATGGCCAGGAAGCTATTGAGAAGATGTTCAACCTCATTCATCATTAGGGAAACACAAATCAAAGCCACAGTGAAATACCACAACTTACCTATAAGCATGGCTAAAAAACAAAAACAAAAACAAAAAAAAAACAAATACAGGCAATGGGAGGGACCAGAGGGAATGAGGAACTACTAGGACTCTCATGCATTCTTGGGGAGAATGTAAAAGGGTATAGACCTTCTGGGAAACAGTTTGTAAGTCTCTTACAAAGTTAAAAACACGCTTCCCTTGTATTCCATCTAGCAAACAAACTCTAGATATATACCCAAGAGGAATGAAAACTAATGTTCACGAAACACCTGCACGCAAATGTTCATAGCAGCTTCCTCAGCGGCTCAGGTGACAGTACACTGGGGCTGGGTGAATACCCAGACGTTGACAGGACTGCTGAACACAGGGTCTAAGCTGACATCGATCCTGGAGGCCCAGAGTGTCATGATGGAGGGCCTGTTAGAATGCACTTACGAGGCACTGGAAATACAAGGAGCTGGGGACAGAGTCTCATTCCAGTAAGCTGACCCATGCTCTGGATCAACAGTGGTCATTTACCCAGTCCCCAACTTTGACACTGAAAGTTACGCACTTGGAGGTCGGCGCAATGATGCCCACAGTGTCATTGGTCTGTGAGGTAAGAGTCATCCAGGTGGGTAAAGCCAACTGAATCCTCTGATTCTGGCCCCACCCCAGGCTAAGATAGAAGGTCAAAACCAATACCACCATCCTGCAGAGTCCCAGGTGGGGGGTGTGGTTAGGAGAGATTAGCAACCCTATTGAAGACAAATAAAATGCAGGGGAAGAGGAGGCAGTAGAGCCCCAGGGATAAAGAAAGTGGAGGAGGTGTGAAGAAGCTTTAGGATTCTCTCTATGGGGGAGAGAGGGAGGGAAGCCTGGAGAAAAGGGAAATGGTGAGAGGGATGTCAGAGGCTTCCCCTGCATGGATGGGGAATGTTTCCTAGGACGGTGGTGGGTACAGAGTTTTCTCTGACCTCTACTGTCTTAGCACATCTGAAACAGCACACCATGTCTTTAGAACTCCCTGGGACAAGTGGGGAGGGCGTTATCTGCACACAGGCAGGGATTGTGGGGGGCAAAGGGGCCACACTTCAGGAGTATGAGCAAAACTTCCGAGTGCACCCAGTCTCCCTGCTCCATAGCCTTCTCCATCAGACCCAGAAAAGTGAGGCCTTTTCCAGGGCCCTAGCAGCAGATGTTCACACACCCCAGGCCTCTCTCGGAAATCACGTGCAGTAGGATGCAGGAGGGAGAGGTGACTGGAAGGACAGAGGAGTCTGAATGGGAAAGAGAGGGAGAAGCATGGAAGGAATGGGGGAGTGCTGTGGCAGTAGGTGTTGGGTGGCAGAAGCCAGTGGAAATTCTGACCCTTGAGGCCTTCTAGAAAGCAAGAGAGTGCCAGGACTGATCGGCTCAAAGAAGCTGGGAGCAGGGCGGTTCAGGAAAATTTGAGAGACAGCGAGTGGCCTGTTCAGCCTGCCCACTGCAAAGCCTTGGCTCTGCATCCTTTCACGCCTTTAAAACGAATCTGTATGTACACCTGGTATCTATTCTCACACATTATATCGGATTGAGTAGGGTTTCTTCAAAATTACAAAAGTGTAACCAACTCCATAGTTGTGCAACTTGCCGTATGCCCTTGAAATCTGGGACTACGGCCTCCCGCATTGTTTTGACTGCAGCGTTTTAATCTAGTGCATGCATACGCCACCTCGCATTCACCCATTTCCTTGCTGATGGGACTTTAGAGTGTTTCCAGTGTCTCCCATCACCAGCACCCTTGTGCACGTGTCCTGCTACACTACCTGCACCAGCGTGTCCCACAAGATGTACCCGTCAGAGGACTTGCTGGGTCATAGAGGACATGGGCGCTTTTTCAGTGTTAAGCTTTTCCACTCAAAGCAAGGGCTCTGGAGCAGGACTGTCTGGTTTCAATCCTACTGCTGATCTCAACAAGCCAATGACGCTGGCCCAGTGGCTTAACCTCTCGCTGCATCTTTCCTCACCCTTCAGAGGGCACCAACAGTGGGCACTTCACTCCTAGGACTGCCCTGAGGATGTGTTAGTGCTAATGGAGAACAGCGCCAGGCACGCAGGACGTGTTGCTTAAGTTGCTCTTCCTCAATGCTGCCAAATTACCCTCCCAAATGGGTCTTCTGTGCCGCAGCACAGGCCCCCAAATCTCACCCCCTATGTGGGCCGCCCTGCCACACTGCCTCAGCACAGGGCAAAGCACCGATTTGCTCCTCATCTCCCCGGTGCGTGTGTACCGGCCTTCGGGATTCCTTCTTCTTTGAATGGACTCAGAATGGGGACATGCTGAGAGAGCTGGGCAAACCCCACCCCATTCACTAAACCGGCCCGGCCCGCCCCGCCAGGAAAGTTTCCTGAGCACCTAGCCACTGGCTGATTAGGTCACACGTTATAACGGTACCTGAGTGGGGGCAGGCACCCTACAGCCAGTCAATAGGACCACTTTTCGCTCTCTGGCCCTTTAAGACACAGTAGGCCCACCCCGCGTTTCTGGGGCCCCTTCACCCATTGGGTGAGAAGTCTAATTTTGGAATAATGGCGGGCAGACCCTTTGTGTGCTACATGTTTGCCCTCCGCCCGCCACCAGACAGGTCCCCTGCTCTCCCTGCTTTGTGAACGGGAAACTGAGGCTCAGTGTTGCGACTCCACCTGGAGAGCAGGTGCCTGGCCAAGGAAGGAGGGACCTGAAGTGATGCGACGACATCCCACCACCCTGGAATTCATCCGCCAGAACGGCCGCCAACGGCCACCGAGTTGGCGGGATTTGAGACCCCCAGAGACCCTGCAGGTTATTGGCCAGGGCTTCGACAGGCATGCATACAAGGGATGTGCTGATTGGGCTTGGGCGGCGGGCCAATGAGCGGGCCGCGTCCTGGCGCCAAAGGCGCAGGGACGTCACGCAGTCCTGCGGTTGGACTGGGGAGTTCTCTGGGGTTCCAGACCGCTTGCTTCCGCAGACGGTTCGGTGCTGTTGCCGCCCGCCAGCAGACTCTCCCGCCAAGGCCACCTTGCCCAGGGTAATTGTCTCGGCAGAAGCTGGACTTTCGGGTCTTAGCAGCATGAGCTCCCCGGACGAGGACGAGGGATCTGTTTCGAGGGAGGGGTTGGATCCAGAGAGCGGACAGAGGGCCGGCGCACTAGGCTTTGCTTTGGGGTTGCCGCAGAACAGAGAAGGCGAGGTTGAGCACCCGGGCCAGGGCCAGGGCCGGTTCCCAGACCCCGAGGGCTTCATGGGCGACCAGCATGTGATGGAAGTGGCAGAGCAGGTGGCCCAGAGCTGGGAAGGCAGAAGTGGTTCCCCGGCCGACTCTGAGGGGGCCACTTGGGCCTTCTTTGGCAATACGGTTGCAGTGCCCCTCCCGCAGCGGCTGCGCACCCGAGATGCCTGGGGTTCCCGCAGAAGCCTCTTCCCAGAGAGCAGGGACAGAGAAGTGTCCACTGTGTGGTTGGAGCCAGAGCCAGGTCCCAGGGGTAGAGGCACGAGGGCCCATGGCTGGCTGGGATCGCAGATATCCCCGGGCGTCTCGTTCCACTTCAGGGGGTCTGAAGGAGACTGTGCCTGGGGAAGCCCTAAGCAAGGGGTGAGGTATAGGTCCAAGGCCAGTGTGGGTCGCCAGCGTGCCTTCGAGGAAGGCCTGGAGAGCTTGCTGTGGTCTGAGTCTGAGCTGTCTGACCAGTTCAGTGAGATGCGGCTGACAGGGGGGAGCATTCGTCAGAAAGGAGGGGGCTGGGCCAAACCCCAAAGCCTCAGTGACACACGCAGTCCCTGGAGCAGCCCTGCCAGGGAGAAGTTCCTTCCCATGCCAGGTCCTTGCCTGTCCTTTGTGCCCCAAACACTGTCTTCGGGCGAGGCAGGGCAGGCTGTTAGGGACCCGGAAGTGTCCTCTGAGGAACCACACAGTGTCCCCTGGGGAGAGGCTGGGAGCGGGCCCAGCTACCTGCCCTTAGTGGCTGCTGCAGGCGGGCTGCCCAAGGCCACTCCTAGAGGGAATGTGGCCCAAGAGGAGAGATCCCTGGAGGGGGCCTCCAAAGTTGTCCTCGAGGGTTTCTTTCATTTGCCGGGCCAGAGAGGTTCAGGAGCTCCCCAGGATCCAGCCACCTCCTCTTGGATTGGTGGTGTTCCGCTGTTTGGGATGGGCATGAGTCATGCCTTGGCCCCTATTGGAACCAAAGAGTCCAAGCCCACTGGCGCTGGGCAGCAGTCTGTGGCCCAGAGGAACAGTGGGTCCGAGCCAGTGGTGGGAGAAGGAGATGCTGAGGAGCCGGGCAGAGAACCGTTCCCAGAGAGCGAAGTGAGTATGAGGCCATGCTTGGCCATGCTTCTCCCTGCTTCCCACCCTTCTGCCCACCCCTGCCTCTGTGCCTCTGCTCCCTCTGTCTGTCCCTCAGGGTTGTCATTACTTTCAGCAGGGCAGTCTGTAGGACACCACTCTGAGTGTGCTGGGCAACATACTGCACAACCGGCAAGTTTCCCAGCCTCCTCCACCAGAGAGGGGCTGGATGGAAAGGAAGGCTGGGACAGGTGATTTGGAGGGGACCCCTGCAAAATTTGGGAAGCAAAGCTTTAATGGTTAGACCCGTCAGCTGCCTGACTCCTACCTCACAGGTGCTCCCCAGCCTCCCTTCAGGGGGCCTGGGCTTTCTCTGCACCCCACTGTTCTCTCCAGCTCAGCCCTGCCTCCTGGCCCAGGGCTGCCTGAGGGAGGACGTGCTGAGGAGCTCAGTCTCAGAACTGCCTTCCCTCTCCCCTGCCCCACCCCAGCCCCTACACATACAAAAAGCACAGACAGTCCCACACTCACCCACGCACACACATCCTGAGTTCAAATCAACAGGGACTTTTTGTTTCAGTCTCCGACACAAGGGCAGAGACATTCGTTTCCTTGTGGGTATGGTGGAGAATCCGAGACTGGCGCTGTGAGCAACAGATATGCCCAGGATCCGGCACAGTTGGAGCCCTTGGTGCTGAGCGAGGAAGAAGTCTTGGCCAGTGGGCCTGCACCTTCCAGTGAGTCCCTTGGGTTTGCTGGAAGTGGAGGGGACAGAGGACCAGGAAGGAGACGTCTGGCTCTCGGTCTGGCTCTGGCTCTGGCTCTGGCTCTGCCAGGGTCTCAGCTTTCTCTCTCTCTCCCTGCCTTGCCTGAGAACTTCTCCCACAGGAAACAGGGTGTCAACAGGACGGGACCCAAGTCACCTCATCTCCTGCGTGAGATTTACATGCAGGGGTCATTTGTGGCAGTGTCCCAAACTGCAACTCCAGACCTGGAGTTGCAGCAGAACAGGGCCTTTTCTGATAAGTCCTGTTGAGCCACAGGGCTCGTCTCCCAGGGGCTCATTGTGACTGACATTCTGCAAGTGTCCAACCCAGAGCTACACACATTTTGGGGACCACAGTCCTGGGTGGGCTTCCCCTGGGACACAGGGCAGGGGGACCCAGAGAGAGGCAGGGAGGTGCGGGACACAGCAGGGGCACCTTGTTGCCGGCAGAGGGTGGTGCTGCCTCACGTTAGACTCCCCGAAGCCCTTTCTTCCTCCCTCTCTGGGAGCTTTGGAAGCTGGATTTTGTGTTCTTTCCCTCTCAGGTGACCTGGAACCTCCTGAGGAACTCCCAAGACCTGAAAGCCTGGAGCACCCACAGCCACAGGAAACACGTCTAGCACAGGCTTTTCCTCGGGTAATGCTTCCTCTAGTTCCTAGAAATGCAGACTAAAGTCGTCGATGAGATCTGTGTCTGTGTTAAAGTGACCCGAACCCCAACCCCAACACCTCACCACCACCACCACCCCACACCTTATGGAGGGCATGTGCCTCCTTTTCCACTGAGGGGCCAGAACTGGTCTAGGCTCCCAGGTGTGGGGAGGGGCATTGAAGGGAGAGGAGGCCTCGGTGTGCTAATCATTTCCCTTTCCCTTATGTCTGCTGGCCAGTTGGAAGAGCTCCAGAGAGGACTAAATGCCCTGAGACAGCAACTTGGTATGAGGACCCTGTAGCCTTTGCCTGGGTCAGGGCCATGGGCAGTCTTAGCATGGGGAGGATGAGGGATGCAGGCCCGAGGCATTGACATTCCTTTGGGGAGACAAACCCACCAGGCCTGGCCCTGGAGCCTGCTGTGCATGCACAGCCAGTTTTCTGGGCGAGGAGGAAAGTGTGGCTCAAAATGGAAGCACAGTATGCCAGCCCCAACCAGTCCTCGAGGTCTCCTTCCCTAGGACGTGTAGAGATGCTGCCTCTCTGATTTTCCCTTCAATACTGCTGGGTGTGGCCTCTGTGGGTCTTGTTTGTCTGACAAGTTCTGAGTGGTTCTGATATGCCCCCAAGCTTCAGCACTCCTGGGCACATGTTGTCCTGCCTGGAAAACATGTCCACCTTGAATTCAGGTGGTGGGGGAGGGAGTCAGGCCCAGGGCTCCTTGGGTAGGGTTCTGTAGGGGGTTTCTGTTGCAGGGCGATACGCCTTGTCCCAGGGACAAGGGGGATGGGCTTCAGTATCCCTCCCTCTGGAATGACTGCTTATGCCTCTCTCTGTTTCAGCGGCCATGCAGACCCTGGCCAAGAGGCTCCCGAAATCTTGAAGTGAGTGTTACATATGTCATCCCCTTCCCCACAGTCGTGGCTGTTGAAGAGTGCTGTGGGCTGGCCCTGGGTGGACATTCCTCCCTGATTCTGCTCTGTTTGACAGGTGGAACCTATCTCCTTCCTGCAAGAACAGCAATTGGTACTGTTGTACCCCTTGAGCTGTGGCCAAGCTGGTTCCCTCCTGTTCGCCTTCAGGCAGTGCTTCTGCACTCCCTTGTTTTGCATCCTCCCCATCCTGTTTGTTAGCATTTTACATTAAAGTTTCTCTGAAATTCTGAGGTCTCTGATAGAAGTGGAGTGTGTGGACGTGGGATTCTGGGCTGGGAGGACCTGGAGCTTCTCCATCTCAGAGCTCTTTGCACAGCAGTACAGCTGGAATTCTGTGGTGGGCTTTTTGCATGCAGGGCTTCGGGGCCAGCATGTGATAGGAGCCCTGCAGTCAGGCCACCTGATGCCCTGGGCCTGGGCTCTGGGTGGCTCTGCCTGGCCACATTGGCATTTCCTGCTTTTCCCCTGTAGCCCCTCTTGTTACTCTGTCCTGCTGTCATCAGCATTTGGAGTCTCATCACATTTGTCACTGAATTTTCCCTTGCCTTCAGGAACTCATGACCCCCTTCCAGAGTTCAGTCCCTCTACCCATCAGTCATCTGTTCCTGGGTGGGTGTTCCATCTGCCCTACATTGCTGTCTGAACATCCTTGATCTCCCCCATGGCTTTCCACAGTGGCCTTGTCTGAACCTGTGATTCAACAGGTGTAATAGTGCCCAGTTGAGCTCTTCTCCCTACTTCCCAGGAGCAGTCACTGTGGAGTCCTTCCCTCCCTCTGGGGCCCATGTGCACATGTATACTCACCCAGGAACCTGTGGGATATTTTCCCTTTAGCTCTCACCTTTGACCCTCAGGTATGAGCCCAGTCGGGTCCTTTCTTGGATTGAATGGAGGCTGGAGGCAGAAGCCACAGAGCAGGGTCTTCTAGATCAAAGGGGAAGGTTCAGGGATCATGGAGAAAAAAGGGCACAAATTCGTCTCCAGTTAAAGGTCAGGGAATCAGTCTTGTGCTAGGTGGTGGCCATGTTCCAGAAGGAGCGGTCACAACCTTCCTGGCCTCCCCAGCCCATGCTCCTCCTGTAGCCTAGTCATCTCCACACCTTCCTGTGGAAAGCAGGTGGCCAGTGTCTATGGTGAAGACAGTTAGTAGGTCTCTCTGTTGTTGAATGGTGCCTTTCAAATACACCTGGACCCGCCTGGGACTCAGGTTTTCCTAGCGATGGTAGTTCTGAGCCCCAGCTCAGTCTCCTGTCCTCCCCTCTTAGGTCACACAAGGTTGAGTGTGACTCTGTTCAATTTCCCCTCACTGATGGCTGGGAATTGGTTCCTTCCTTTAGCCAGCACCCAGAGCTGTGCGGGCCTGGGACTCAGGGCACACTTGTATTTGAGAGGGTTGGGGGCTGGTTCTGCCAGACTCCATTCCCAAGAGACTGGTGTTTAATACACAAATGAGGGATGGTCTGGATAGAACACTCAAGGTAGGGTGTGTGTGTTTGTGTGTGTGTGTGAATGAAACTGACCAGGACAACATCCCTTGAGGAGAAACATGTGGTTGGGGGTAAGTCAGTAGTGACTGTGGTCAAGGCCCTTAACACATGGAGGGAGCAAAAGCAAGTGTGGGATCTACCTTTATCAAGGGGCAGTGTTACATCGCCAACACATTGGGGGTGGTGAGTATGCAGAAGTCCCGCCTTCTACAGGCAGGGCGTCCAGAATATGAAAATGTGGGAGTTGCTGGAGGTGGCTGGAGGTGGATCATACTTTTTGGACCTATGATGTCTAAGCACTCCTAGAGGCAGGGGGTTAGAAACAGGAAACTTATGTCTCAACGAAAATTGAAAAATTGACAAAAATGTCAAAATTAGACTCTTGAAGAACAAATCAAAGAGAAGTCACAAGAGAAATTAGTATGTTGAAACAAGTGAAAAGTGAAGCACAACATGCTGAAATGTATCAGAAGCAGCAAAAGCGGTACCAATGGGGGGAGTTCGGATTTAATAAATACCTACATTAGAAAACAAGAATGATCTAAAAAAAGACCTTAACATTATGCCTTGGGGAATTGGAAAAGAAGAACAAACTAACCCAAAGGTAGAAGAAAGAAGGCAATTAAAGTTAGAAGTGAAATAAATAACGTAAAGAAAGAGTGAAGAAACATGAACAAAAGTAAAAGTTAGGTTTTTCCAAAGCTAAGCAGAATTCACAAACCCTAAGCAAGGCTAACTAAGAGTAAAGTAGAGATGACTGAAATAACACAAATCAGAAATAAAAGGGGAGACATCACAATGGATGCCTGAGAAATATAAAAGATCGTGACAGACCACAATGAGCAATGATATGCCCATACACTGGATACCACAGAAGACATGGTTACATTCCTAGAAGCATATAGTCCACCAAGACTCAATCATAAAGAAATACAAAAAATCTGGACCAGAGCAGACCAAAACGATGATGTATTAGGTCCCAGATTTCCTGTGACCCTACAGAGATCAACAAGTGAAGAGCTGTCCCTGAAAAAGAAAAAAAAAGAAGAAGAAAAAAGCGAGCTCTGGGAGGGCTCTAGACTCCACTTCAGAGGTCTTAGCAACACAGTGGAACAAAGGCCCTGGGGATGATGACACAAGAAGAGAAGAACAGCTTCATTGGGCCTGTATCATCCCATCTCCCCAGCAGGCATCATTCAGCACCACAGAGAAATTTCCCAGCTAAAAAGAGTTCCTCTCACCAGGAACTCTGCCCACCTCCACAGGGGAGCACCCCAACAGCCTTCCAGGATGTCACACAAAGGTCTCAGTTCCATCTCTTCCCACATAGACCAGCAAAGTTGAGTCATATAGACCCAGCTGGGAACAAGAAGAAACGCAGGGGTCATTATTAGCAGACATGCAATGGGCACAGTCAGGGAGTGACCTGCTTTGCAGACATACTCAGCAGATTTCACTACAGTTGAAGGCAATGGCCAGCCCCGGAACCATGAACCCCCTGCATATTTACACAGCTTTCCCCCCCAAAGGTATTTGTATTCTCTTTTTCTAAAAGATTTTATTAATTTACTTTTGGGGAGGGGAATGGAGCGAGAAAGAGAAGGGGAGAGACATCCACGTGTGGTTGCCACTCAAGCACCCCTGGGGGATCTGGCCAGCAATCCAGGCATGTGTCCTGACAGGAAATCGAACCAGTGACCCTTTGGTTTACAGGCCAGTGCTCAATCCACTGAGCCACACCAGTAAAGACAGGATTTGGATTTTCTGATGCCAGCTTCCCGAGTCCCTTCGCATACCCTCCCCTCCACACCCGCCAGAGCTTGGGAGCCATGCTGGCAGCCAGCTGGGGCCTAGGGAGCTACATGAGTGCAGGACGCCAGCCTAGAGGACCCCTGGAAGACCCTCACTGCCATGCCTTTGGTCAGGGGTAGCCCTGTGAGCTGTGCACCTGCCCACCATCAGGCTGATGCCCATGTCTGGCCTCCACTGCAGTGTGCATGACCAGGGGGAGAGTGTGCAGCCACAGGGGACAACACCAACAGCCGGGATCTCTGCACCTGCTTGTGTGGGCCCAGATAAGGCCCTGCCTTCAGTCACTGGCTGGCACCAGCATACCCACCTGTCATAGACCCTCCATTGGTGCACCTGCACACCCTCAGCCCGAACCCCATCCCCAGCCTCCACTGCAGTGTGCATGCCTACAGACAGAGCATGCAGGCATGGAAGAGCATGCTGACAGCCAGGGCCTCTGGAGCCACCAGTGAGCCCAGAGTTGGCTCCAGCCATTGCCGCCCACCCAAGTCCCCATCACTATCTGTGTCTGCACCTGGCCCCTGCCACTACAAATGTACCTGCAGCTGACCCCCACAGTGGACTGTGTGCACAACACTGGCTCTTGCCATCAACGCTGCTTGTTCTGGTCCCTAGCCACCACAACTGGAGATGCCACTGAAGACCCCAACAGACCTTGCAGCCACTGCAGATCCCCTGCAGTGCTCAGCCAAGAGCACACATTTGGTGATGCTGTGGACCCCACTGGCTTCAGCTGACGTGGTATCACACACCCCTGCACCCGGTGCTGTTATGTGCCCCCACACTTGGTGCCCTGCAGCACAACACACAGGCCATGCCATGCTCCAGTGTGCCCCAACCCACAGGTAAAAGGCTTCCCTTACTGAAGGCAGTCCCTAGAGTCTGGAAGACGTGACTGCTCCTTCAACTACACAGAAACCTATGCAAGGCTACCAGAGTCTTGAATGATCAGGGAAAGATGACTCCACTGAAGCAAAGGGTAAACCTCCAGTAAGTAGCCCCAAAGGAATGGCGATCCAAGGATTGGATCTGACAGGGAATGCAAAATAACGGTTCTAGGGTTTCACAGACAGCTACGAGAGAACACAGATAAGCAATACAATGGTATCAGGAAAACAACAAAAGAACAAAATGAAAGTTCAACCAAGAAATTGAGAATAAGAACCAAGCAGAAATTTGGGGGCTGAACAACACAATGACTGAACCAAAGAACTCAACAGAAAGCTTTAAGAGCTAGCAGAAGAAGGAATCAGTGACATACTGGGGAATACCCACTGAAATTGTCCAATCAGAGGCACACAAAGAACAAAGAATGGAAATGAATGAAGAAGCCCTGAGTGGCGTATCTCAGTGGGTTGAGCGCGGGCTGCGAATCAAAGCATCACGGATTCGATTCCCAATCAGGGCACATGCCTGGGTTGCAGGCCATGGCCCCTAGCAACCGCACATTGATGTTTCTCTCTCTCTCTCTCTTTCTCCCTCCCTTCCCTCTCTAAAAATAAATAAATAAAATCTTTTAAAAAAGAAAACGAATGAAGAAAGATTACAGGGCTTATGGGACACCATCAAGAGAAATTATGAAAGTATTGTCGGAATCCACAAGAAGAGAGGAAGAAAGGGGGAGGAAGTTTATTCAAATAAATAAGGGCCATAGTCAGGATGGCAGAGTAGGTAATGTTGTGCTCGCCTTCCTCTACAACCACAGCAAAATCACAACTGATTGATAGAACAGCCACCATTGAGAACCTCCTGAAGACTATGTGAACCTAACTCCTGTAATGAAGGTTATAAAGCCACCTGAAGACTGGCAGGAGGGGCAGAGGTAGGGAATGGGGTGGTCCCACAGCCGTGCATGGTGGTTGAGAATTGGGAGGCATATCTCGGCGGCAGAGGTCTCCCCTTAGGTGCAAGGGGTCCCTCCCAGACCCACACTGGGCTCACCACCCGAGAGTGCCCGTGCCGGGAAGAGGAATCTCCACAACATCTGGCTGTGAAAATCAGCAAGGACTCCATCCTCGTGAGATGAAGTACCTATCGGAGTCCCCTTCCAGGGCCTGAACACAGATCCAATGGCTCAGAAACACTGGTCCTAAGCTCCACAGAGCTTGCAAAGCACCTGTGGGACTTACGGGGAGGAACTGGGTCATCTGGCTGCAGCACAAGGGCTGAAAGGGCAGCTTTCTCTGGGACCGAGGTGCAGGCAGGGACTTCCGACCTTTGCTGATGGCTCACAGCCAGCGGGCTAGGCGGAAGGGCTGGCAGGCAGGGATGTTCCTTTGTCGAGCCCTTCCCCCACATGGCTGGCAGGTGAAGATGGGTACCAAATCCGAGTCTCCATTAACTTGACAAACACCGCTCACCCAACCCTGGCAATTCCTTAGGACCGTGCCCCACCCAACTCACATGCCTAGACCTCTCTCCATGGCTGTTCCACACAAGTGGACGGCCTCAGCCCATGCTGCAGAATTTCCCAAAATCTCTCAAAGGTCCACAAACCTCCAGCTTCAGCTTGCCCCGTACACCTCACCAAGTGGCTGCAAGCCTGGCACTAGTGGCGGTCATCCTCGGTTCACAGCAAGCCTCTGCCAGGCACCTCCAAACCCAGCACCAGCAACTACCAACCACAGAGCACGTTGTAGGTCCTACCTTCTGGCCCTAGGCCAGCACAGGCCATGGCTGACCTTGGCCTGCACTGGACCCCTCCCAAGATGCCCAACAGCCAACATGCCCAGTATCAGGCTTCAGAGCACTGCCCCATGAGCTCCACAGACGACACAACCAAAGTGTGCACTGGGTAGGCACCAGAGCCCCACTATAACAAATCCCACTCTGTGGGGTCCTCCCCCACACAACACCTCATCGGCTGTAGTATTGGCCATTCATCACAGCCAGTCAGCCCAAGGGTCCATCCCAACCAGGGATGTGCCGAGAGCAATCAAGGTTCAACTACAGCAGGAGGGCACACACACGCCCCTCCCCACCCCCAGCAGCACCACTCCCCACACCAGATTACAGAAGCAATAAAGGTTGCTGTCCAGCTGACTGCAGTGGACTGACTCTCCCCTGCATTTTCCAGGTCCAGCCGGGCCCACTGGGGTTGCTGGGGGTGGCCATGTGCACTGTACCTGCCTGCTTCCAGGGCCACCATTAGCGTGACTGCAGGGTGCTGCATGTAGCTGTGCTCATACAATGCTGGAATCCTGGTAACTACCACTCCCATGAAGAGGGAGAACATGGCAGTAGCTCTCAAGCCCTCCTTTTGCTCCAGGCCAATCACGGGCCCAACACTAGTCCTCCTGAGGGTTACTGCTGTCCTGACCTTTCCAATAAGCATTCATGTCTTTTGAAAGGATAATAATTGTTCTTTACTAAATAACCCCTCTAAAGATACCAAGGATAGATGACCTGACATGAGATATTGACCACCTTGGTAAAACACACTCTACATATACACCACTGTAGAAGGCATAAGCCTACAATTGGACAAATACCTGTGAAGTGATCAAGCCGTGCAACACGACCCAGGGGAAGAAAAGGTGCATTGCACCTCCAGAAGTCCCTTTCTGGGAAGGAAGCCAAATGGAAAAGTCCACGTCCTGCACGAGTCCATCACATGGCATTCTGAGAAAGCCAGCCTGTCGGGACAGATGCACACTGGTGGTTGTTGGGGTCTGGGGGTTGAGAGAAGGGAGGCATTTGGGGGTGAAGAAAATGTTCTATGTTTTGGTGGTGGTGGTGGCTCCATGACAATATGCATTTATGAGGACTCAGAAGACATTGTGTGTAAATTATGCCTCAATAATCCCCACCTTTAAGTGAAATTGTAAAAACTACATCACAACTGCATATTTATACTTACTATTTTTTCTGATGATGATATCATAATTCTCTCCTGCAATCTGTTCACGTGGAATGTTTTGTTACTTCATTTACTGAAGTTCGATCAAGTTTGTATTCCTTGGAAGAATCCACTTCAGTCATTGTATATTATGTCCTTTCCTTCCTATGCCATGTAGGATCCTGTCTGCTCATATTGTGTTTCTGATTCTTGCGTCCATGTCATGAGTGTGTGGCTGACCCGTGATTTTCCTTTTCAAACTGTCTGTGACAGGACTCAGTATGAAGGTTATCTTCCTGGCAAAAGGAATTAAGGATGGTCCCTCCTTTCCTACTTTTTCCAAGAGTTTGTGTCAAATTGAAAATATTTATGCCTGGGCTGTATGTCAGAACTCAGTGGGGAAGACTGGAGTTTTGTGAAAAGTGTTTTGACTTTCGACATATATTTTTATGGTTATGGAATGATGTAGCTTCCCTATTCCTTCCTCAGTCATTTTGCGCAGGTTATGTTTTCCAAACATTGGTCACCTTTTTCTAGGTTTCAGATTGAAATAAAATGGTCTGTAACATGCTCTTCCTCCCCACATTTTAATTTGGCTTTACAGATAGGTGCAAGAGAATTGCCAGAACACCCATATACACTTCATGTGGATTCGCTGATTATTAATAATTTTTCACCTCTCTCTGCCTCTCTCTATGTGGTTTGTTAACTCATTTGTGTGTGTGTGTCTCTCTCCCTCCCTTCCTCCCTCCCTCTCTAATTGTTTTGTTAAGTAATTTAACTTACTTGAAGACATTACAGTTAGTATCTCATCCCTAAATATTTGGCATGTATCTTTCTTTTAAAAAAGAGATTTATGTATTTTTACAGTGAGGGGAAGGGAGGGAGAAAGAGAGAGAAATATCAATGTGTGCTAAAGAAACATTGATTAGTTTCCTCTGGCACACTCCCAATGGGGGACCTGGTCTGCCAGGCATGTGCCCTGACCCGAAATCCAACCAGTGCCATTTCAATTTGCAGGATGACACTCTACCAACTGAGCAACAACCACTGGGGCTCGGCATGAATTTCTTTTATTTTTTAAGATTTTATTTATTTATTTTTTTAGAGAGGGAAGGGAGGGAGAAAGAGAGAGAGAGAGAGAGAGAGAGAGAGAGAGAGAGAGAAAGAGAGAGAGACATCAATGTGTGGTTGCTGGGGGCCATGGCCTGCAACCCAGGCATGTGTCCTGACTGGGAATGGAACTTGCGAACTTTGGTTCACAGCCTGCATTCAATCCACTGAGCTACACCAGCCAGGGCTTCGGCATGGATTTCTTAAGAAAAAGAATGGTTTGCTACAAAATTATTGTAATTATCACACTTCAGAAAAATTCACTTTGTAACGATACCCACTATACAATCCGCAATCAAGTTTTTTTAATTGTCCCAATATTGTTCTTTGTACCATTTTTCTTTAGAATCGTGTTTCCAAATAAGGACCCTTCATTGCATTCAGCTGTAAAGACTTTTATTTTATTTTATTTTATTTTATTCTATTCTATTCTATTTTCTTTTTACTGCAGTCAGACTTATTTTCGTTTTCTTTTAATTATTTATTTTTAGAAAGAAAAAGAGAAAGAGAAAGAAAGAGAGAGAAACATCCTTGTGTGGTTGCCTCTCAAGCACCCCCTAGTGGGGACCTGGCCCCCAACCCAGGCAAGTGCCCTTACTGGGAATGGAACCTGCGATCCTTTTGTTCGCAGGCTGGCACTCAATCCACTGAGCCACACCAGGTAGGGTTTTTTCCCCCATTTTTTATTGAATTTATTGGGTGACATTGGTTCACAAAACCATACAAGTTTCCAGTGTACAACTCAACAAAACATCATCTGCACACTGCATCAAACTAGAACATTTCCCCATGTCCCCCCCCCCCCCAACACACACTTTTGGCCTTCATAACATTGACATTTTGAAGATCCAGTCCAAATGTGTTTTCAGAAAGCTTCTCAAGTAGGATTTTTCTGATTGCTTCTCTCTGATTACATTCAGGTTGAACGCCTTGGGCAGGATATACTACATAGGTGGTGCCCTGTCATTCTCAGTGTATAACATCCAGATATTCTTTTGTCAGTTGGTCGCACCATTTGATGTCAGCCTTCACCATCTGGTTGTGTGGGTTACTTCCCGCTTTCTTTCCTGAAACTGGTGACCTGCTCCCTTGTTTCTTTGGCCAATCTCATTCTAGCTTCACCAATTGTATTCTTTTCCAAAGAACCAACTTCTGGTTTTGTGACCCTTTCTGTTATACACTTTTTTCTCCTTCACTCATTTCTTTTACCTTTGTTACTTCCTTCTATGTTCCTTGAGTCTTTGCTGTTGTTGTTTTCCTACCTTCTTCGCATTAATTATCAGCTATTCTCTCTTATGTATAAGCATTTAAAAGTACTCCTTTTGTTGCATCGCAAAAGGGTTTGTGAGTAGTACTTTTGTTATCCTTTTCTTCCAACTATGGAAACAACACAAATTTCCAATTTTGTGAACTGGATTGATAAATTTTGGCATATTTAGATTAGACAAAATGATTTCATCAGCAAAACAATGTGTAAAGTACAACTACACAGAGTAAGAGTGAACCTTACAAACATAACACTGAGTCACAGAAGCAAGAAACAATACAGGCATATTACTAATCCCACTTGTACCTGTAAAGAGCAGGTAACATTAACTTACTCAGGGAAAAAGGAGGAAAGGGTGGGCACAAAGGAAGGATGTGGGTTTCCTCTTTGGAGGAGGAATGGGACTCAATCCACGGAGCCATGGAAAGTTCAGGAGCCTTCGGGGGTGCTGATGGTGTCTCTGTGACCTGCGGATGCCGACATCTCGGTTCACTTGGTAATCATTTACTAAACCACCCTCGTGTATTGTGACACTTTATCTGTGTTACCTTTCACCATAAATGGACAAAAAGTGACAATAAGGGAAACAACATCCCAGGATAAATGTATTGTAATTCTGTTATAGCCAGAAGTGGAATGGAACTTATTTTCTTCATTTATAACAAATGCCATTGTGATTAATAGTCTCATTTTATTTATATCAATAGCTTTATTGTCAAAGTCTCACACATTTTACTGAAAATAATACCATAATTTGCCATGGATAATGCACACTTTGTTGCCCAAATTTTTTGAGGGGAAAATAAGGATGCTCATTACACATGGGTATAATGATTACACACCACGGGGTATAATAATCTCATGTGCAATGTGCACTGAAACGTGAGTGTGCATCATACACAGCAAATTATGGTAAAAATGATACTTACCTATTATTCCTTTTTACATCACTCTTGGTTGTGTTTTATTTTTTATTTAATCCTTATTATATTTTTTCCATGACCACTTATTCCCCTTAGACCAACAGTGACCTAAAAGAACAGATGCTTCTGTAATTGTAATAGCAATCTCATCTTTCCACAAATACTCCATCTTGTGTGGTACATTTTCAATTTAGATTTTAAGTGTTCATTTGTGCTGAAAACCCACAGAAGTATTGCACTGTGGTTACAGTTTCTCGAAAAAAATTTCTCCTCACCTGACCCACTTCCTTTCAGAAACAGAGCACCAAAAGCCTGAGAAGAAGAAACCTTGGACTGGGTGAAAGAGGTGAAGGGGTTAAGAAGCACAAATTGGGAGTCACAAAATAATCACGGGGATGTAAGTAATGCATAGGGAATAGTCAATAATATTGTAGTAACTATGCTTGGTGCCAGTTCAGCAGAAAACCATTGAGGGGAACACTATGTAAAGTCCATGATTTTATAACCACTAAGCCGTGCATCTGAAATCAATAGAAAATAAAAATGAAAGAAGAAAGAAATGAAGGCAAAAAATGTAGGGGTGACAAAAGATGATTTGACTTTTGTTGGTGGGCACACAAAGCAGATACACAGATCACATGTCCTAGAAAGGTACGCTTGAAACCTAGATCGTCTTGTGAACCTGTGTCACCCCAAGAATTTTCAATGGAAAATTCCCAATGTGCCTGCATTGTAATACACCTGTTTGACCACCTGAGGGCGGTGCCGTTTAAGGCTGTTGCTGGGAAGCAGGGGGCAGGTGCCAAGCCTTTGGCTTCCTCCTGTTCTTTGGATCATCCACTGGGAATGAAGGGGTTCTTTTTGCCCATACAGGTGGTGGTGGTTCAGACAGACTCTTCCCCTTTTGCCTCTTTGACACTTGCATCTCAACACCAACTTTCACACCTGCTCCCTCAGCAATTCCTTTCTTCCTCTTCTCCTGCCCAGACAGAAACTGAGAGCACTGATGTGCTAGGTGTGGAGCCCAACATGCAGAGAAATAGCAGGTGTGTAGCCCTTCAAGGCCTTACTGCTGGTGGGGAGCAAAGCTACAATTTCCTGAAAAGGTAGCTTCCACTCCACAGTGAGCACCCCTTCTTTTGTCTCTAGTCTCCTGTTCCCCAAAGGTGGCCCAAGTGAAGGCTCCACACTGGCTGGTGGCCCTGATGGAGTCAGGAGGAAGAATGTCATGGTCATTTATTTCATTGATTGATGAAATGGAACAAAAATGATTCTCTGAGGCCACTGTCTCTGCCTGAAGAGAAATAGCACTCCCCGTTATAAATGCTGTTTCATTCTCCGACCCCATTGTTTAGGAGTCCAGCTACCAGCTACCTCCTTACTTGAGGCTGGGCCTGGAGCAGAAATAAAGGAAACATTTCTGTTGAAACATTCCTTTAAATGACTATTTAAATATTTAAAGAGTCTAAGAGGCTTCTCGGATTCTCACTGAGGATTTTTCATCTCTTTCAACTACATTTTCTTTATTGCTACTTCTATGAAAACCATCAGATGTTTTAGGAGAGAAAGACACTTTGCCCCTACTTCTAGGACCCAAATGCCTCAACTGGTATTTTCTCCATGGTTCCTGCTCCCGATTCAGAGAAGCACAGAATATTAGAGCTAGAAGAACTCTCAGAGAAATGTAACAGGCCAACTCTTGGAGAGTGTATAGTGAGCAATCCGAGAGCTCCAGGGACAGTGCCATGTCAATGCCACCAGACAGTCCATGGCTGTGCCTCCTCAGCCTCCCTTTGTCTTCCAGCGGGACTGAAGCACTTCCACCTCTTCACATTCAGGCATCTTGTGAGTGGATATTGAATGGTACAGCTTCTTCCCGACCTCCTGACTAGTTTGAAGCACCAACATCTATCCCATTTGCTGTCTGTCACAGCTAGAGCCTTGTTAACCCACGTGAACACCCCAGGTGAAGAAGCACTGCCCTTTTTACCCTGTCCACAGGACCTGTGATGTGCTGGCATCACCCTGGATAGTTGACCTACCAGGCCTAATAGACATCAAAGTAAGGTAGGGCAAGCACTAGATGAGGAATCTGGGGACCTGGCTCTCTCCTAACCTGCTGAAAACCACTTCCCCATTTTGAACCTCTGTGTTCTCCATCTGTGCAAAGAGGAAGGTGGCCTGGAACACTGGTTTTCAACCTGAGGTCTAGGAACTTCCTGAAATTGTGTGCAAAAGTACGGGAGGCGATGCAGACAGTCTCCTTAAAAGGGTGTACAAGCTTTCATCAGCTTCTCAAAGGAATCTTGTTATGGACTTAACGACGTTGCACTAAAATTGCTACATTGAAGCCCTAACCCTCAAGATGACTGTATTTGGAGATAAGGCCTTTAGGGAGGGAATTAAGAATAAACGAGGTCATAAGAGTGGGTCCCTAATCTGATAGGACTGGTGTCCTTATAACAAGAGAAAGAGACACCACACGTCCATGTCTCTCTCTCCCCATGGGCACACAGGAAATGCTATGTGAGGACACAAGAGAAGCTGGCCATCACCAAGCCAAGAAGAGCACCCTCAGCAGCAATGCAATTTGCTGGCACCTTGAGCTTAGGCCTCTAGCACCAAGAATTATGAGAAAATAAATTTCTGTTGCTTAAGCCACCCAGCCTGTGGTACTTTGTGTTGGCAGCTGGAACAGACTAATACAGGTTCCATAGCCCAAAAAAGATTCAGAGCTGCTGGAAACCCATTCTGGACATTCATGCTTTAGTGCAACTTGATTCTATAAAATTTGCACATTTCTTGAGCTTATAACCTTTTATATACATATTTAACATAGTTGTGATTATAGTGTATATGCAAATTTGTTTTCCTTTTTCTGCTCAGAACTGTGCAGTATATTTATTCTTGCAACATGCTTTATTTTCTACTAGTAGCACAGCTGAGGTTTAGATCTACATAAATGCATAGACCGGAGTTTAGATCCTGATCCACCACCTACCAACTGTTTCCTTTTGGGAAAGTTATCACACTTGAAGAGGTTATCATACGAGATACCATCTATGTTGCTTGCAGAGTTCAAGGTCCTACTTGGAAATGAAAACCTGAGATCCCAGGCATGCTGTACACACTGCATCAAGGCTGGACACACATGCCAACAAATCTCCAGAGCTCCCTCTGAGCTGAGTGGCCATTGAAATGTTGTTATCCCTTAGAGAATTACTTTCTTATTCTTGCCACAACAAATTACTACAAATTGAGTGGCTGGAAAAGTACACTGGTTTCTTGCAGTATACTCCTGGAGGGCAGGCTAAGACACAGAAACCACTGGGCTAATGTCCAGGTGTCAGGAGGGTAGTGTGTTCTTCTGGAGGCTCTAGAAGAAAACAATTTCACCATCCTTCCAGCTGTAGGAGATGCCTGCATTCCTTGGCTCACGGCTGCCTTCTTCCAACTTCCAAGCCAGTGTTGCAGGATCAAATCCTGCTCATAGCTGATCAGCATGGTGTATACTCCTACCTCCCTCTGCCACTTCAAAGCCTTGAGATGATGGCTTTGAATGCTGAATGGATAATCCAGAAAAAAAACACCCTTCCTTACAATGAGTTCAGTAGGGACTTCCAGCTAAGATGGAGGCGTAAGTAGACACATTGTGCCTCCTTGCACAACCAAAATAAGGACAACAACAATTTAGAAACAAACACACACACACACACACACAAAAAAACAGAACTGACAGAAAATCGAACTGTATGGAAGTCTGACAACCAAGGAGTTAAAGGAGACACATTCATCCAGACCAGTGGGAGGGGTGGGGTCGGAGGGACAGGAAGAGAGGAGGCCTGGCAATAAAAGCAGTGGCTGGCGAACACCAGGCACGCAGGTGGCAGCTGGCCGACCACAGGTGCGGGTGGGGTGAACTCAGCAAGGAAGGGGATTTTGGACAGGTGCAGCACTCGAGGCGGCTGGCTGAGTGGGCAGTCCCACATTCGTGCACAAATAAACCAGGCAAAACTGGGGAGCAAGACAGACCACACAACCCAGGGTTCCAGCACAGGGAAATAAAGCTTCAAAATACCAATTGAAAACACCTGTGGGGGTTGAGGTGCCGGGAGACACTCCCAGCCTCACAGGACAGTTCCCTGAAGAGATCCACAGGGTCCTAGAATGTACACAAGCCCACCCACAGAGAACTCAGCACCAGAAGGGCCCAGTTTGCTTGGGGAAAGTGGGGGAAGTGACTGAAATCCAGCAGAGGGCACAGCAAGCGCCACTGTTCCCTCTCAGACCCACCCCCACAAACAGCATCACAACAAAGTGATGTGAGTGGCCCTGCCCTGGTGAACACCTAAGGTTCTGCCCCTCACATGTAACAGGCGCACCAAGACAAAAAAAAAAAAAAATGGCCCAAACAAAAGAACATATCAAAGCTCCTCAAAAAATACAACTAAGCAATGAAGAGATAGCCAACCTATCAGATGCATAGTTCAAAGCACTGGTGATAAGGATGCTCACAGAATTGGTTGAATTTGGTCACAAATTAGATGAAGAAATGAAGGCTACACTAAGTGAAATAAAGGAAAATGCACAGGGAACCAATAGAGATGGGAAGAAAACTTGGACTCAAATCAAGGGAGTGAACCACAAGGAAGAAAGAAACATCCTATCAAAAAAGAATGAAGAAATAAGAATTCAAAAAATGGGGAGAGGCCTAGGAACCTGAAGGACATTTTTAAACATTCCAACATCCGAATTATAGGGGTACCAGAAGGGGAAGAGGAAGAGCAACAAGTGGAAACATTATCTGAACAAATAATAAAGGAGAACTTCCCCATTCTGGCAAAGGAAACAGACTTCCAGGAAGTCCAGGAAGCTCAGAGAGTCCCAAAGAAGTTGGACCCAAGGAGGAACACACCAAGGCACATCATAATTACAGTCTCCAAGATTAAAATGAAGGAGAGAATCCTAGAAGCAGCAAGACATAAGGAGACAGTTACCTACAAAGGAGTTTCCATCAGACTGCCAGCTGATTTCTCAAAAGACACTTTGCAGACAAGAAGGGACTGGAAAGAAGTGTTCCAAGTCATGAAAGACAAGGACCTACATCCCAGATTGCTCTGTCCAGCAAAGCTTTCATTTAGAATGGAAGGGCAGATAAACTGTTTCTCAGGGAAGGTCAGGTTAAAGGAGTTCGTCACCACTTAGTCCTTATTATATGAAGTGTTAAAAGGACTTATCTAAGAAAAAGAAGATAGAAAACATGTACAGGAAAATGACAGCAAACTCACAGTTATTAACAACCACACCTAAAACAAAAACAAAACCAAACTAAGCAAAGAACTAGAAAAGGAACAGAACCACAGAGATGGAGATCACATGGAGGGTTAGCAACAGGGCAGTGGGTGGAGTAGAGAGGGGGAAATGGTACACAGAATAAGCAGCATAGATGGTAGGTAGAAAATAGGGGGAGGGCAAGAATAGCATGGGAAATGTAGAAGCTAAAGACCTTATAACTATGAGACATGGACATGAACTAAAGGGGGGAATGTGGGTGGGAGAGAGTTCAGGGTGGAGGGGAGTGAAGGGGGGGTATGGGACAACTGTAATAGCATAATCAATAAAATATATTTTAGAAATGAGTTGAGTAGTTTGAGTGTTGCACGTGCACAGGTTAACACCCCATTTCTATGCATGATAACATACTAGCTGATTGCGAACATTAGAACGGGTCATCTTTGGGCACAATTTCTCTGCCTGCTCCTCTCAGCTCCCTATTTGTATTCAACTCCTCTTACACTGTCTGGGTGTGCCAACTTCCCCAGAGTCTGCTAAGAGCAGTTGCCTGGTCGAGGTCGAGCTGAGGGACATGTTTGTGGTGGTGGTTGACTAGGGGGTGGGGATGGGGGTCTGCCCAGGAACTCGGCAGGTAGCAGAAGTAGGCCAGCTGGGAAGGAGGGCTCTCCAGGCCAGCCACTACTACCTCCCAGTTTGGAGAGAAGGTTGGAGGGAAAAGGCACAGTGGGCATGCTGAATCAGGGCTGAGGTTCAACCTCATCAATCTCCCTGGGGCCCCGATGTGTTTCTTTACTCTATGTCTCAGTACATGCCCTCATTTCCCCCTGGAACTGGAAGGCACTGAGATGGCCTGTGACCTGTGATGTGCAAGCTTATAGCAGATTATTGTGCCTTAGTTGGTCTCCATATGGAAGTGGGAGAGCGTGTGCTCAAGGAGGCAAGGGAGGCAGGTAAAACTAGCCTCTGCATGTTGCGTTCCTGCATCCCATGACTCCTTCAGCGCACTTCTCACCTTCCTCAGTCTCGCCATCCTGGCCCCAGGGATCCCAGTGCAATGCCTGTGCTGGATTGCCCACATTGCAATCTGCCTGCAGTCTATGTCAGCAGAAAAATCATCTGGAAAGTCTCTCCCAAACTTAGTCACTCAAACAGCATATCACCCCACTAGGAAATAACCCCTGGATCAGAGACACAGGCACAGCCTGAGCAACTGAGCCTACTTTCACAAATGAGAGGTTTGACATAGAAGGATGAAGTCCCACACTCTTTTGTGGCCCTGTGGTCTGTGATGGTCCCATCCCACAGGTGATGGGTTGTCTGCCTCAGCTTATGCACAGGGCACAGGTGAGAGACAGGGTGAGCATGTGGAGGAACGGTGGAACTGAGTGTGCCCACTTACCCAGGTGCAGTCACTTTATTTTGCTTCTTCACTGCGCCCATGCTGCCCGTGCCCTGCTTGACCATGTGAGGGTGGTGTCCTGCGTGAGCTCCTTGCCTCTAGATGAGGTGTGTCCTCTAGTCTAAGATGGCCATCCTCCCCATGCTCACTCCAGGAGTGGTCAGACATCATAGGTCCGAACACTACAATCCACAGCCACCTCCAGCAACTCCAACATTTTCATATTCAGGACACCCTGCCTATGGAAGGTGTGACTTCTGCATATTCCCCACCCCCAATGTGTTGGCGATGTAACACTGCCCCTTGATAAGAGTAGATACCACACTTGCTTTTGCTCCCTCCACGTGTTAAGGATCTTGACTCACTCCCTAACCACACACTTCTCTTCAAGGAACATTATCCCTGGTTAGTTTTATTCACTCACAGACACACAAACACACACCCTACCTAGAGTGTCCTACACACCACAGTCCCTTGTTTTGCATATTAAACACCAGTCTCTTGGGAATGGAGTCTGGCAGAACCAGCCCCAAACCATCTCAAATACAAGTGTGTCCTGAGTCCCAGGCCTGCACAGCTCTGGGTGGTGGCTGAAGGAGGGAACCAATTCCCAGCCAGAGTCACACTCAACCTTGTGTGACCTAAGGAGGGAGTGCAGGAGACTGAGCTGGGGCTCAGAACTACCATCGCTAGGAAAACCTGAGTCCCAGGTGGGTCCAGGTGTATTTGAAAGGCACCATTCAACAACAGTGAAACCTACTAGACACCTTCGCCATAGACACTGGCTGGCCACTCTCCACTGGAGGGTGTGGAGATGACTAGGCTACAGAAGGAGCATTGGCTGGGGAGGCCAGGAAGAGTGTGATCGCTGGCTCTGGAAGGCAGTTCCCCCCAGGTTGGCCCTGAGCCAGAACAGATTCACTCCCCATCCTGTAGCTAGAGATTAATGTGCACCTTTTTTTCCTGTGTTCCCTGAAACTTTCCCTTTGATGTGGAAGACCCTGGGCTGGGGCCACTGTCTGCACCTCTCCAGTGAATCCAAGAAAGGAACTGCCAGGACTCACAGCTGAGGTTCAAAGATGAGACCCAAAGGAGAGGAAAACATCCCACAGATGCCTGGGTGAGTGTCCATGTGCACAGGAGCCCCAGAGGGAGGGAAGGACTCCACAGTGATTGGTCCTGGAAAGGGGGGACAGGAGCTCAACTGGGCACTTTTGCACGTGTTGAAATGCAGGTGCAGGGAAGGCCACCAGCAGAAATCTATGGAGGAGATCAAGGATGTTCAGGCAGCAAAGCACGGCAGATGGGACACCCAGTGACAGACAGATGGGAAAAGGGACTGGGCTCTCGAAGGAGGTCATGAGTGCCTGCTCAAGGTGAGGGAAAAAGCAGTAAGGAATGCCATAAGACCCCAAACGCAGATGACAGCAGCATAGAACAGAATGTGGGACTGCATGAGAAAGGGAGGAAATGCCAATGTGGCCAGGCAGAGTCACCCAGAGCCCACACGCAGGGCATCAGGTGGCCTGGCTGATGGGTTCCTATCAAACGGTGGCTCAAAATCCCAGCAGGCAAAAAAGCCCACCACAGAATTCCAGCTGTACTGCTGTGCAGAGCTCTGAGATGGAGAAGCTCCAGGTCCTCCCAGCCCAGAATCCCACGTCCACACGCTCCACTTCTAGCAGAGACCACAGAATTTCAGAAAAACTTTAATGTAAAATGCTAACAAACAGAATGGGGAGGATGCAAAACAAGGGAGTGCAGAAGCACTGGCTGAAGGTGAACAGGAGGGAACCAGCTTGGCCACAGCTCAAGGGGTACAACGGTACCAACTGCTGTTCTTGCCCCAAGGTGCTAGGTTCCACCTGTCAAACAGAGCAGAGTCAGGGAGGAATGTCCACCCAGGGCCAGCCCACAGCACTCTTCAACAGCCACGACTGTGGGGAAGGGGTATGATGTGTGTAACACTCACTTCAAGATTTCGGGAGCTTATCAGCCAGGGTCTCCATGGCTGCTGAAACACAGAGAAGCATAAGCAGTCATTCCAGAGAGAGGGATACTGAAGCGCATCCCCCCTGTCCCTGTGACAAGGAGTCTCGCCCTGCAACAGAAACCCCCTGCAGAACCCTACCCAAGGAACCCTGGGCCTGACTCCCTCTCCCACCACCTGAATTCAAGGTGGACATGTTTTCCAGGCAGGACAACATGTGCCCAGGAGTGCTGAAGCTTGAGGGCATATCAGAACCACTCAGAACTTGTCAGACAAACAAGACCCACAGAGGCCACACCCAGCAGTATTGAAGGGAAAATCAGAGAGGCAGCATCTCTACACGTCCTAGGGAAGGAGACCTCGAGGACTGGTTGGGGCTGGCATACTGTGCTTGCATTTTGAGCCACACTTTCCACCTCGTCCAGAAAACTGGCTGTGCATGCACAGCAGGCTCCAGGGCCAGGCCTGGTGGGTTTGTCTTCCCAAAGGAATGTCAATGCCTCGGGCCTGCATCCCTCATCCTCCCCATGCTAAGACTGCCCATGGCCCTGACCCAGGCAAAGACTACAGGCTCCTCATACCAGGTTGCTGTCTCAGGGCATGTAGTCCTCTCTGGAGCTCTTCCAACTGGCCAGCAGACACAAGAGAAAGGGAAATGATTAGCACACTGAGGCCTCCTCTCCTTTCAATGCCCCTCCCCACACCTGGGAGCCTAGACCAATTCTGGCCCCTCAGTGGAAAAGGAGGCACATGCCCTCCATAAGGTGTGGGGTGGTGGTGGTGGTGAGGTGTTGGGGTTGGGGTTCGGGTCACTTTAACACAGACACAGATCTCATCGACGACTTTGGTCTGCATTTCTAGGAACTAGAGGAAGCATTACCCGAGGAAAAGCCTGTGCTAGACGTGTTTCCTGTGGCTGTGGGTGCTCCAGGCTTTCAGGTCTTGGGAGTTCCTCAGGAGGTTCCAGGTCACCTGAGAGGGAAAGAACACAAAATCCAGCTTCCAAAGCTCCCAGGGAGGGAGGAAGAAAGGGCTTCGGGGAGTCTAACATGAGGCAGCACCACCCTCTGCCGGCAACAAGGTGCCCCTGCTGTTTCCCGCACCTCCCTGCCTCTCTCTGGGTCCCCCTGCCCTGTGTCCCAGGGGAAGCCCACCCAGGACTGTGGTCCCCAAAATGTGTGTAGCTCTGGGTTGGACACTTGCAGAGTTGCAGTCACAATGAGCCCCTGGGAGACGAGCCCTGTGGCCCAAAAGGACTTATCAGAAAAGGCCCTGTTCTGCTAAAACTCCAGGTCTGGAGTTGCAGTTTGGGACACTGCCACAAATGACCCCTGCATGTAAATCTCACGCAGGAGATGAGGTGACTTGGGTCCCGTCCTGTTGACACCCTGTTTCCTGTGGGAGAAGTTCTCAGGCAAGGCAGGGAGAGAGAGAGAAAGCTGAGACCCTGGCAGAGCCAGAGCCAGAGCCAGAGCCAGACCGAGAGCCAGACGTCTCCTTCCTGGTCCTCTGTCCCCTCCACTTCCAGCAAACCCAAGGGACTCACTGGAAGGTGCAGGCCCACTGGCCAAGACTTCTTCCTCGCTCAGCACCAAGGGCTCCAACTGTGCCGGATCCTGGGCATATCTGTTGCTCACAGCGCCAGTGTCGGATTCTCCACCATACCCACAAGGAAACGAATGTCTCTGCCCTTGTGTCGGAGACTGAAACAAAAAGTCCCTGTTGATTTGAACTCAGGATGTGTGTGCGTGGGTGAGTGTGGGACTGTCTGTGCTTTTTGTATGTGTAGGGGCTGGGGTGGGGCAGGGGAGAGGGAAGGCAGTTCTGAGACTGAGCTCCTCAGCACGTCCTCCCTCAGGCAGCCCTGGGCCAGGAGGCAGGGCTGAGCTGGAGAGAACAGTGGGGTGCAGAGAAAGCCCAGGCCCCCTGCAAGGGAGGCTGGGGAGCACCTGTGAGGTAGGAGTCAGGCAGCTGACGGGTCTAACCATTAAAGCTTTGCTTCCCAAATTTTGCAGGGGTCCCCTCCAAATCACCTGTCCCAGCCTTCCTTTCCATCCAGCCCCTCTCTGGTGGAGGAGGCTGGGAAACTTGCCGGTTGTGCAGTATGTTGCCCAGCACACTCAGAGTGGTGTCCTACAGACTGCCCTGCTGAAAGTAATGACAACCCTGAGGGACAGACAGAGGGAACAGAGGCACAGAGGCAGGGGTGGGCAGAAGGGTGGGAAGCAGGGAGAAGCATGGCCAAGCACGGCCTCATACTCACTTCGCTCTCTGGGAACGGTTCTCTGCCCGGCTCCTCAGCATCTCCTTCTCCCACCACTGGCTCGGACCCACTGTTCCTCTGGGCCACAGACTGCTGCCCAGTGCCAGTGGGCTTGGACTCTTTGGTTCCAATAGGGGCCAAGGCATGACTCATGCCCATCCCAAACAGCGGAACACCACCAATCCAAGAGGAGGTGGCTGGATCCTGGGGAGCTCCTGAACCTCTCTGGCCCGGCAAATGAAAGAAACCCTCGAGGACAACTTTGGAGGCCCCCTCCAGGGGTCTCTCCTCTTGGGCCACATTCCCTCTAGGAGTGGCCTTGGGCAGCCCGCCTGCAGCAGCCACTAAGGGCAGGTAGCTGGGCCCGCTCCCAGCCTCTCCCCAGGGGACACTGTGTGGTTCCTCAGAGGACACTTCCGGGTCCCTAACAGCCCGCCCTGCCTCGCCCGAAGACAGTGTTTGGGGCACAAAGGACAGGCAAGGACCTGGCATGGGAAGGAACTTCTCCCTGGCAGGGCTGCTCCAGGGACTGCGTGTGTCACTGAGGCTTTGGGGTTTGGCCCAGCCCCCTCCTTTCTGACGAATGCTCCCCCCTGTCAGCCGCATCTCACTGAACTGGTCAGACAGCTCAGACTCAGACCACAGCAAGCTCTCCAGGCCTTCCTCGAAGGCACGCTGGCGACCCACACTGGCCTTGGACCTATACCTCACCCCTTGCTTAGGGCTTCCCCAGGCACAGTCTCCTTCAGACCCCCTGAAGTGGAACGAGACGCCCGGGGATATCTGCGATCCCAGCCAGCCATGGGCCCTCGTGCCTCTACCCCTGGGACCTGGCTCTGGCTCCAACCACACAGTGGACACTTCTCTGTCCCTGCTCTCTGGGAAGAGGCTTCTGCGGGAACCCCAGGCATCTCGGGTGCGCAGCCGCTGCGGGAGGGGCACTGCAACCGTATTGCCAAAGAAGGCCCAAGTGGCCCCCTCAGAGTCGGCCGGGGAACCACTTCTGCCTTCCCAGCTCTGGGCCACCTGCTCTGCCACTTCCATCACATGCTGGTCGCCCATGAAGCCCTCGGGGTCTGGGAACCGGCCCTCGCCCTGGCCCGGGTGCTCAACCTCGCCTTCTCTGTTCTGCGGCAACCCCAAAGCAAAGCCTAGTGCGCCGGCCCTCTGTCCGCTCTCGGGATCCAACCCCTCCCTCGAAACAGATCCCTCGTCCTCGTCCGGGGAGCTCATGCTGCTAAGACCCGAAAGTCCAGCTTCTGCCGAGACAATTACCCTGGGCAAGGTGGCCTTGGCGGGAGAGTCTGCTGGCGGGCGGCAACAGCACCGAACCGTCTGCGGAAGCAAGCGGTCTGGGACCCCAGAGAACTCCCCAGTCCAACCGCAGGACTGCGTGACGTCCCTGCGCCTTTGGCGCCAGGACGCGGCCCGCTCATTGGCCCGCCGCCCAAGCCCAATCAGCACATCCCTTGTATGCATGCCTGTCGAAGCCCTGGCCAATAACCTGCAGGGTCTCTGGGGGTCTCAAATCCCGCCAACTCGGTGGCCGTTGGCGGCCGTTCTGGCGGATGAATTCCAGGGTGGTGGGATGTCGTCGCATCACTTCAGGTCCCTCCTTCCTTGGCCAGGCACCTGCTCTCCAGGTGGAGTCGCAACACTGAGCCTCAGTTTCCCGTTCACAAAGCAGGGAGAGCAGGGGACCTGTCTGGTGGCGGGCGGAGGGCAAACATGTAGCACACAAGGGTCTGCCCGCCATTATTCCAAAATTAGACTTCTCACCCAATGGTTGAAGGGGCCCCAGAAACGCGGGGTGGGCCTACTGTGTCTTAAAGGGCCAGAGAGCGAAAAGTGGTCCTATTGACTGGCTGTAGGGTGCCTGCCCCCACTCAGGTACCGTTATAACGTGTGACCTAATCAGCCAGTGGCTAGGTGCTCAGGAAACTTTCCTGGCGGGGCGGGCCGGGCCGGTTTAGTGAATGGGGTGGGGTTTGCCCAGCTCTCTCAGCATGTCCCCATTCTGAGTCCATTCAAAGAAGAAGGAATCCCGAAGGCCGGTACACACGCACCGGGGAGATGAGGAGCAAATCGGTGCTTTGCCCTGTGCTGAGGCAGTGTGGCAGGGCGGCCCACATAGGGGGTGAGATTTGGGGGCCTGTGCTGCGGCACAGAAGACCCATTTGGGAGGGTAATTTGGCAGCACTGAGGAAGAGCAACTTAAGCAACACGTCCTGCGTGCCTGGCGCTGTTCTCCATTAGCACTAACACATCCTCAGGGCAGTCCTAGGAGTAAAGTGCCCACTGTTGGTGCCCTCTGAAGGGTGAGGAAAGATGCAGCGAGAGGTTAAGCCACTGGGCCAGGGTCATTGGCTTGTTGAGATCAGCAGTAGGATTGAAACCAGACAGTCCTGCTCCAGAGCCCTTGCTTTGAGTGGAAAAGCTTAACACTGAAAAAGCGCCCATGTCCTCTATGACCCAGCAAGTCCTCTGACGGGTACATCTTGTGGGACACGCTGGTGCAGGTAGTGTAGCAGGACACGTGCACAAGGGTGCTGGTGATGGGAGACACTGGAAACACTCTAAAGTCCCATCAGCAAGGAAATGGGTGAATGCGAGGTGGCGTATGCATGCACTAGATTAAAACGCTGCAGTCAAAACAATGCGGGAGGCCGTAGTCCCAGATTTCAAGGGCATACGGCAAGTTGCACAACTATGGAGTTGGTTACACTTTTGTAATTTTGAAGAAACCCTACTCAATCCGATATAATGTGTGAGAATAGATACCAGGTGTACATACAGATTCGTTTTAAAGGCGTGAAAGGATGCAGAGCCAAGGCTTTGCAGTGGGCAGGCTGAACAGGCCACTGGCTGTCTCTCAAATTTTCCTGAACCGCCCTGCTCCCAGCTTCTTTGAGCCGATCAGTCCTGGCACTCTCTTGCTTTCTAGAAGGCCTCAAGGGTCAGAATTTCCACTGGCTTCTGCCACCCAACACCTACTGCCACAGCACTCCCCCATTCCTTCCATGCTTCTCCCTCTCTTTCCCATTCAGACTCCTCTGTCCTTCCAGTCACCTCTCCCTCCTGCATCCTACTGCACGTGATTTCCGAGAGAGGCCTGGGGTGTGTGAACATCTGCTGCTAGGGCCCTGGAAAAGGCCTCACTTTTCTGGGTCTGATGGAGAAGGCTATGGAGCAGGGAGACTGGGTGCACTCGGAAGTTTTGCTCATACTCCTGAAGTGTGGCCCCTTTGCCCCCCACGATCCCTGCCTGTGTGCAGATAACGCCCTCCCCACTTGTCCCAGGGAGTTCTAAAGACATGGTGTGCTGTTTCAGATGTGCTAAGACAGTAGAGGTCAGAGAAAACTCTGTACCCACCACCGTCCTAGGAAACATTCCCCATCCATGCAGGGGAAGCCTCTGACATCCCTCTCACCATTTCCCTTTTCTCCAGGCTTCCCTCCCTCTCTCCCCCATAGAGAGAATCCTAAAGCTTCTTCACACCTCCTCCACTTTCTTTATCCCTGGGGCTCTACTGCCTCCTCTTCCCCTGCATTTTATTTGTCTTCAATAGGGTTGCTAATCTCTCCTAACCACACCCCCCACCTGGGACTCTGCAGGATGGTGGTATTGGTTTTGACCTTCTATCTTAGCCTGGGGTGGGGCCAGAATCAGAGGATTCAGTTGGCTTTACCCACCTGGATGACTCTTACCTCACAGACCAATGACACTGTGGGCATCATTGCGCCGACCTCCAAGTGCGTAACTTTCAGTGTCAAAGTTGGGGGCTGGGTAAATGACCACTGTTGATCCAGAGCATGGGTCAGCTTACTGGAATGAGACTCTGTCCCCAGCTCCTTGTATTTCCAGTGCCTCGTAAGTGCATTCTAACAGGCCCTCCATCATGACACTCTGGGCCTCCAGGATCGATGTCAGCTTAGACCCTGTGTTCAGCAGTCCTGTCAACGTCTGGGTATTCACCCAGCCCCAGTGTACTGTCACCTGAGCCGCTGAGGAAGCTGCTATGAACATTTGCATGCAGGTGTTTCGTGAACATTAGTTTTCATTCCTCTTGGGTATATATCTAGAGTTTGTTTGCTAGATGGAATACAAGGGAAGCGTGTTTTTAACTTTGTAAGAGACTTACAAACTGTTTCCCAGAAGGTCTATACCCTTTTACATTCTCCCCAAGAATGCATGAGAGTCCTAGTGGTTCCTCATTCCCTCTGGTCCCTCCCATTGCCTGTATTTGGGTTTTTTTTTGTTTTTGTTTTTGTTTTTTAGCCATGCTTATAGGTAAGTTGTGGTATTTCACTGTGGCTTTGATTTGTGTTTCCCTAATGATGAATGAGGTTGAACGTCTTCTCAATAGCTTCCTGGCCATGCATTCTCTTCTTTAGCACAGCGTCTGTTCAATTTTTTTGCTCATTATTTATTGAGTTGTTTCATTTTATATTATTGAAGGTTGAATGTTCTTTACCTCTTTCAGGTACAAATCTTTCATAATAAGTGTGTTTTGCAAATATTGTCTCCCAATCTGTGGGTTGTGTCTCCATTTTCATTTTCTTAAAAACATATTTTGTAATTTTATTAATTTTTTAATTATTTTATTTTCCTCTTACGCATTGCATTCAACACTAATTTGTGTTAGTTTCAGGTGTAGAGCATATAGGCTATTAAAATACCTCTTGAGATATGTAGTTTACTTAATACATGTTTAACTCATTGATAGCATCCAAATGAGAGGGTAACATTAAAAAATGGTACAACAGGAAGTCCCAGACACACTCCTTCCCCCCACACAGACATTAGCAAGAATGACACCTGCACCAATTCCCTTTGTGAGAAATCCAGAAACCAGTTAAGAGGCCTCTGCACCCCTTTGGAGTGAGAAACCAACTACAGTGATCCCTCACCTGTAGCAGGAGTTATGTTCCAGGGACCTCTGCCATAGGTGAAAATCCTCGAAGTAGCGCCATTATATTTACTTTATTATTTATATAGTTTTTTAAGGCTTTATAAACCCTTCCCACACTCCTATAAGCCTTTCCCACACTCTTATGAACACTTCATATGCTCTCAAACACTTTTACACTCTTAAACCTATGTAATTTTAACAACATATAAAATTCTATATGGGTACCCACCAGTGAAGTATACAGTCGTCCCTCACTATATTGCAGTTTACTTATTGTGGCTTCACTGTATTGTGGGTTTTTTAAAACAACTGTACATTGAAACCAATGGTAAACTTCATGGCTATCATTTGCCAAAGCCGCTGCCCCTGGCACAGTGCCAGTCCAGGAGGAAACTCCCAGCTCCTGCCTTCTCCCTCAGGAGAGAAAGAGAAAACGGTTTTCTTTTTTTTTTAAGATTTTATTTATTTATTTTTAGAGAGGGAAGGGGGGAGAGAGAGAGAGAGAGAGAGAGAGAGAGAGAGAGAGAGAGAGAGAGAGAGAAACATCAATGTGCGGTTGCTGGGGGTTATGGCCTGCAACCCAGGAATGTACCCTGGCTGGGAATCGAACCTGGGACACTGAAAACTGTTTTTATACATCGCTTGTTGCAGCTTTTCAGCAGGCTTCCTAGGAGACTGGTTCCTCTCATGTGTGAATCTAAGCACCACAGGTCGGGGGTTGCTTTGAAGAAAAGCAATGGTTCGGACTAGGACCCACTCACTGACCACAGTTCCTCCTCCCAGCAGAGTGTGGCAATTGGGAGAAAACTCCTAGATCCTCAGCTTCTCCCTGCAGAGGGAAAGAAACGCATGTCCAACTTCCAGACTTTTTGTGAGGATGCTCAAAGAATAAGCTTCTACCTTGCCCGTATCTAAGCACTGATAGGAAAAGTTGCCAGGTTGGGGCGGGTTGGGGGCCTCAGAGAACAAAGGCCACAGTTTGGACTGCTACACATGCCCCTGGCCCAGTGAGGAAAGGAGCAGGAACAAAAAGCCCAACTCCCAGCTTCTTCCTGGGGAGAGCCAGAGTTGGAGCACACATCCAACGTTTGGGCTTTTCTGGGGCACTGCCTGAGAGAGTGGTCTCTGCCTCCTCTGTCTCAGATTGCTGATATGCCTTAGCATCCTCTACATGCCTGAGAGCACTGTTGAGAATAAAAAAGAGTTGGTTGGGTACTATTCCATTGCATATATGCAACACATTCTTTTTGGTCCATTTGTCCATCAATGGACCTTGGTTTCCTTCCATATCTTGGCTATTGTAAATGATGCTGCCATGAACATAGGGGTACAGATATTGTTTTGAATTAGTGTTGTCTTTTTCTTAGGGTAAATACCCAGAAGTGAAATTGCTGGGTGGTGTGAGATTTCTGTTTCTAATTTTCACATCACGAAGATATGTAAAAGTTGAATCACTTATGTTGTACCCTTGAAACTAGTATGCTACATTGTATGCCAGCCAACTGTACTTTAATGTAAACATTTTTCTAAACAAAAAAGGGAGTTGGTTTGCTCGCTATTGCTCCAAAGGAACTGATGTACAGTAGGCAGACATCTGACAGGTCTGGGTAGTTGTCTTTTCCCAGTGTACATTCACCTGAGAAATGGCCATTAGTCTTTAGGAAGTTAAGCAATTTGGGGAAAGAAGTGATGGTTTCTGGATATGTTGAGGTTGAGGATCTTATAGGACATGCAAGTGGAATTATCCAGAATGCACTTCAAAATTTGATTCTGGAGCACCAGTGAATGGCCAGAGTCAGAGATACATATTTGGGAGTCCTTCATTCCATGATCAAATATTGATCAGAATTTTTTACACACTACTATTACCTTGGAGGTCCCCTGTAGTCCTCCTCCTGGTCCCATTCTCTTTGTCTTCCTCAGAGGTAACATTTATTCTGAATTTGTCACCATGAAAGCAGTAAAACCTGAAGTTGGTTATTTGGAAAGATAATCAAAATGACACACCTTAGGCAGACTGACTAAGAAGGAAAAGAGATTCCTGAGAAATCACCAAAATCAGGACTGAAAAGGGAAACATCACCAATGACTGTATGTACACTGAGAGAATTATAAGAAAATGGTGCGACAACTTTATGGCAACAAATTAGGCACACAGGTGCAATGAGAAAATGTGTAGGAAGTCACAAACTCCAAAAGAGACCTGTTAACCTGTTCTTATGTTTTATATTCACCAGCAAAGAGTAAACCCGTAGGGCTGCGAACCAAAGCTTTGCAGGTTCGGTTTTCTGTCAGGGCACATGCCTGGGTTGCTGGCCAGGTCCCCAGTGGGGGCCCCATGAGAGGCACCCATACATTGATGTTTCTCTCTCTCTCTTTCTCCCTCCCTTCACCTCTCTAAAAATAAATAAATAAAATCTTTTTTAAAAACTTAAAAAAAAAAAGAGTAAGCCCGTGAACCCTCACCAGGTAGCTCGGTTGGTTGGAGCATCATCCTGTGCACCTAAGGGTTGTGGGCTTGGTTCCAGGTCAGGGCACATAAATAGGTTGTGGGTTCAACCCCTGGTCAGGGCATGTGTGGGAGGCAACCGGTCAATATTTCTCTCTCACAGCAATGTCTCTCTCTCCCCCTTCTTCTCTCTCCAAAATCAATAAACATATCCTTGGGTAAGAATTTTTTTAAGGCCATGAAGAAAAAGAAAAAAGAGTAAACCTGTGAAACCCTAGGCCCCTATCCTTGACCCCAATAAAAGCAGAAGCCCAGGTTTGAGCTCTTTTTCTGTAACTGCAACCTTACCAAGTGGCCCCAGGCATGCCATGTACCCTCCAGGACTTGTACATAATAAAACTTGTCCTTTCAAAATTTCCTGATGGTTATTACTGAGGTTTGTCTTGCAGGCATGATCAGAACCACAAGTGCTGATCCAGCCACAACACTGGTTTGGAAAGGGGGCTCACCTTGGGTCCCGGGTCCTAAGGCCTCCTGGCATTTCTAGCCAGTAGTATCACTATTGATCAGCTGAGCCCAGCACAAAACTATGAGCCTGGTGCCAAAGACACTCAAAGACATCCAAAATTGAGAAAACTGCAGACCAATCTTCCTCTTAAATATAGATGACATAATCCTTCCCAAAATACTAGCAAACCAAATTCAGAAGCAGATAGAAAGTATTACATACCATAAGCAAGTGGGATTTACTGTAGGAATACAAGTGTCAATGGAAGGAAAACTGAATCTCTGGACATTTGAGAGGAGGAGTTTCATTTGAGCCTATCTGAAGACCACAGCCTGAGCGCAGTTTCAAGAAACCCTGAAACAGTGCTCCAGCTTTGGAAAAGTGAGGGTGCTTATATGGGCAGAAGAGTAAGCAAAAAGTATATCTGGTGCATTTTTAATTAGGCTACATACATTTTGATGACTAAGAGTTTTACATGAAATCGAAAGATGAGAGAAGAAAGATAAGGATGGGTCTGGAAACAATTAAACTGCCTTGAAACTCTGAGATGCATTTTATTTTGTGGATGACAAAAAGGAGTTCTATGGGAAGTAATCTCACAGGGTGATCTGATCATACATTTCTAGGTGGGCAGGTCATGGTGGATAGTCACACCCCAAGCATATCACTTTTTAGTAAAAGGTTATTTTGGCCTTGGGCAAGTCCCTTCCATTCGTTCTGTGCATCTAGGTGAACACTCCTTTGAAATGCGCACTTTCAGGCCCCTCAAAGAGGACACATAATACTAACTATCCTGTAATCCAGTCCCCACCTTGCTTTCTTCCATCTTCACATAATTTTCCTTACCTTCCCTCCCTAATCTCAAATGTATAAAAGAAGCTACAAAACTGTTATTCTCTGGAGCATGTGAGAGCCCTGCTCCCCAGCATATGTCATCAGCTTGGCTCGATGAAACTCATAAAAATTCTCAACAGGTTTGGATGTTTCTTACGTCAACAATCTGGAAGCAGAAAGAGCAGGCAGTTTTCTGTAACACTGACTGTTTAGTTTCGAAGATTTGTAGGAGATATATATATCTCGATGTATGTGAATAACTATCCCCCATGGTTTGTCACAGCAGGAGTTTTTAGATAGACTCTTTATTCTTCCCTTGTTATCCATTTAGACTGAGGTCCTTATGTTTCCTTCCTTTCTGCATTTCCCCCTTTTGGTCACAAATCAGTCCAGAAGATGCATTGATGATCATTTTGATCATTGTTCAGTCCCACAAAGCTAAGAAGGCTCATTCCTAGGAATTCATCTGTTGTTATGTAAAATGGTGTTCCACATTTTTAACTTCTGGCCAATGGAAATGAAGGGGATATGCTGAGTATCTCTGGTTTCTATGTTCAAGTAGGACCTTTGACTCTACAAGCAACATAGATGGTCTCTTGTATGATAACTCGTTCCAGTATGATAACTTGTCCAAGAAGAAACAACTGGTAGGTGGTGGAATCAGGATTTAAACTCTGGTCTATGGGTTTATATAGATCCAAACCTGAGCTATACTACTATTAGAAAATGAAGTATGTTGTAATAATAAATATGCTGCACAGTTCTGAACAGAAAAAGGAAAACAAATTTATGTATATACTACAATCACAACTATGTTAAATATGTATATAAAAGGTTAAAAACTCAAGAAATGTGCAAAATATCTAGAATCATGTTGCAGTAAAACATGAATGTCCAGGATGGATTTCCAGTGGCTCTGAACGTTTTTTGGGTTATGGAATCTGTATTAGTCTTTCTGGCTGCCAAAACAAAATACCACAGGCTGGGTGATTTGAGCAACAGAAATTTATTTTCTCATACTTCTGGGTACTAGAGGTCTAAGCTCAAGGTGCCAGCAAATTGCATTCCTGGTGAGGGCACTCTTCTTGGCTTGCAGATGGCCACCTTCTCTTGTATCCTCACATAGCATTTTCTTTTTTTTTTAATATATTTTATTGATTATGCTATTACATTTGTCCCATTTCCCCCCTTCTCTCCCCTCCACCCTGTACCCCCTCCCACCCATATTTCCCCCTTTAGTTCATGTCCATGTGTCATACTTATGAGTTCTTTAGTTTCTACATTTCCCGTACTATTCTTGCCCTCCCCCTATCTATTTTCAACCTACATTCTATGCTACTTATTCTCTATACCTTTTCCCCCTCTCTCCTCCTCCCACCCCCCTGCTGCTAACCCTCCATGTGCCCTCCATTTCTGTTCCTGTTCTGATTGTTTACTTAGCTTCTTTTGGCTTTGCTTTAGGTGTGGTTGTTAATATTTGTGAGTTTGCTGTCCTTTTACTATACATGTCTTTTCTTTATCTTCTTTTCTTAGATAAGTCCCTTTAGCATTTCATAAAATAAGGGCTTGGTGATGATGAACTCCTTTAACTTGACCTTATCTGAGAAGCACTTTATCTGCCCTTCCATTCTAAATGAGAGCTTTGCTGGATAGAGCAATCTGGGATGTAGGTCCTTGTCTTTCATGACTTGGAATATTTCTTTCCAGCCCCTTCATGCCTGTAAGGTCTCTTTGGAGAAATCAGCTGACAGTCTGATGGGAACTCCTTTGTAGGTGACTGTCCCCTTACCTCTTGCTGCTTCTAGGATTCTCTCCTTCGTTTTTACCTTGGCTAAAGTAATTATGATGTGCCTTGGTGTGTTTCTTTTTGGGTCTAACTTCTTTGGGGCTCTCTGAGCTTCTTGGATTTCTTGGAAGACTGTTCCCTTTGCCAGACTGGGGAAGTTCTCCTTTATTATTTGTTCAAATACGTGCTCAATCTGTTGCTTTTCCCCGTCCAATTCTGGTACCCCTATAATTCGGATATTGGGACGTTTAAAGGTGTCTTGGATGCTCTTAATCTTTTCCTCAATTTTTTGAATTCTTATTTCATCATGCTTTCCTGCTTGGTTGATTCTATCTTCCTTCTGGTCCACTGTATTGTTTTGAGACTCATATTTCTTCCTTTCACTATTGGCTCTCCTCCGCGTGTCTTCCTGCATCTGTTTTATGGTAATCTGCATTCTTTCATCTAAATTTCGTCCAAAATCAACCAGTTCCGTGAGCTTTCTGATCACCAGTGTTTTGAACTGCACATCTGATAGATTGGCTAATTCTTGGTCGCTCAAAAGGATGAGTCCTGGGGGACTGATCTGCTCTGTTGAAAACATATTTTTTTTCCCCCTGTCTCTCCTTTTTTTTTTTCCGGTCTGGTTGCTCTTGTTACGGTGGGGGGCAGAGCCTTAGGTGCTCCCCAGGGCTGGGCACCCCAGTCGCTAGATTGTGACGTTATATGTGGGGGCGGGGTGGGAGTGGGAGCGGGGCGGGAGAAAACAATGGTGGTAGTTCTGTTCCCCTGGATTCAGACCCTTGTCTGGGCTTCCGGGCCGCGAGTTCTGCCCTGGTCCACAATCGCTACCCCTCTGGGTCTGCCAGCCGCAGCTTGCGTGCTCAGGGATCACCGCTGCCTTCTTGCGCGCCGGACGGCTTTTGCGCCGATTTCGCGCCAAACCTTCCCCCGACCTCCACGCACCGCCGACCCGAGCCAGCCCCGCGCTCGCCCAGCTCGTCTTCTCCTACCAGTCCGGATGAACGCGTCTACTTCAACTTCTTGGCTGCCCGACTTCCATTCAGATAAATCCTCTGCTGGATCTGGGTGTTATTCTGATAGTAAATTATTGTTGTAAATTATTGGTTTTCTAATCTTGGTTGTACGAGGAGGTACGGTGCGTCCACCTATTCCTCCATCATGCTGGAAGTCCACATAGCATTTTCTGTGTGCACATGGTTGGGGGCGGGGGGGAGAGAGAGAGGGGGGGGTGGGGGATGGTTTCTCTTCCTCTTCTTATAAGGACCCAATCCTGTCAGATTAGGTACCTGCTCTTATGACTTCATTTATCCTTAATTACCTCCCTAAAGGTCCTATCTCCAAATACAATGGTGGTTGTTCTATCAGTCAGTTGTAATTTTGCTGTGGTTGTAGAGGAAGGCGAGCACAACATTACCTACTCTGCCATCCTGACTATGGCCCTTATTTATCTGAATAAACTTTCTACCCCTTTCTTCCTCTCTTCTTGTGGATTCCAACAAAGCTTTCATTATTTCTCTTGATGGTGTCCCATAAGCCCTGTAATCTTTCTTCATTCATTTTCATTTTTTGTTCTATGTGCACTTCTGACTGGGTAATTACAATTGATATTCGCCAATATGTTATTCATTCCTTCTTCTGCTAGCTGTTAAAGCTCTCTGTTGAGAGACAGATGTGCATGAAGGGGTGAAGTTCACCCAGGAACTACTGACAGCAAAGACTAGTCTCTCAAACATCCTAGGATGCCATCACAGATCCCCCTGGGCACTGTGCTTGTCCTCTGCCACAGTCATGGATGGCTGCCCTTGCTGACTCAGGCTCACCTTCCATCCTACTTGCAGTCTGCAAAAGATACCATCTACCTTGCCTACAAACTTCAAGGTCTTATTGGAAATGAAAACCTGAGATCCCAGGCATGCTGTAAATGTGGAATTTGGCTCAAAGCTTCAGCACCACAGCTGCATCAAGGCTGGGCACATACATGTGCCAACAAATCTCCAGAACTCCCTCTAAGCTGTGTGGCCATTGAAATGTTGTTATCCCTTAGAGAATTACTTTCTTATTCTTGTCATAACAAATTACTACAAATTGAATGCCTGGAAAAGTACACTAGTTTATTGCATTATACTCCTGGAGGGCAGGCTAAGACACAGAAACCACTGGGCTAATGTCCAGGTGTCAGGAGGGTAGCGTGTTCTTCTGGAGGCTCTAGAAGAAATCAATTTCACCATCCTTCCAGCTGTAGAATTTGCCTGCATTCCTTGGCTCATGGCTGCCTTCCTCCATCTTCCAAGTCAGTGATGCAGGATCAAGTCTTGCTCATAGCACATCACCGTGGTCTATTCTCCTACCTTCCTCTTCCACTTCAAAGCCTCGAGATGAGATTGAGGCTGAATGGATAATCCAGATAATACACTCTACCTTAAGGTCAGTTGAGTAGCACGAGTATTGCACGTGCAAAGGTAACACCCCATTTCTATGCAAGACGACATACTAGCTGATTCCAAGCATTAAGATGTGGTCATCTTTGGGCACCATTACTCTGCCCACCACTCTCAGCTCCCTATTTGTGCTGATCACCTCCTACACTGTCTGGGTGTGCCAATTTCCCCAGAGTCTGCTGAGAGCAGTTGGTTGGTTGAGGTTATGCTGAGGGGGATGCTTGTGGTAGTGGTGGTTGTCTTGGGGGTGGGATTGAGGATCTGCCCATGTACTTTGTTGGTAGCAGGAGGCCACCTGGAAAGGAGGGCTCTCCAGGCCAGCTACCTCCCAGCTTGGAGAGGTTGGAAGGAAAAGACACAAGGGGCATGCTGAATCAGGGCTGAGGTTCTACGTCATCAATCTCCCTGGGGCCTCGATGTGTTTCTTTACTCTATGCCTCACTGTCTGCCCCTTATTTTCCCCTGGAACTTGAAGGCAATGAGAGATGGCCTGCTACCTGTGACGTGCAAGTTTACAACAGCATTATTGTGCCCAAGTTGGTCTCCATATGTAAGTGGGAGAGCATGTGCTCAAGGAGGCAAGGGAGGCAGGCAAAACTAGCCACTGCATGTTGCGTTCCTGCCTCCCATGACTCCTTCAGTGCACTTTTTGCCTTCCTGAGCCTGGCCATCCTGGCCCCAGGGTGCCCAGGACAGAGCCTGTGCTGGGCTTGCCTCCATCACAACCTGCCTATATGTGTTCTAGGCCGAAAGTCCACCTGAAAAGTCTCTTCCAAATTTAGTCACTCAGACACATGTCACCCTGCCAGGAAATAACCTCTGGGTTAGAGACACAGGCACAACCTGAGCAACTGAGCCTAATTTCTGAAGTGAGGGATTTGAAGTAGAAGGATGAAGTCCCATGAACACTCTTTTCTGGTGCTGTGGTCTATAGTTGTCACATTCTATGCACAATGGTCTGTCCATCTCAGCTCATGGAGAGGGCCTGGCAGAGAGATGGGGTGAGAATGTGGAGGAACGGTGGAACAGAGTCTGCCCAATTGCCCAGGTGCGGTTGCTTTACTTTGCATCTTCAGTTCACCCATCCTGCCTATGCCTGGCTGGGCACATATGGGGTCATCTCTTATGTGAGCTCCATGCCTCTAGGATGAGGTGTGTCCCCTAGTCTGAGATGGCCATCCTCCCCCTTCTCACTCCAGGAGGGGTCAGACATTGTAGTACTGCACAGTAATGATCCATAGCCACCTCCAGCAACTCCAACATTTTCAGATTCTGGACACCCCGCCTTCAGAAGTCATAACTTCTACATCATCCCCTCGTCCAATGTGTCAGAAATGTTAACACTGCCCCTTGATAAAAGTAGATCTCACCCTGGTTTTGCTCCCTCAATGTGTTAAGGGTCTTGACCACAGTCTTAACTCCCTTACTCCCTTACCATTTTTCTCCTCAAGGAACACCAACCCTAGTTAGTTTTACTCATTCACACACACACATTCTCATCCTACCTTGAATATTCTATCCACCACTGTCCCCTGTTTGCATATTAAACACCAGTCTCTTGGGAATGGAGTCTGGCAGAACCAGCCCCCAACCCTCTCAAATACAAGTGTGTCCTGAGTCCCAGGCCTGCACAGCCCTCGGTCCTGGCTGATGGAAGGAACCAATTCCCAGCCATCAGTGAGGGGAAATTGAACACAGAGTCACACTCAATCTTGTGTGACCTAAGCAGAGAATGTGGAGGACTGAGCTGGGGCACAGACCTACCATTGCTAAGAAAACCTGTGTCATGGCAGGACGAGGAGTATTTGAAGGGGACCATTCAACAACATTAAGACCTACCAACTGCCCTCACCATAGAAACCTGGTGGTCACTTTGCACTCCAGGGTGTGGAGACTACTAGGCTAGAGGAGGAGCACTGGCTGGGTAGGCCAGGAAGGATATGACTGCTCCTTCCAGAACCTGGCCCCAACCCAGCACAACAGACTGATTCCCTGACCGTTAACTGGAAACTATTTGCACCATTTTTCCCGTGTTCCCTGAACCTTCTGCATTGATCTAGAAGACCCTGGTCTGTGGCTTCTGCCTCCACCCCTCCATTGAATCCAAGAAAAGACCTGACTGGACTCATAGCTGAGGGTCAAAAGTGAGAGCTAAAGGAGAGGAAAATATGCCACAGGTTCTTGGGTGAGTTGTCCATGTGCATGGGGACCCCAGAGGGAAGGAAGGACTCCACAGTGACTGGTCCTGGGAAGCAGGGAGAGGAGAACAACTGGGCACTTTTACACCTGTTGAATCACAGGTTCAGACAAGGCCACTGTGGAAAGCCATGGGGGAGATCAAGGATGTTCAGACAGCAATGTAGGGCAGATGGAACACCCACCCAGGAACAGATGACCAATGAGTAAAGGGACTGAACTCTGGAAGGGTGTCACGAGTTCCTGAAGAAAGGGAAAATTCAGTGACAAATGTGATGAGACTCCAAGTGCTGATGACAGTAGGACAGAGCAACAAGAGGGGCTACAGGGGAAAAGCAGGAAATGCCAATGTGGCCAGGCAGAGCCACCCAGAGCCCAGGCCCAGGGCATCAGGTGGCCTGACTGCAGGGTTCCTATCACATGCTGGTCCCGAAGCCCTGCATGCAAAAAGCCCACCATAGAATGCCAGGCCTACTGCTGTGCAAAGAGCTCTGAGATGGGGAAGCTCCAGGTCCTCCCAGCCCAGAATCCCACGTCCACATGCCCTACCCCCAACAAAGACCACAGAATTTCAGAGAGATTTTAATGTGAAAATAAGCAAAAGAAGGGAGCAAGAAAACACTGGCTGAAGCAAAACAGGTGAGAACCAGCTGGCCACAGCTCACAGAGGGCAAGGGTACCAACTGCTGTTCTTGCAGGAAGGTGCTAGGTTCCACCTGTCAAACAGAACAAAGGGAGGAACGTCCACCCAGGGCCAGCCCACAGCACTCCTCAATAGCTACAACTGTGAGAAAGGGGTATGATGTGTGTAACACTCACCTCAAAGTTTCAGGATCTTGTCATTCAAAGACTCCATGACCACTGAAACACAGGCATAAGCGAGTGTTCCAGAGAGAGGAATACAGAAGCTCATATCTCATGTCTCTGTGGGTAAATGCCTAACCTTGCAATCTGAAACCCCCTGCAGAACCCTACCCAAGGAACCCTGGGCCTGACTCCCTCCCCCACCACCTGAATTCAAGGTGGACATGTTTTCCAGGCAGGACAACATGTGCCCAGGAGTGCTCAAGCTTAGGGGCATATCAGAACCACTCAGAAGTTGTCAGACAAACAAGACCCACAGAGGCCATACCCAGCAGTATTGAAGGGAAAATCAGAGAGGCAGCATCTACACGTCCTAGGGAAGGAGAGCTCTAGGACTGGTTGGGGCTGGCACACTGTGCTTGCATTTCAAACCACACTTCCCTGTAATCCACAGACCTGGCTGTGCATACACAGGAGGCTCCAGGTCCAAGGTACTGGGTTCAATTTCCCACAGGAACGTTGGTCCTTGGGATCCTAGGCCCCTCCCTCCCCATGGTAAGTCTGCTGGTGGCCCTGACACAGGCCAGGCCAGTTTCCTCATACCAAGTTGTCATCTGAGGTAGTATATTTCCTTCAGTAGCTCTAGGCACTAGGCCAGCAGATACAAGAGAAAGAGAAATGATTAGCATATTCAGGCCTTCTCTCCCTTCAATGCCCCTCCCCCCATCTAGGGAGAAAGACCTGCCAGGGCCCTTCAATGGAAACGGAAGCACATACCCTCCAGGAGGTGTGGGGTGGTGGTGGTGAGGTGTTGGGCATCAGTGACAGGTCACTTGAGCCCAGACACAGATCCCATTGTCTAGTTTAGGCCGCATTTCTAGGAGCCAGAGGAAGCTTTACATGAGGACAAGCCTCTGCTGCAGGTGGTTGCTGTGGCTGTGGCTGCTGCAGCCTTTCAGGTCTTGGGAGTTCCTCAGGAGGTTCCAGGTCACCTGAGAAGGAAAGAACACAAAATCCAGCTTCCAAAGCTCCCAGGGAGGGAGGAAGAAAGGGCTTCAGGGAGTCTAACATGAGGCAGCACCACCCTCTGCCGGCAACAAGGTGCCCCTGCTGTGTCCCGCACCTCCCTGGCTCTCTCTGGGTCCCCCTGCCCTGTGTCCCAGGGGAAGCCCACCCAGGACTGTGGTCCCCAAAATGTGTGTAGCTCTGGGCTGGACACTTGCAGAGTTGCAGTCACAACGAGCCCCTGGGAGACGAGCCCTGTGGCCCAAAAGGACTTATCAGAAAAGGCCCTGTTCTGCTAAAACTCCAGGTCTGGAGTTGCAGTTTGGGACACTGCCACAAATGACCCCTGCATGTAAATCTCACGCAGGAGATGAAGTGACTTGGGTCTGGCCCTGTTGACACACTGTTTCCTGTGGGAGAAGCTGTCTGGCTAGGGAGGGAGGCAGGGGGAACACTTACCACCCAATGGGAAAAGGGGCATCAGAAGCCCTTGGTCAATGGTGGGAGTCAGCCTACATTTTCCTTAAAGGGCCAGAGAGCACATGTTGTCATATTGATGGGCTGTAGGGTCTTTGTCACAACTCAACTACCGTTACGATGGGTGATCAAATTGCCCCATGGCTTGGTGCTCTGGGAAATTTATTGGCAGGCCGCTTTGGCAGATGTGCTGGAGTTTGCCCTGCTCTTTCAGCCCCGCACCCACTCTGAGTCAATTCGGAGAAGAGGGAATCCCTATGTCCCATGCACACCACAAAAGATGTTCACTGTCAGTGATCCTGAAGATACGAACTGAAACTGTAAATCAATTATCACACACCAGGTTTGAAACAATTAAAGACCTAACCATTTCAAGGGTGCAAGATGTTACCAGCAAACCTACAATTGGACAAATACCTGTGAAGTGATCAAGCCGTGTAACACGACCCAGGGGAAGAAAAGGTGCATTGCACCTTCAGAAGTCCCTTTCTGGGAAGGAAGCCAAATGGAAAAGTCCACGTCCTGCACGAGTCCATCACGTGGCATTCTGAGAAAGCCAGCCTGTCGGGACAGATGCACACTGGTGGTTGTTGGGGTCTGGGGGTTGAGAGAAGGGAGGAATGTGGGGGTGAAGGAAATGTTCTATGTTTTGGTGGTGGTGGTGGCTCTGTGACAATATGTATTTATGAGGACTCAGAAGACATTGTGTGTAAATTATGCCTCAATAATCCCCACTTTTAGGTGAAATTGTAAAAAAAAGCATCATAAATGGATATTTATACTTACTATTTTTTCTGATGATATCATAATTCTCTCCTGCAATCTGTTCATGTGGAATATTTTGTTACTTCATTTACTGAAGTTCGATCGAGTTTGTATTCCTCAGATGAATCTAATCCGGTCATTGTATATTATGTACTTTCCTTCCTATGCCATGTAGGATCCTGTCTGCTAATATTGTGTTTCTGATTCTTGCATCCATGTCTTGAGTCTGTGGTTGACCCACGATTTTCCTTTCTCATCCTTTTTGGATACACAGAACCATGCTCCCACCAACAAAGCCACAGTGGCCGGGGCACTTTGTTCTGTGTTTTCATCATGAAATGTTGTTTGATTTTGTCAAATATTCCTTCTGCACCTGTTGAGGTGATCATGTGGTTTAAGCACTTTCTTCTTTTATTAAGTTGTGTTGTATAAATTGATGTTTACATGTTAAATCAACCTTGTGAGGAAAGGAAAGGGGACTTCAGCTCCTATTACTAAATCAGTAATCAGGGAAGAACAATGAGCCTATCTAAATTCCTCCTGTGGCAAATCATGGGGACAGTCACATGTGGAGGACCTACAAAGTTTTGAAACTAAAGGTCCTGGGGTTGCAGAAAATAGTGCTTGCTCTTTCTACATCCAAACAAAATGCACGTCGAAGTGTTTCAGGACTACTTAATTGCTGTCCAAGTACCTACCATAGTTTTAGACAACAGTAGGGAAAACCAAGACACACAAGAGAACTGACAAGGCTCAAGGTGACACCTTGTGCTAAGTGTGCAAAGCTCACAAGCAGCACACTTTGACCCGCTACATGCAAATCCTCAGAAACTGATCTGACAGCACAGACTTTAGCAAAGAAATGAAAAGGAAAAAGAAAAGATGGGAAATCAAGCTTCAAAAGCTAGCAAACCTAAGGAAGGGCAGCCTCCTACTGGAACTCTGGCAGGGTTCAGGTACAATGCGTACGTACACAGGCCCCACCTACAAGAGCAAATATGAGAAGTATATTTTGATTGGTCTCTCAAAGATTCAAGGGAATAAATAAAAAATTATCTCAATATAGGAAGTAAATAAGAAAACATTAGAGACTGTCTTGAAACTTTAAAGGCTTTTGAAGCCAATGCCCTTCAAACCCTTTCTCAGCCCTCCCCTGTGCCCCTTTGTCCACTGCTTTTCTGACCATCCTTATCCAGATCTTCCCTCTTTACCTCCTCCTCCTCTCCCTGCAAATGCATTCAAATTAGAATAACTATCTAAAAATGTCACAGAACCTAAAGAGCTTATTGAGGAGAAAATTAAAATAGCACCTTTCAAAGAAAAGCCACGTATAGGAAAAGGAGAGCCTGCAATTTACTTGTGTCCCTCCCTTGAACAAGAATAGAACCAACAATCCTAACTAGCCTTGGCCAGGAAGTTCAGTTGGTTGGAGCCTTGTTCCCAGTGTGCCAAGGTTGTATTGTGGGTTTGATCCCCAATCAGGCACATATGGAGTCAACCAATGAATGCATGGATAAGTGGAATGACAGGTTGGTGTTTCTCTCTCCCTCTCTCTCTGAAATCAATACATAATTTTTTTTAAAAGTACGTATGTAATGATTTTAGAGAGGGGAAGAGAGAGACAGAGTGAAATAGAGCAAGAGAGAGAGAGAGAGAGAGAGAGAGAGAGAGAGAGAGACATAGTTGTGCAAGAGAAACATGGATCAGTTGCCTCCCATATGCACCCTGACTGGGGATTGAGTCTGCAACCTAGTTATGTGCCCTGAGCAGGAATCAAACCCATGACCTTCTGGCATACAGGACAATGCTCCAACCATCTGAGGCATACCAGGGCAATAAATACATTTTTTAAATAAAAATAGAGAAATAAATAACGTAACCAAAGGACTTCTGGTCAACATGGCAGTGTAGGTAAATGCAGTACTTGTCTCCTCCCACAACCATGTGAAATTACAACTAAACTATACAACAGTCATCATTCAGAACCACCTGAAATCTGGCTCAATGGAAGTCTTAAGACAAGGAAATTAAGGAAGCCGTAGGGAGACTGGGAGGAGGGGTACACATGCAGACATGCTGGTCCCAAGCCCATGTGTGGGGGACCAAAACTGGGAGGGATATTTCAGCAGCACAGGAACCCTCTGAGGAGCGAGGGCTCCCAGCCCTACAGGCTCCCAGCCCAGGCTTCCAGTGCCAGGAACATAAGTCCCTATAACTTCTGGGGACTGGGGTTAAAGGAGACGGAGGGCTTCTGGAGTCCCAGGTGGTTCCTGTTACAGGGTGCACACACAGTCACTATGAGCTCCAGCACTGGGGCAGCAGCTTGAAAGACACCAGACACATATGGGGAGGTACTGAATTATTCGGCATCAGGGTGAGAGGTAGAGGGGCTGCCTTCTCCCAGACAGAAGTGCTGGCAAAGGCCTTTGTTTCTTTGATGAGCCTTCCCCGCACAGAGCCAGCAGGCACCACCATATTGAAGACTCCATCAACCTGACTCACACTGTTTGCCTCAGCCTGGTGATTCTTTGTGGCCCTATCCCATCCAACTTTCAGGCCCACCCAAGTTGTTTCCAGTGGCTTTTTTATATGAATGACTCATCTTGGTTCGCTCTTCAGATTTTCCTAA